>NC_067479.1:67402876-67702876 GCF_947179515.1 Apodemus sylvaticus
CTTCCTCACTACGTAAGTGAGGAAGTTGATACCAGGGCTTTTGAAGCTGAGGTAAATGGCACAAAAACATTTGTCCACATGGAGACACTCAGAGGACAGTGGCCAGGATGCTGGGTTTTCAAGAAATGCCTTCTCAGGAAATCAGGAGGACATGTGGCTTGTGATTGACAGATAGAAGTGTCTCCAGCTGCCCTTCCCACCAAATTCTGCTTTTGAGAAGATAAACTGGACATTTAAAAAAATCCTTGTATACAGAGGAAGTGTTTCTTCTCAGAACCAGACATCAGAAGAACTGAATGCTATATAAAAGTCGCTTTTGGATTCATCAAGTTTCTTTTGAATTAAATAGTCAATAACCTTACTAGCATTGGGAAGTTGTAACTCTCAGTATAGTTATCTCTTGGCATTCTTGACAGACTGGCACCAGGACTCACTCAGATGCCAAAGTCTGAGGATGCTCAAGGCCCACATGTAATATGGTACAGCACACAGAGAGCCTATGCATACCCTGTAGTGACAACACACCGTATTGTCTAAGAAAAAGGTGAATATCTCTATAGGTTCAGCATGTGTATGTATACCCAACACATGCTTTAATATTTATCTTATTTGTAATTGTGTGTGTGTGTGTGTGATGTACATGTGAGGACAGGTGACTTGGGGGCCAGAAGAGGGTATTAGAGCTCCTAGGTGCATGAGAGCCGCCTTGTGCGGATGCTGTGAACCGAGCTCTGGCTCTTTACAAGAGCCCTCCTGAGCTCTGAGCTCTCCCCAGCCTCTTCCCCTTGGTTGTTAGTACAAGGTTTGGAAGCCATGGACACACAGGACTGACTGTGTAACAACTGTGTTAATTGGTGTTATTTTGTTCTTCTGTAGTTAGGCCTTCCAGGAGTATTGTTTAAGTTTGGATGGCCCACTGTGGAGAAGGTAAAGATGTAGAGACTCAGGGAGAAGCCCATCTTCTCTAAGTTCCATAGAGAGCTGGTTGCTCCTGGCAGGTGTGTGTTTCCGGTGAGAGGCTGGGGACTGTAATACATGGTGATTGATGTGTATTGGTCTCATGTTCTGAGACAGGCTGTGTGTGTGATCTAAGGAAGAATGTGTGCCACTCAAGTTATGGGAGATAACTATATTTGTGCAAAGCTTGTAGGCATTGTGTTTCAGTTTCATGGAACTAAACTGAGAGAATTTGAATAGAAAGAGGGGCGATGTTTCAGGTTAGCGTCACATCTCTATAGAATGGTTACGTTTA
Organism: Apodemus sylvaticus; assembly: GCF_947179515.1. Classification (NCBI taxonomy): domain Eukaryota; kingdom Metazoa; phylum Chordata; class Mammalia; order Rodentia; family Muridae; genus Apodemus; species Apodemus sylvaticus. Next base: position 67,404,129 of record NC_067479.1, read on the forward strand.
GGGTTGTTTTTTGCCTTATGAGCAACTTGACTTTAGAGAAATTAGATGTCTGGCAGCTGGATGAAAATTGAATTATCTCTATCAAATTTGATATAAATAGAACACTTTAAGGTGTAAGAGTGAAGTAATTTTGTGGAATATGAATTATGAATATTCAGTTGATCCTTCAGTTTGAAACAATGGGGGAATTGTAGGGATGTTAAGTCAACTTGGGAAATATCTGTAATTTAGACTATTGCCTTTCCCTGGTCTCTCTTGCCTCATGAAGTATAAGTGAAGTTCTGTCCTTTGGTACTTAGTTATTGCAGTTGTTGACCAGGTCACCCACTCATGCGAACACTGACTCTGAGCACAGTTTGAAGACCGATGCTTTGCTTTGTGTTAGATCCCAAGGTCAGAAGGGGAATTAGTGTTATCGATCGATGGTAGAGAGCTTGCCTAGCGTGCATAAGGAAGTCCCCAAGTCCCATCCCAATGAACAACAACCACAAAGGTCACAGCTTGGGATCTCCAGTGTGGAGAGTAAGCAGAGCTTACTCGGTGCTGTTCTTCAAGGTGAGACACTGGTATGCATAGGTCACGTCTCCACGAGTGCTTCTTACTCGGTGCTGTTCTTCAAGGGAGACACTGGTATTCATAGGTCACGTGTCCACGTGTGCTTCTTGTGCTCTTCCTGGCTTCTGACATGATTGACTTTCAGTATTAGCATTTGAAATTGTACCTTTCAATGTCCCCATCCCAGACAGAAATCAGTGAGCAGGGTGGTTCTTCGGTGACTTTCTGCCCCACAGTGAGTATCCCTCTCTGGTTGTCTCGGAGTCTCCAGCTAGAGGACAGATCCAGTCTCCAGTGTGTGCTTTGCCTTGCAGGGACATGAACTGACAGCTTTTTCTTTGGGTTGAGGGATTGGCTGAGTGTGTGACCAGAGCTTGGTTAATACCATACCTTAGCTGACCTCAGAGGATGCTAAGACACATGACTGTGAGGACAATGTGAAGAGTAATTATCTCATCTGAAAATGTTTTGAAGTAAAAATTTGGAGTGGTGCTTGAAGTCCAAGTTGAGAGTACATTCCTGGTGGGTGCAAGGCCCTGGGTTCTGTCTCCAATAATTCAGGAACTAGCTAACTAACTCTCTTTCACCAGCAGCTTAAACATAATATAATTAGTATGAGTTACCATTTGCTGAGACTGCACTATATTCCGGCTGTGAGGGCGGGCTGTATTTCTGTTAACTTGCTGGATGCCTATTCCACACAGTGTCACATAACAAAGCCAGAAGACTGGTTCCAGAGCTTCTGTGTGCAGCAATTGTGATCTGCTAGCAAAACGATACTGAGTCCTGAATGCTGAGAAACTCACATACGGGGGTCCTGCTTTGAATCAGGACATGTAGGTAATGACTCGAGAGACAGCAGTCTGAGATGTTTCGTGCTTGATAATAGCTTGGGTTTCAGGATGCCAGGGATAGGAGTCGTGAGTTCACAGGTAGTATGACACACACAACCCAGCTGTAGCCACATTAAGTCACCCCCACCCAACTGAATCCTCTTCATTTAAAGAAGTCTCTGCAAAAGCCAGTATATTCTAACAGAATTAGGCTGGATGGCTGAATATTGAACCAGGCGTCAGTATCCTGATTCTTGGTTCCTGTCTCTTTACCTGGGTCCACTGTGTACTGGAGGAGAGTTGAGGCTCCAAGCTCAGCCGTGACTTGCTATATGGTCCCCAGCAAGTTAGATCCCTTCTTAAGAACTCTGTAAGTTGGCATCTGCCTAACATGTTTCCAAGGTCAGTTACCTGGTGCATATTAATAACCAAACTAGTGGGAAGTAACCTTTCATCCTGGGCATGGCCTTCAGCCCTCTCATACAGGAACTATGTGATTCCCAACTCAACACAAGCAAGAAGTAAGGGGTCTCTTCTCCGGGGTACTATTAGTACTTGTGAACCCATACCTGAGATTCTGGCTTAGTTATGGTATTAAATAATAAAGTCACCTAGAATGTAACATTGCAATAGGAGCCATTGTAAAACCTATATAGGGGCAGTCAAGGGATGGGAGGGGGAGATCGATTAGGCCTTTCTGGAATGTTTGTGTTAAGATGTAAGAGAAGCCAGGTGTGATGGCTCCCACCAGTGACCTCAGCATTGGGGAGGTAGAGGTTGGAGGATTAGTTCAGTGTATCCTCAGCTACTTAGAGAGTTTAGGCCATCCTGTGCCACATGAGACTCTATCTCAAACAACCAAACTGAATAAAATAAAATGACATAAGATAGAAGGGAGAAACCGGGTGCTGAGAGCAAGGTACCAGGGAGGTTGGGAGGCTGGAGGACAGGGCTTCGAGGATTGGAGCTGGATGGTTTGGGGGCCTGGAGGGGAACGGGCAGAGGGAAGAGCTAATGGCAACAGAGGAGGCAGGGCAGTGCAGGACTCATCTGTGGCCTGCTCTCTTAGCTCAGACAGTGATTTGCACTGTGCTTCCCTCTGGAAAGGCTTGTGAAGCAGGGCAGGCAGAGCTGTGATTGCTAATTCTTCACTCAGACCAGCTCTTAACCCTAGTGGTGATTCTTTACTAGCATAAATTATTAGTAAGTTCTAGGACCCAGGGAGTACACTTCACGGCCTGGTCTCTGGTTCTGGGGTGACTGGTCAGCCTTGCTGTGTGGCAGCACGGAGCATGTGGGAGATGCTCAGGGGAGAGCTGCTGGGTGAGAACAGCCCACGGCTTTTTAGAGGTGAGCAGGGTGAGCTCAGGCAACAGGACCAGTGTGTGTGACTGAGGCAGAAGCCCATGCTGGAGAAGGGTTGGTGGTCAGAAAGATGCTTAGAAGCAGAATGTGGGACCTTCTAATCCAAGGCTGGGTGATCAGAGCCAGTTACAGCAATGTGAGAAGACCATACTCCCAGCTTGTCTTCCCAACACTATGACTCCAACCTAGCTGGCACAGGTCTTAGTTCAAGATTCTAGTATACAAAGTACACACACATATGCACACATATGCACACACATGTGCTTTCAATTACTCACACATATACACACTATCCTGATCGCCCTGTCTGAATATCACCATAAAATACTACTCTTAAATACTAGCTATTACTTGGGTCCTAGAATGATTTTGAAAACGACACATATTCTGTTGGAGAATAGCTGGAAATGAATCAGGAGGTGGTGGCAATAGTAACTTCTAATAAGCCACAGTAGCCTTGGAATGATCAAATATGGGTAAAATTGCCAACTGTCTCCAGAAATCTTTGGGCTTTATTCCACTATGATGTCATTGAAATGGTTTTACTATCAAATATTGAAACCCAGATACTTTCAATGGACAGTTGATCATGGAAGTTACCACATAGCCATGAGCTGCCCGATGTGGATGCTGGGAACTGAATTTGGATCCTCTGAAAGAGTAGTGCGTGCTCTAAACTTCTGTACCATCTCTCCACCCTGCCCTGTTTCTGTTCTTATTCCTAAATGTTTTGATTATTTTCTAGATCAGTGAGGCTGATTTATGATACCCAAAGTGTACTAGATTTCAACAAAAGTGATTCATAGTCCAGGTTGGACAGATGTGAATTGAAGAATGTCTTTCTCACCCACTTTTTGGGTGACAGAGGAAAACTTTAGCCTTCCAAGCTGACAGTAGTACCAGCATCCAACTAACTATGGTGTTTGATGGTGACATTCAGACTGGCGATCAGGATAGTGTGTGCATATGCATGTGAGTGAGTGAGTGCACTTGTGTGTGCATGTGCATGTGTGTGTGGGGAGTCATATGCACATGCATGTATTGCCCTTGGAGGCCAGAAGAAGGCAAGGATCCCATGAAGTTACCACATGGCCATGAGCTGCCCGATGTGGATGCTGGGAACTGAATTTGGATCCTCTGAAAGAGTAGTGAGTGCTCCAAACTTCTGTGCCATCTCTCCACGCTGCCCTGTTTCTGTTCTTATTCCTAAATGTTTTGATTATTTTCTAGATCAGTGAGGCTCACTTGAGGGAAAATGACCTTGGTTTGGTCTAGTTTTTAGTTTTAGGTTGTGATACATGCAATACATACATGCATACATACATATGTACATACATACATACATACATACATACATACATACATATCTCAGGTTATGTTCCAAACACAAACCATTAATTCTGCTCCTTTTCCATCTGTGCAGTGCATATAGTGATGACTGCTTGACTTGGCATTATAATGCTCTGACTCCCTCTGGAGACGGACTGGGGCATATCCTATAAATAAAATAAGGAGATTATATCCAGGATGCATGCTGTCTTAGGAAGATGAGCAGGAACTTATGAGCAAGTTTTGTTCCAAGTGTGCCTTGGGAAGAACACTCAAAACTGGACCTGGTTGTAGAATTTGATCAGGGCCCATAGCACATGAGCCAAGGAAACCTGGGGACATCCCCATTCCTGGAGAGAAGTGGGGAACCCTCCAGTTCCATCCCCTTGTGTGGAATAGAGCCAGGAGTCTGAAGGAGGTACAATAGAGTACCATCCTAGGCCATGGTGATGTGGTGGAGAAACCCGGGGACGCTGTTGTTCATGCTAGCACTGAGGCTTTTCACTCTGCAGAGCTTCTATAGAGTAAAAACAACCCTCTGTGTTAGCAGTTACAGGAGTTTCTTATATAGGGAGATAATACAATTTCTGATGAAGAACTTCTTTTATTCTAACTAGAGTGTTTGTGTGTTTGTCTAATTTTTGTGTCTTCATTGCCTTTGGAGTAGCTATTGTCATTTATGTGTTTGTCTAATTTTTGTGTCATCATTGTTTGCTTTTGGAGTAGCTATTGTCATTGGCTCTTCAATAAACAAAGACTTTCACATTCAAGGCATATTATCTACTATATTATTTATATTATATTTGTCATATATTGCATATTATAATTAATTATATTAAAATGTACTTGACAAATTGAACAAACTATTTATTGGGCAGATACTATGGATTCGTCTTAGATTAATGAGTTTTGCATCAATAGTAATTAGAATCATTAATCTCAAGGTAGAAAGTTATAGAAAAACTCCAGGTGCTGACTGCCAAAATAATGACTTAAGCAGTTTTAGAAGCCAGCTCTTCTGAGAATTTGCTTTAGCATAGAGCATGTAGTATATGCCTTTGAGTTAATCTTCAGAGAAGCTTAGGATGAAAACATTCTCTTCTAGTCATGATGTCCAACTAAAAATTTGATTCATGATTAAAATCTGACATAAAATTACCATAAACAGACTATCAAAGAACACACACACACACACACACACACACACACACACACACACGGAATAAAGAATTTTAATACAATTTTATTAATTCTTTGAGGATTTCATACATTGCCTTTTGGCCATCTGTATACCTCTTCATCTTCCAGATTCACCTGCTTTGCTACCTTCCAACTTTGAGGTTCAACTTTGTGACATCATTTTTAAAAACTCGTTAAGCCCAATTAGTGTTAACTGTGTACTCTTGAATGTGTGGCTGTTCCCTGGAGCATGATAGATCTACCAGGATTCACACATTTGTAGAAAACTAACTTTCCCTCGCTTGGTAGCTATCAATTGTCAGTAGCTCTTAAATCCAAGGTAGGGCTTCAGGATTACACCTCCCTTCTATAGTGGGAATATATTTCTGGGCTACTCTTCATCAAGTCTTGTGGATGCTGTCATGACTTCTGTGAATTCACATGTGCATTTACTTGTAGGCATCTACCACCTCTGACTCTTACTATCCTTCTGCCTCCTCTACTACAGTGATCCCCGAGCTTTGGATGGAAGGAAATATGTTAGGGATGTTCCACGTAGGATGACTACTCCACAGTCTATTTTCTGAACTTTGACCAGTTATGAGTCTGTATTAATCTCTATCTGCTGAGTAGGAAGATCTCTGATGAGGTTTGATTAATGATGCACTAACCTATGGGTGCAATGATAAGTCATTAGGTGTCAGTTTAATTCATTGTTCCTAAAGAGTAGAGTAATAGTAGTAGATTGTTCCCTAGGCCTATAACCCACTAGGGCCCCATAATGGTGCAGGTATGAGTTCCCTCTAAAGGACTTAAATCCTACCATAATGTAGTTGGTTATTTCCATGACAGTTGTACTGACTATTGGACCCATGGGCATATCTTACCAGCCTGGTTGTTGTTATGGCTTACAGGGTTGAAGTTAGATAAGATTGATAATTAGTGTTCTCGGCTATAAAAACTAGCCAGCAGAGACGAAGCTGCATCTCAGTACCAGTTTCTTCTTTCACGTTCTGTTATTCAAATCTGTGATGTCTTCAGTAATAGGGTCTTACTATCAGGTTCTGCAGAGTAACCAATAACATTGGTGAGAGCCTGTCTGTGTGTGGGTCTATGGGGCCAACCATTGGTTAACAGCCCCAAAAGAGACAACCCCTTCCTAGTGCTGGAGGATTAAGATGACTGACCTGAACCTGGATAAGGTTCCAAATAGTGAGTGGGACTTGAGGAATAAACCAGACAAAAGCAGCAGCTGGGACCTTGGATAAGGAGGTCTTGGATAAGCCGATGACTTATGACAAGCAAATTTGCTAAGAAGTACAGCATTATATAGAGAGAGTTTCCAAGGAGCCAGCCAAGGTCAGCAGACAGCTAAATCAGAAGATGCTGGCAAAAAGAAGATAAGGCTATCCAAGACACAGCTGCTTTAGGACCGATAACCGCAGCCCTAGGGAAGAGTTGGCTCCAACCACAACCTTGACTCCTGTGAAGCACTGGCTCCAGCCCCAGATGGGATGAGCAAGTCTGATCCCGGACAAGGGCATAGCACTGAAGTTCACTTCGATTTTTTTTTTATCAGAGCCTTGGAAAAAGTCTGGCTCCCAAAGCTGACACCTGAAGTTCTTCACTGGCCTTCACCCACAGGTGTTGCATGTAGACAGACAGATAGATACACACACACACACACAAACACATACAGAGAGAGAGAAGAAGGAGGAGGAGGAGGAGGAGGAGGAGGAGGAGGAGGAGGAGGAGGAGGAGGAAGAAGAAGAAGAAGAAGAAGAAGACGACAATATACTGGAGTAACACCATTTGCCCCCAAATACATGAAGATCCATCTGACTGTGATAGTGGTCAAGAAACGACAATGTACCAGTGATATGTTATTGACAGGAGATCCAGCACTGTGAAAGACTGTTGACAGCTATTGCTTGCAAGGGATCTGCACAAGAATGTTCTCATTCACTACCATTACAGATAACACATCTGGGTTTGTTGCCTGGGGAGACCCTTTGCTTGCCATGCTTCAGGCAGTGAGTCCCCAGCATCATAAGACAAAGACACAAAATAGCAGGTGAGTTCCTCTTGTGTAAAATGTGAAGTTTAAAACTTTTTGGGAAGATCTTGGATCCTTTGGGAACAGAAATATACTAGTTAGAACTTAGGAGATGTAAATTGTTAACTTTTTTCTTTTTTCTTAATGATTTTATTTGTTTACATTTCAAATGATATCTCCTTTCTCAGTTACCCCTCCACAAACCCCCATCCCATTCCATCCCCCTCTCCTTTGCCTCTATGAGGGTGCTCCCCCACCCACTCATCCACTCCCGCCTCAGTGCTCTACCATCCCCCTACGCTGGGGCATCAAACCTCCACAGGACCAGGTGCCTCCCCTCCTATTGATGTCAGATAAGGCCATCCTCAGCTACATATGTATCTAGAGTCATGGATCGCTCCATGTGTACTCTTTGGTTGGTGGTTTTAGTCTCTGGGAGTTCTGGGGGGTCCAGTTATTTGAAATTGTTCTTCTTATGGGGTTGCAGTCCCCCTCAGCTCCTTCAGTCCTTCCCCTAGTTCTTCCATTGGGGTCCCCAGGCTCAGTTGATGGTTGGCTGTGAATATCTGCATCTGTATTGGTCAGGTGCTGGTAGAACATCTTAGAGAACAGCCATACCAGGTTCCTGTCAACAAGCACTTCTTGACATCAGCAACACTGTGGGGGTTTGGTGTCTGCAGATGGGATGGATCCCTAGGTGGAGAAGTCTCTGGATGGCCTTTCCTTCTGGCTCTGTTCCATTTTTTGTTCCTGTCTTCCCTTTGGACAGGAATATTTCTGGGTTAAAAATTTTGAAATGCATCCCTCAACTGGGGCCCTGCCTATCTACTGGAGTTGGTCTCTACAGGTTGGCTCTCCCCCTTTGTTGGGTATATCGGCTAAAGTCGTCTCCATTGAGGAATTGTTACTTTTCAAAAGTACACATTCCCTCAGAGATCCTGCTTCAGGCAATCTGTTTTATGGAATTATGCTCACCTAAATACATGAGCATATGAGCACAGATATGTATTGTGATGTATAAATAAAACAGTGTTCCTGATGAATGGCTGAATAAATTACAGAATCATAGGTAATCATTGAAAGAATGAATTGCTAGCATCTTTTGCCTTTTGTCAGGAAGTCTCTAGTGAGTATTTGCATTGTGTTGCGAGTTTCTCATTATCACATCATCTTTTGTATATACAGCTGTATCCAGGACCCACAAAATCTGAATATAGTTCTGGGTTTGTAAATTAGAGTAAGCTAAATGAAAAAAAGAAAGAATTTCTTAGGAATGGCTAGTGTGTTGTTTTTACAAAAAGTATCCATTAGTGGATGCAAAAGGACAAAGCAGGGAGACATTCTGACTGACCTAGGCATTCTGACTTGAGATTTGTAGAGTTGAGGGGACTCCCTGCAGCGCTGTGTTGAAGGAAGTGCCGGGAGAGCAATGTGCTGTTGGTCTGCCTGCAGGGTCCCCTCAGCCTGAAAGGAACAGAGAGATACTAAAGAGGATGTTAGACCATCTTAGAGATTACCATATACAAAGAGAAACTTCTGCCTACTGACTGTTTTGCCTGCCTGGCTCTCTCTCTCTCTGTCTCATTTACACTCTGTCGCAGTGGGTAGGTGGATACACACTGCACACTTTGCTTTGACCTGCGGTGGGGAAATGCTTGCTAGAGTAGACAACCCCTTGGGCTATTGGCTTGGAAGAGAAGGATGTGGTTTGATGAGAAGAGGGAAAATGTTTTGGGGAATTGGGCAGAGGATGAAAGGAGCGGAAACTTTAGTAAGGACAGTGCCCTTCAGAATACAGTGACTTCCACTTACAGGGGAAGAGTTATTCTCTGCATTTCCCTGTGTGGGGAGCCTGGTGCTGGGATGCCCACTCAACTCCTAGGCCAATGGCAAGAAAGTTTACTCAAGTGTGCATCAGAGGGTTGTGCTAATACTGATGTTTGTCAGACTCTCATGTGACGAGCCAGAATTCTCTCCCTTCTATCCATGAGCCTGGGCCCCATCTGTGACTTCTGGCCAGAGGAAGTGCTTGTTGGCTGCAACACCAGATGGGAGTAGTTTCCAGACCATTCAATGGTGGGGGTAGAAGAACAAGTTGGGTCTTTGAGTCCAACATCGTCTTCTAATAAACAGCTCCATATGTCATCCTAATATTACCCCCAAAGAATAACTTCCTTCCTAGTTCTATCTGGATACTCTTTAGTTTTACAGAAAATATGAAATTAGTATAAAAACATACACAGAGGGTTAAAGATTGAAACAGTTGGAAGGGCTTGCCATGGCAATCAATACATGTCAGCCTCATCTTTTCATTCTGAACATACTCTGCGGCAGACAACCACCTTGAACCTGTCTTTTTTCTCTTGTTGGTTTCTACCATTTCAAAATTAAAATCAGAAATTTCGTTTTCCTAAACATGCGCTCATGTGTTTGAATGGATGTGTATTATGATTATTGTACTGGGGATGGGCCTGGAGGCATAACATATGCTAAGCAAGCACTACACTACAAGACCTTCACTGTATTTTAAAACTAAATGTAGAATTTATCTTCATAGCATTCTTTAACAAAAGAAGAATGAATGTACTGACCTTGGTGCTAAATGGTGAAGATTACATCTTTTTAGTATAATTTGTTTTCCCCTCCTCACTTTTGGGATTAAATATTTATTTTTGCATATTAAGTTCACTATGTATTTATACTATCCAACCTCTCTATTTTATTTTTTGTAGTGTTAAGAGTTGAGCCTGGTCCTTGGGCATGCTAGGAAAGCCCTGTGTCTTTATGTTTGGAAGTAATCCTGTCAAATGATCTCTATGTCTACCCTGGCAATTCCTCACTAGATAGACTCGGTAGCTATGTTATAGTCACCCTAGAACTTTTCTGAATAGTAGGTTTGGGCTGCAATATGTTTTCTTTATTTTTTAAAAAAGTAGTTGCATGGTGTTCATTAGGATTCTTTTTGTTGTTGTTTTTGTTTTGTTTTGTTTTGTTTTTGTTTTTGTTTTTGAGACATAGTTTCTCTTTGTAGCCCTGGCTGTCCTGGAACTCACTCTGTAGACCAGGCTGGCCTCAAACTTAGAAATCCACCTGCCTCTGCCTCCCAAGTGCTGGGATTAAAGGTGTGTGCCACCACTGCCCGGCTCTGCTTGTTAGGATTCTTCAATGCATGTTTAATGTGCAATGATCCAGAAAGGCAATCATCATTATCCAGTTCTACTGATGTTCCTGGAACGGTAAGCAGATTCCTAAAAAGAGAATGTCCAGAATACATTACAGTTTGGCTGGGTATAAAAATCTGAACTCTTTCTCTAGCTGTCTATGTTGCTAGTAGGAAGCCCAATGTCTAATTGACTTTCTCCTTTGCAAATATGTTCTCCTTTTGGTAACTTTGTATCTTTATGAAACATTTGTTATACTACAGTCATAAATGTAACAAGCTAGCACCATTGTTGTATCCTATTGTAACTTGTGTGTAACTAAATTCCTTCTCCCTCCACTCTGCCCTCTGAATGGCTTTTGGTAAATTCTGCTGCTTGAGGAAATTCTGCTTATATAGGGTACTCACTTAAGCAATCTTGATTATCTGATGAAAATATATGTCAACTCTAGATTGGTAAGAGAACAAGAGAGAGAGCATAAATGGCTCTGTTTAACCAAACTTGTGGCTATTTTAGAACTGATGTTCCTGTATTACATGCATACATTAAACACTTTCTGACTTTTAGCTTGGTTGTCTTATTCTTTGGTCATTTCCAGCAACTCATCTCCCTACCATCCCTCTCCATAAATTACTCTCTGTGTTCATGTCTACTTGCTCTGTTTGGAGACCTGCATAATCAGGGCATTCTGAAGGACCTGGGGTTAGTGTTACCTATTGGAACCTGGTGGGCTTAGCAGTGGCAGGGTTGGTCTAGGGATCAATCCTAGGGCCTTGAGTATGTTAGGAGAGTGTTCCACACTGAGTTTCACTCCTGATGTGCAAGACGAGTGTTCTCAGGAAGAAAAGGCATGGCATCTTCCAGGGAGCATGGAGGATGTGAGGCTCCCTGAACATGGATCTGAAACACCAGTCTGTGCATCAAGCCATCATCTTGTGTGGACTTCAGCACTTGACTTTCTGCTCTTTTGGTGCCTGGTCAGTGATGCCTTTACCACAATGCAGACAGGTGTGCTTTGCATGTGTGCAAGAGAAGAGGTGGTGTGGATGCCTTCGAGGTTCTTGTGGTTTTACTGTTCACAGTTAGAAGAGGTGTGCTAAGCAAGCTCAGCTGGCAGGCCTCTGGAGGCTTCTTCAGGGGAACTCACACTTTCAGCTGCTGCTGAAATTCGGTATTATCTGTTCCAGCCTTTCTTGTGCTTGGGAGCCAGTGCTGCTAGCAGCTGTGAAGGTGCCTTCTTTCTCCTGTGTTCTGCATCTCTGGCTACCAGGCAGGCAGCTTGGTAGCTTGGGACAGTGAGTGGCTGCAGACCCATGCTTCTGCTGGGCTTTATTTTCTGCTGGGCTGGCTTGTCATTTGTTCAGTCACATTAGAACACCTCCCCCCCACAACCTTGTCCTCTCCTGAGAAATGTTGAATGGTTTTGTGCTGGAGGAAAAATGTCCAGGGCCTGATGCCTTTACCTTTACAATAAGCTGTGGGAACTCAGGTCCATACATTGTACCTCAGCCCTACAATGGACCCTGTCACATACAGCATGTAGGAAGAGAATGGGTGGCCAGCAGGAAACACTTTCCTCAGGATCATTTCTCCCCATTCCCAGGCCTTACTGGTTGCCAAATATTCATACTTACAAACATCCATCCCAACCTTTTGCTATGAACAGTGGTATGTGGGCAAAGGCTCTGGCACGTGCATGAGTGGGAATCTTTTGGAGAGTTGCCCACTTGGTGATGACCTCCTTTGCTGCCAGCCTTCTTCATTTGCATGGTAAGCACTATTGATGGTCTTTTTCCCGGTACATGGATGCTAAAGCACCTCCCACGCTGTCCCACCTTATATTGTAAATTCTTACAGTGTGAATTCAGCAGATGTGATAGGAAGTGTGAACTACCTTGCTTTTTCAGGAATTGTACAAATGTCCATCTTCTCCAGTCAGGATCCCTGAACCTGCAGCACTGGTCTCACATGGTAGCTGGGTTTGGTACCTGTAGAAGACAAGCTAGACTATCTCCCCTGTGCATCTGAGCGACAAGTGTGTGTTGGATATATATATATATATATAAATTTTATAAATAATCATAATTAATGCCATACAGTGGTCCTTACCTAGATGAATATGAGTAACTGACCATGCTCATGCCTCGGAATGAAACCATGTATTTTACATCTCGTTGGCACATTTCTTTTCTTTGTCTTTGTTTTTTTGTTTGTTTGTTTGTTTGTTTTGTTTGTCTGTTTGGTATAACCAGGACTCCTTTACTATTTAGCTTTCCACCTTCATGGCCTGGGCCCCTTAAACACATTCAGCACTCTGTTGAAGTGGGAGATGTTCAACCTTGAGGGAGTTATATGGTGTGTGTGTGTGTGTGTGTGCAGCACACACCTATACACTTATTACACAGATGGAATCTTATGTTCAAATGTATAACCAGACCATCTTGCAAGATGATGTCTATAGTTTATCTTATAGATATGAACTTTTGTGCTTTCCTTATGATAGTTGCTTTCCACTACCAGTTCATTCTTTCCCTTCCCCCTCCTCTTCCCCCTTCCCATCCCCTTCTCCCTCTCCCTCCCCTTCCCCCTCCCCTTTCTCTTTCTCTTTTTCTACCTCTGGGAATCTCAGCCTGGGTTTTGCTCTGTTTGTCTGGCCTCAGATGCTATCAGACCCTGTAGCAGTTCATATCATCTTGGGGTGTTTTGATGTAAGTTGGGCTTTGGCCTTTCTGCTTTGGTTCTTCTGATGTATGCATTTGGAACAATGTGTGCATTAGATTGCTAATAGCATATAGCTATGCTAATAGCATATAATATAACATATAATAGCTATAAGCTAATAGCATATAGATTGCTAAACTATACTTATAGGCAGGATTAGAACCTACCATCCCAACACTCAGCACTTGAGAAGTGCAGGCAGGAGGACCAGGAGTTCACGATTATCCTTAGCTACATAGTGAATTTGAGGCTATCCTGGGCAATGTGAGACCCTGTTTCAAAACCCCATAGCAACCAAAACAAATAGGCTTAAGCTCGTGCTTTCGGAGGGGTCAGGAGCCATTGTGGCTCCCAGTCTGTGTCTTTGCTTAGTTTATTTCCCTGTTCCTTGATTGCTGTGTCATGTAGGTAAGCTTAGCGCACTATGCAGTCTCTTCTGGGGACAGAGAATAAATGGCATCTTCCTCAGCATCCATGCAGGATTTAACCCAAGACCCCCTGAGATTTCAAAATCCATGGATGTTAAAGTCCTTTCTATAAACAGAATTGCTTGTGCATAAAACCTACACAGCTCCTCCCGTACCTTTGGATCATAACTAGATGACTTAAAATTCTGAGTGCAATATATGTGCTATGGAAAATCATCATTATAGTATGTCAATTAGGGGGTGATAACAAAATAAAAAAAGCCTGTGTGTGCTCAATACAGACACAGTCTCCTTCTTTTTAAGTTTTTTTTTTAAATTTTATTTGATATATTTTTATTTACATTTCAAATGATTTCCCCCTTTCTGGTTCCCCACTCCCCGAAAGTCACATAAGCCCCCTTCTCTCCCTCTGTTCTCCCACCCATCCCTTCCCACTTCCCTGTTCTGGTTTTGTCTTATACTGCTACACTGGGTCTTTCCAGAACTAGGAGCCACTCCTCCATTCTTCTTGTACCTCATTTGAAGTGTGGATTATGTTTTGCATATTCCAGTTTTCCAAGCTAATATCCACTTATTAGTGAGTGCATACCATGATTGATCTTTTGAGTCTGGGTTACCTCACTTAGTATGATGTTCTCCAGCTCCATCCATTTGCTTAAGAATTTCATGAATTCATTGTTTCTAATGGCTGAATAGTACTCCATTGTGTAGATATACCACATTTTTTGCATCCATTCTTCTGTTGAGGGATACCTGGGTTCTTTCCAGCTTCTGGCTATTATAAATAGGGCTGCTATGAACATAGTGGAACATATATCCTTATTACATGCTGGGGAATCCTCTGGGTATATGCCCAGGAGTGGTATAGCCGGATCTTTCGGAAGTGACATGCCCAGTTTTCTGAAGTTTTTTTTTAATCTGTGGGTGCAGAGCCTTTGTCCAGAGGGCTGATGCATGAATGGAAGCAGAGACAACATGATGTAAGGATAACCAGTGTGACTTTGGAGGCAGAAGAGCCCGTTATGAACCCACACACCTATGGCCACTTGATCCTCGACAAAGAGGCTGAAAACATCCAATGGAAAAAAGATAGCCTTTTCAACAAATGGTGCTGATTCAACTGGAGGTCAGCATGCAGAAGAATGCAAATTGATCCATCCTTGTCTCCTTGTACTAAGCTCAAATCCAAATGGATCAAGGACCTCCACATAAAGCCAGACACTCTGAAGCTACTAGAAAAGAAACTGGGGAAGACCCTTGAGGACATCGGTACAGGGAGAAAGTTTCTGAACAGAACACCAATAGCGTATGCTCTAAGAGCAAGAATTGACAAATGGGACCTCATAAAATTACAAAGTTTCTGTAAGGCAAAGGACACCATCAAGAAGACAAATCGGCAACCAACAAATTGGGAAAAGATCTTCACCAATCCTACATCAGATAGAGGGCTAATATCCAATATATATAAAGAACTCAAGAAGTTAGACTCCAGAAAACCAAACAACCCTATTAAAAATGGGGTACAGAGTTAAACAAAGAATTCTCACCTGAAGAACTTCGGATGGCGGAGAAGCATCTTAAAAAATGCTCAACTTCATTAGTCATTAGGGAAATGCAAATCAAAACAAGTTGTAAGATTTCATCTTACACCAGTCAGAATGGCTAAGATTAAAAATTCAGGAGATAGCAGGTGTTGGAGAGGGTGTGGGGAAAGAGGAACACTCCTCCACTGCTGGTGGGGTTGCAAATTGGTACAACCACTCTGGAAATCAGTCTGGCTGTTCCTCCGAAAACTGGGCACCTCACTTCCAGAAGATCCTGCTATACCACTCCTGGGCATATACCCAGAGGATTCCCCACCATGTAATAAGGATACATGCTCTACTATATTCATAGCAGCCCTCTTTATAATTGCCAGATGCTGGAAAGAACCCAGGTATTCCTCAACAGAAGAGTGGATGCAAAAAATGTGGTATATATACACAATGGAGTACTATTCAGCCATTAGAAACAATGAATTCATGAAATTCTTAGGCAAATGGATGGAGCTAGAGAACATCATACTAAGTGAGGTAACCCAGACTCAAAAGGTGACTCATGGTATGCACTCACTAATAATTGGATATTAACCTAGAAAGCTGGAATACCCAAAACATAATCCACACATCAAATGAGGTACAAGAAGAAAGGAGGAGTGGCCCCTGGTTCTGGAAAGACTCAGTGAAGCAGTATTCGGCAAAACCAGAACGGGGAAGTGGGAAGGGGTGGGTGGGAGGACAGGGGAAGAGAAGGGGGCTTACGGGACTTTCAGGGAATGGGAGGGCTAGAAAAGGGGAAATCATTTGAAATGTAAATAAATTATATCGAATAAAAAAAATTAAAAAATAAATAAATAAATAAATAAAAGATAGAGATAAAAAAAAAAGAATTTGACTATGAGGCTGGAATGGGATGAGGGAGGGGACAGAGCACTCATTAATTGCTGCAGGGTGGAGGGAGAGGATGGGCAAGTGAAACCAAAGCCCGAGCAAAGGTTGTCATGAAGGGTGCATGGTGTGTAGGGGGAAAGGGAATACTCAGCATACCGTGTGGGAGTCATTGGTCCCGTCACCCCATGGGAAAGCTGAATGTCCTTATCAAAGTTTGACTTGCAAACACACTGGAAGCGTCTCTGGTCAGTCGTGCCCTCCTACAAAGGACACACCCTTGGGCGTCACTTTGCTGTTCTTTAAGGTTTACCCCTTTAACTAAACGTCGTGCTTGTCTTTGCACTTGCAGTACGGCCAAGTACAGCGTGTTGACATTTCTACCTCGGTTCCTGTATGAGCAGATTAGGAGAGCTGCTAACGCCTTCTTCCTCTTCATTGCCTTACTGCAGGTAATGGTTTTTAAAGACTTAAAAATCGCAGGCTCAATTATGTGCAAAATGAGATTCTTCTAGCAAGTGTCTTTATCGGAAAAGTGTTAGATATTTACATAGTTCCCTTCCTTAAATTATCACTAGGGTGGACAGACCTGATCTTTGTATAAAACAGACGTGGGAGGGGAGGTCTTTGAAAAAAGTAGTTACAAGAGGGGAGTTGAAAGTGGGTCTTGTGGGGCATACCTTGTCATGTTTACCTTGTCCTTTTTTTAAATTATTAATGCACATTCATTTTATTAGACATGATATCTCATGGTGACACTTCATGCATATATATGGTGCATGTATTTTGGCTGTGAAGGCCATATTTTTTGACCCATTTTCTTTTTCAAATGCATTGCCAGGTTGTTAGGTAAACTTTCGAATGTAAATTACAGAGCTGGGTTTTGAATTAGTAGGCCTTTGGTCATGTAACAGAAATGGACCGGACTAGTGAGAGTGAGGGCTGGGCATCACATCTTCCTTCTTTGTGGAGACTTTCCTTTCCAAACCTCTTCTTCCCTTACAGCAAATCCCAGACGTATCGCCAACAGGACGGTACACCACCCTGGTGCCCTTGGTCATCATCCTAACGATTGCAGGCATCAAAGAGATTGTAGAAGATTTTGTAAGTTTTTGTCTCTGGATAATAAAACACTGGAATATGGCATCTGATGTGCCTGTGGCTGGGTGATGGGCTTATAACAGGAAACTGGGCTATCCCCTAAGCACTTCCTAGAGGAGTGGTGGTGTTTGCTGGGAGAAAGGCATACTATGAGGATTCTAGACCCCTGGGCAGCAATTCTGAGGGGCTTCTGTGTTCTATGCTGTTTTGTTAGACCCTGGGTGGTGTTTATCATTAACCACTCCTTGTATCTTACCTTAGAATGCCTGGATTCAGGTAGCAAATGGCCTTTAGTTAGTGCTCTGTAAGCAGCATTGTGCTTGATATACCTGAAGTAATTCTCCAATAATCTTTTTCCTCACGTTTCTCTCACACCCCATGTTGCTCTTATCTCCCTCGTTCTTTCTATTTTGCACACACACACACACACACACACATAGACACACATATACATATATAGATGCTAACACAGGCCCACACTTACACAGACACAAACAGACATGCACAAACACACAGATAAACACATACATACACAGAGACACAGAGACGCACAGATAAACACATATACACACAGAGAGACACAGAGACACTCACAGATATATAATCATACAGACACACACAGAGACACAGACATTCACACACACACACACACACACACACACACACACACACACACACACACACCGTTCCCTCTACATACATATTTCATGGAATAACATAGTAAGCTAACCTGAGAATGAAGCCCGCTGTTTGTTATTGGGTTTATAATACTGAGTCATCGTTTCAGACTGTCCAAAAATAACTGTAGGGAATTTGAAACTTTGAAGGGCTTGTAAATTGTTAGAACCAAAGTATAGACACTCAGGCTTGGAATAGATCTCATCAGTGCTGACAGATGGAAACCACGCAGCTGAAATCTACAACACTAGCACTGTAGCGTTCTTGGTCCCCGTCACCCCCCGATTTTATGGCTTTCCATTTCAATTATTCATTTGGAACATTTGAATGTAGGAACCTTTGCTTTGTTTTTTCTCCTGTAACAGAAGCGACATAAGGCAGACAATGCAGTTAACAAGAAGAAAACAATAGGTAAGTAACCAGGCCCAATCACTTTTTCCATTGTTAATTGAGGATCAAGTCCTGTGTTTGAGTAATTCTCAGTAAGGGGCTATTGATTCTGAGATTAAATTGGGAATGCTATCAATAAAATTTTTAAAGAGAGAGAAGCATAGTAAAATAAAATGTTAGTGTTTATAGTAATATATTAATGGGGTTTGTATACATGAAATAAAATGTTAGTGTTTACGGGATTTTAGATGATAGAATTTTCAGAAATTAGTTTATGCCCCTAATAAGTTTCCCTTATCCACAGCTTTGGGTTTTGCTCACTTTCCTTATTATTTTGGTTTTTATTTACCTCTGTTTTCTGTTGCTGGTATTGCTGCTATTGGAACTGTGTAACACCAGGCCTTTTCTACTCCTGGGCTAAATACAAATGTGCTTTGCTTACATGCACACATACGTACATGTGTATTCACACGCATATGTTGTGGAGGTGCGCAGGCGGAGGCCCATTTGTGCAGGGTTGGTCATCCACCTTGGATACGGATTTGTGAGGATTAATAAGTGCCACTTTCACAGAAGCCCTTTGGGTTTGTAGACAGCTGACTTTTAATTTCTGCCAATATTGACCAGCCCATCGTTTCTTCTTTTACAGTGTTAAGAAATGGCATGTGGCATACTATCATATGGAAAGAGGTAAGGATCGATTTTAAAGATAATTCTAGAAAATATCGATTTGAAGGCTTGTCTTGCTGATGTTGACAGCAATCTGAAGTTTGCTGCGAGGCCAAGGCCACGCCCTCATTATTAATTTCCCCATGCAGCCTGCTCTCCCATGAGGACCGACGCACGCTTCCTCCATTCTGGCCTGTTCTAGAAGGACCTAATGTCACAGTTCAAACTGTGAACTTTGTTATTCCCCAAGGATAGTTCTAAAACCTCGCAGTAGTTTACAGATTCTAAACCCTATGTACTGAACATTTCCCCTGGTCTGCCTTTTTTTTTTTTTCTCACCAAAATCCAAATGTTTAGAGTTGTTTTTAACTTCCTGGACTCTCACTTCAGATATATTTGGTAGAAAGATCTCTGAGTGTGAACAGGGTTCCCAGGCAGGGGTGCGGTGCGGGCTCCTGCTTTTATCAATACAGTGGTTGTAAGATGGATTTTCCTTCTTGCTGCTGGCAGTGTGATGTCTGCACACACAGACGGAAGGTATCGTAGTTGGTGTTGGGTGAAATCAACTGTGCTGTATTGGTGTTTTGTATCTGAGAAGGCAGATTTTTATCCAGCTGCCTTAGCTGGGCCTCGTTGATGGCTACACAGTATTGATTTTAAAGACATCATTCATCATTCTGGCAGTCAAAACTGACTTTTTGAAAAGGAGAAAACCATATTTTAGAAGGGCAACTTCAAGTATTGTTTCTTGCTTAAACATCTGAGTTATAGTCAATGCTTCATGTAGCCTTTTGTGTGTGGGGGGGAGAGGGATGCTGCCAATGCACCTCTAGCACTCAGTGTGGTTTTTATTTGATTTTACCCAGTCTAGGAGAACCACCAACCCTTTAAAGAAAACTTCCCTTTGTAGTGTTTTGTAGGACACTATAACCCTTGAGGCCTCATTGGTCTTTGGAACTTTGGAAGTTCGGTGTGATGGCTCTTGGTCAAAAGGCAGAATTCCCAGGAAGAACTGGCGTCTGTGTAGAGGGAACTGGAGAATCCTCATAGACCGTTTGTCTTTCCAGGGGTCTATGACTGCCTGCTCCTCAGAAAGGCACGGCAGTGACTTGACACAATTTGATGTGGTGGGACACAGAGTCACTGATTTCCAAGAGCTGGTGGTCTTACAGACTCCCATAATTCCTTCCTGTTCCCATAGTGCTTGGGGTAGCACCATGGCATTATAGGTACACTGCAATTTCCATTTTCAATGCATTGTGGTGAGCCATCTTAAGCAGGCCAGTTAGCAGATACAGAGACTACCAACCATGGAATTCGTGATGGAATCTTCTTGTACAGTTGTCCTCTCAACCAAATAGGCTATCCTTGGCAATCAACACGGGTCAATCACACATTGGTCCTCTTCCCAGAATTCCTGAGTCAGAATCTAAAGTTTACATTTTGACAAGTTCATAGGAGGCTACTGCTGGCGATGTGGGAAGCTCATGGTGGAACAGTGAATCTGGGAACTTGGTAGGGGTTGAGAAAAGATGTTCAAGACAGAGGGTAGGAAGGAACACATAGATGTCCTTAAGAGCCACACCCAGCTGAACTCATGTGACAGTATTACATTTGAGCTAAAGCCCTTGCCCTTTGCTTGACTCTGGTCATCTCAGAGAGAGGTAGATCTCAATAGTTGGAATCGATTCTGAGAGTCCTTTAGTTTTTTCTCTCACTGTACAGATTCTTTTAGCGACTATCACACAAGCCTGGAATGGCAGTTCATGTGTAAGAACACCAAACAGAAACCCATCTTCAGATTCTGAGTCACCAGTTTTTCATTGTAGTTGAAATCTCTTAAGCACCCAGATCCTAGAAATAAAGTATCTTTTATTTAGACATAAGAGAACATCAGTTGACTTGTCTTCTTACTTTGATTTAAGCAAAAAGAATCCACTGTTGCAGTAGGTGATTAATCTGATCTCAAATTGTCCAGCAGGGGCATTGGGAGTTCCTTTAATGTTCTGAGTTCCCAAATGAGTGACACGCACAGCCTTATATTTAATATGCCTTAATAATTCTCAATGTCTGGGCCACTCCCCACATCCACACTTTCCATAGCTTTCTCATGTTTACATAGCTGTGCAGGGGACTCACAGTTGCATGGGCCAACTTCAGAGCCACATGTGTGACACTTCTATCATGAGAAGTCATAGAGATGTTTGAATGTTTGAGATGAATGGATGCTTGGAAGAAAATGTGATCTTCATACTTGTTTATTCATCTTTTCTCTTTCCTTTCCTTCTTTCTTTTTAACATACGTTTTAAATGAAATACCGCTGCAAAACTGCACTGTTGGGACTGGAGGGTTGGCTTAGTGGTTAGGACAGAAGCACTATAGCCACTAGTTCAGGACTACCTGTTACCCCAACTCCAGGGACGCTGACACCCTCTTCTTCACAAGAACCTTCACTAAGGTGCATATATAGACAGACAGACATAAACTGTAATTAAAAATTAAAAATGCAGTGTGGTCGTTTCTCAGTTTCTGTAGGGACAGATTGATAACAACAGATGTCAAAGTGTATAAATGTTTAAGTCCTTTGTTTAAAACATAGAAGCATTTACACAGAACATGTGTATATCCTCCCAAAAATGTAAAAATCTTTGGATCACAGAAAACCCAAAGCAATGTGAACGCCATGGAAATGGTGTGATGGTGTATAGATTAGGGGACAGTGCCAGGGAAATAGTGTGTGAAGTTCAGCACAGAGGCAGCTTTTGACATGTTTGTTAATGTCATGGCTTTTCTTTTATGTTTTATTTTGTTGATACAGTGCCTCACCATGTAGCTCAGGCTGACCCCAAAACCACAAGCTCTGGGATCCCAGGCGAGCGCCATCACTCTGGGTCATATGCACTTCTCTTTGCAAGTAATTTGCATTTGTAGCTGGTTAAACCCACATGTGTGGAGCTTGTGGGTATGGAGGGCCAACTGTGGGGCAATAGAAACATCTGCCTGTTGTTCTTATAGGGTGTGTCTTACATACTTTCTTCATGTATTTAACCACCTGTGTCACATATGTGCTCTCTTTTCTTTTGTGCCTTCTGCCTGTCCCTGGTCTCTAGGTGGCAGTGGGAGATGTCGTGAAGGTCCTCAATGGGCAGTATCTTCCAGCAGACATGGTCCTGCTCTCCTCCAGGTCAGTGTACCCGTGGCCACAGGGTTAGAAATGAATGTTAAGGACAAGAAAGCACTGAACGACTTGTGCAATCTCCATCCATCTTCTTCTCCATACATGACTTCTCTACCCTGCTCTCTCTTCACAGCCTGAGCATCCCTGATGACCTGTAGGTTTAGGTTTTAGATTTCAGATTTTGAGATTTGCGATGTTTAGTTGTAAAAGTCTATGTAAATATTTAAAAATCTGAAACAGTAAAAAAAATGGGGCGCTTCTGGCCTTAAGCGTTCTGTATAAGTTAGAGATACTCAGCAAGAACCCTTGTCACTCATCTTATCCTGCCTGGACCCTGGGTGGTTTTTGTTTTGTTTTGTTTTGTTTTCCTTTTTATTTCCTTAGGTCTTTAGAACCCTTTTTCTGGTGTTGACTGCGTTAGTTATCTCCCAGAAATTCTAGGGTATTCCTCACTGGTCAGGGCACTAGTTAAAGAGAATGAGAGTTGAATGACACCCAGAAGGCAGCAGAGCTGAGGTGCCAGCACTCTCTTGGTCAGTCCAGCCAGCTGTCTGTCTGCTAGCACTCAGCACTGCCTGTGAACAACTGCTCTGAAAATCAGAGCCATCTTCTCAGCGCAGACACAACCTGCCGGTAGCCTTGCCTATCACAACTGCTGCACACTGGGTGGATTTGTGCCACAAACAGCCATCGGCACACAGGCTAAGCTGCCCTTAGCTTTCTTGACTTCATGAATAAACAATGTAACATACTGCAAAGAAGGAAAGCCAAAGTGAGGGTAACAGAGACCTTCTTTTCTAGAAGTTGGAGGTTACGCTACGCGTCGTTAGGACTGTAAGTTCCTCTATAATATGCCACTGGGAAATGCGGGCGTTCAGGCTGTTTGTAGCTGTGTTTCTTGTGTGGGATTTATCCCTTGTTAGAAACCAAGCTTAGCATTGACTCTCACTAGGGATCAAATGTTTAAAGATAGGACCTAAAGTTTGTGGGGGGAAAGAACCATTGACATGGGGTATGATGCCTTAATTGGCCATATTCGATACCAACAGAGAAACTCTTAGTGATATTAGAATATAGGTAGGTCAGTTGGCAGTTTGAGCCAGGAAACTGGTCTGTGGTTTCATGTAAGCTGGCTTACCATGGATGCTTCACTGGAGAGGCAGTGGGTTTGGGGTGCTCCTTGTATCTGTGAGGGTTTGTGTGAGCAGCCTGATCACTGGCTTTTAACCCAGATGCAGGAAAACCAAGGCACAGAAAGCTTAGACATCTTTCCAAGGTCATATGGCCCCTTAAAAGTATCACCAGGGGCTTTAAACTCGGCCAGTGTGTTACAAAGTCCTTTCTGCAGCACTGCTTGTACTGACTAAAGCCAGAAGGTTGGAGGAGAGGCTAGAGTGTGTGCCTTTGGACATGGTGATGCATGTAGAGGAACAAAGGCCTACCACGGTAGTGCCTCGAAAGCTATGTTTGTGCTGGGCCTGCCAGGGTGGGGCTAATGTTCAGGGGCAGGAGGGTCTTTGTCATTTAAGAGTCACTCCCTCAGTGGGTGGGGTTTATTCCCATTCTAGGACCAAGGCCTGCCTGCTTCTCATCCATCCTGCTATTGTCTAGTCAAGACCAACTGTACGAGCTGACACTGGATTATTGGTGTCTAGCTCCAAAGAGTGTGTGCGTCCCTTTACTCACTCACTGCTCAGACTAGAACAGCGTTTGTCGTAGTGTGTTTGAAGGGTCAGCTGCAGACACAGTTTCTAGATCACAGGTTTCATGCGCTTGGGATTTGTGGAGAGGATATTACTAACATTGGCCTTTCTTCCTTCCTCTAGTGAGCCCCAGGGGATGTGCTATGTTGAAACTGCTAACCTGGATGGTGAGACGAACCTTAAAATACGACAGGTAAAGTCACATCGTAACTGGTGCTGTTATAGGAAACCAGGCTGCAGATATATGGTACAAATATTTACCATGCACCTCGTGGAGAAAATGTCATTTAGCCACAGATTATCCGTTAAACTCGAGTGGAATGTTCAGAAGATTGTGCCCCCTTTATGAGGGAAACTTGTTGAGGAGGCCTGGGAATGTAGAAAAGCGAGTTTCTTCAGACCCCTTCCCCAGAGTGTCATATCTTCCTAAGCTCTGCCCACAGCGCTCAGAGAACTGGAAAAGAGCAGCTACCTGGGCTTATGGGGTAGAAAGATCCAGGTGCCTCAGCCTGCATCTCTAGTTGGAGCTGCTGTTCTAATGGTGGAGAGCCAAGCATTAGATACACTGTTTCCCTGCCTTGAATGTTTCTTACCGCTATTCCTATGAGCTGCCTGGGGTGACCTGTGAAATGTTTCACTACTGTCTTGACCCCCAAATCCCTATAAACCATGCAAAGTAAGAAGTTCAAATATTTGTGTTCATTTTAAGGACACTTAAGAACGTGCCCATGCTGTCAGGGGTCTAAGAAGTTTAAAGAAGCAGTGTGTGACATTTGGATGTTACAGTGGTGAGGTTGGTAGGTGTGCCCAGGTCAGAGAGAGGCCTCTGACAGGAATGCTGAATTTCTGCTGCCCATGCTGAAAAATGCAGAGCAATACTGAAGAGAAATTTAGATACAGATTCTGTCATCATTGGCCTCCTCCTGATGGGCCACTGCCTTTACAGCACTCTTGGTTGAGTTTACCTTGCCTGGGCTGCTCTGCCATGCCAGGCTAATCTCCACTGACAATGAGCCATCGATCCGAAGCCAGAAGAG
Source organism: Apodemus sylvaticus (assembly GCF_947179515.1). Classification (NCBI taxonomy): domain Eukaryota; kingdom Metazoa; phylum Chordata; class Mammalia; order Rodentia; family Muridae; genus Apodemus; species Apodemus sylvaticus. The sequence continues at coordinate 67,428,939 of NC_067479.1, forward strand.
GAGGCTGCATGGAGGAAAACAGACACCCTAGGAGAAACTGATAAAGCAAAGCCTGTGGCCTGGGGAGGAATCGGAGAGGCGAGAAGCCACGATCTAACATAGTGCAGGAAAACCTCTTTTTAGTTTTGTTTTGTTTTGTTTAAAAAAAGAATTTTAAATTATTTTTTAAATAAATTTGGTACAAAAGAAATACAAATTAAAAATACCCCTATTCTTACCACACATTGTATTATAATAGAAAAAATAGTTTTACACAAATAAAAGTACTAAGAATTTGACTCTGCTGGGCTTTTTTTTTTTGCTTCATAAAACTGAGTTTAATAATTCAGTCCACGTATCTTTATTTTTTTCCTATAGGCGTTTGGTCTCATTTTTTTTTTTTCTGTTTGAAAAAGCATTGATGATGTTTGTCAGACTATTTTGTTAGGAAATATTTAGAATAACGTGTTAAACATTGTAGGTGTAATGAGGGATATGCTGCCATGTTACAGGGATGTCCTTCCGACGATCTGACGTGTCTGTCGTAGGACAGCAGCAGCACTGCCTTCTGTCAGTGACTCGGCTGTTACTTACATAAGGCCCGTTCCATCACTGGTGGGAGCTTCATCTTCTTCTGCACCGTTGAAATCTTTTGACATCCGTGTGTCAATCCGCGTACAGTCTTGAGGGGGCTCTTTGACTTATCAGATGATCGCATGGCAGATGGCTCATTATGTCCCTGTGATTGACAGAATGCCGTGCCATCTCTTACGTGATCTTCTTTCTCTGTTGGTTCATGGTTCCATTTCAGGGCCTGGGCCACACAGCCGACATGCAGACCAGGGAGGTGCTCATGAAGCTGTCCGGAAGGATCGAGTGCGAAGGGCCCAACCGCCACCTCTACGACTTCACTGGCAACCTGCACTTGGATGGGAAGAGGTTTCACAGCTCCTTTTCTTAATTATTTCAACGCCCCGCCTCCCTGCTGCCCCGCCCTGCCTCCCTTCCTGGAGCTTTGGAAAATCCCAGCTTCACAGTGTTTGAAAATAGTGCCTTTTCTTTTGTTTAACTCAGCTTTGAGAGACTGAAATGCCACTTAAATTCATCCAAAACTTCCCACACATTGAAGGAAAGAAGAGATATGTTTGAAAAGAAACGAGTTAAAGACCTCATAGGGTTCATAGAAAGTGGCTTATTCTTTCTTGCTTGTGACTCGCTAGGCCAGATAAATGGTAAAGGCTGCATTAACTGGAGCGGGAAAGCAGCAGGGAGAGACTTGATGCTCAGCTCACTACACATGGGAACAGATGCATAGCTTCTAGTTAGCTTCCTTCTAAGCAGCACGCTTTTTTTTAATTATTTGTTTGTTTGGTTTTGTGGTGCTGTGCACTGGAAGATGAGCAGTTCACCAGCAAGCCTCAACACAACTCTGCTTGTCTTTAGAAAGCTGAATGAGATGGGGTTGTCATCACAGCCAGTGAAATTATTACAGCCAGTGAAACGTCTGTCATGCAAGCATGAGGATTAGTCTGGCCTTCCAGTCCCCACATAATAGCAATCCCGGTGCTGGGGAAGTTCAGATTGGCAGATCCCTGAAGTCCATTAGCTAGCCAGCTAAATCAGTGGGAGGGAGAGACTCTGTCTTGAAAATAAGGTAGAAAGATAAGTAATGTTGACCGCTGGCTTCCACATACATGTACACACATGAACACATGGGCAACACACACACACACACACACACACGTTGACTGACTTACTATCTGAGGGTGCCTGGGCTCTTCCCTTTGCTTTGAGCAGATCCTTGACTGGGGGTTGGGGTGACCGAATGTTAGACCTCAACAGATGTTGGATGTGATAACCCAGCATACAAGTGCTTCTCGGTTGGCATTTCGTGTGCAGCCATCCAGTGTGCGTCCCCTCTGAAGACGGTCCCTCAGATGCTCATTTAATCCCTGTGCCATTAGATATGAGTTTATTGCTGTTTTTTTATTATTCCATAGTCTATAAAGTAAATTTGTTTTCAGAGATGAATAAGCTTGTGGCTTTTCAGTATTTCCTTTCTCAGTGCTGAGTTGCACAGCAGGATTGGGAGACATAATCCCCTCTCACATTTTATAGAAAAAAAAGCCTCTATCCTATTCTACAAGGAAGAATGGAAAAAACAGACCTTCGGGAAGGGGAGATAGGTAGATAGCTAGATTAAGCAAAGAATAAATTAGCAAGTTTGAATGTTTAGTGGCTGGAATGTTTGGTGTGTTGTAGGCTTATGTAAAGGAAAATGCACGTTAATTTGACAGATTGTCAAGAAATATAAATGGTTTTCTTCGTTTTAGCTCCGTTGCCCTTGGGCCTGACCAGATCTTACTGAGAGGCACCCAGCTCAGGAACACACAGTGGGTCTTCGGCGTCGTTGTGTATACCGGACATGACACCAAGCTCATGCAGGTAAAATGTTGCTCTGGAAGGCTGAGCCAGCTTTAGCTGATTCATTGTTTGTTTCTCAGTTTCTCTGTTTTCCTCAAGGGTGGAAAATACAGACTTGAGGTGAAGCTCAAGTTTGTCCGAGAATGTAAATTCAGGGAAAAGTCATTGCTTCGGTTCCTTATGTGATTCCTCTGTCCCTTGCCAACATGTGGCCACGGTCTCTCTGAATATAAGTGGTCTTTGTTGTCTAGGTTCAGGAGGGGCAGCTGCCTCTAACCTTGTCTTCTGGAAGAAAGGAGGGCTTAGTTACCCTTTAAATTTTTTTGCTATTTGTCCTCTAAATTCCACTAATTAGGATTTTATAGTAAATTCTTATTATATGAATTCTAAGTCATTTAAAAGCAAGGGACTTTGAACTAATGTTCATTCTTCATATATCAAAGAAATAGTACTAATTTAAAAGAATTTTTTCACTTTTTCTTAAATTTTTGCGTATCGACATATAGCCAATATTTATAAGATATATTTGGCCAAATGTCTTTTGAGCTTCTACACAAATCATTGTCTCCCTGTACAATTTCTTGCATTCTTCTGATATCTCTTGGCATTTGCTGTGTGACACTATTTCTGGGGAGACGTGAACAAACAAACCTGTATTCTTCTCAGACTGGGAACCAATGACTAACCAGAGTACAGATACCACCAAAATACAGCTTGGCGAATCAGTGAGTTTATTGGGGTCACCTATAGAAATATGGGTGAGGGGTTACTTAGAAGAACAGAAATGACTCAAAGACAGCCTCATCACCAAAGCCCAGCCAACATGGGTGATGGCTCATACAATCTGGAAATGTGGAGCACACAGCTTGCCCATGGCTTGGCAGGTCAGAGAATGTTCTTTCCAGGCAGCCTTGTTGGCATGGGCCTCTCCCAGGGCTCTGCTTCTTCTAGGCAGCTCAGCTGCTCTGAGCCTCTTCTAAGTAGCCCAGTGGCTGGAAAAACCCCTCAGCAGATCTTACTGATCATAGATTCTTGGGAAGGGGAAAAAAAACCTAGTGAATCTGATCAATTTCAGGGACTTCCTGTAGCTATTGGGTTGTTTATTTTCGAAGTTCAAGGAGCTGCCTTGTAGGATGGAATGCTGTACCTCCCCTTAGTAAACCCTGTGTCTTAATAAGCTTCCTTTCAAGATGAAATGTTTTATATCAGAGGAAATTAGTACGTAACAGCGTTGTATTTTGTTACTTATATCTATTAAAGAGAGTTTCTGCCATTTTGTGTAACTTCCAAAGCCACATTTGAATTATGTCTTGGTTGAGAAATGTTTGAGTCTTGTGCAGAGTCATCTGAGTACATTAGCACAAAGGCTAAATCTTTACCTTTGGGGGCCAGGTAGGTAAAGTAGTAATATGGAAACATATAGAAAGTAGGGATGTATTTATTGTAAATTATGCCATTCTAAAGTGCTGTGGATGTATATGCAAGAGTCTCCAATCCCAGGCTTAGAGTGCTAGTTAATGCAATAAAGACATGGAAGGAATCTCAATTAGAGGGCTGTGACAGTACCTGGAACCAAAGATGATCCTTGGAGTTGTTGGGTGACAGGTAGCTGTGAGTATACAGTATTCACCTCTGAGTTTCTCATGTTGAAGGCTTATAGATTAGAAGACCCAGGGTTGATCCATGGCAGTGAGCACTCAAGGTCCAATAGTGCCAGGTCTCTAGCTGCTGAGTAGAAAGCACTTAAGGCAGGTGATGGGCTGGGATTGTGAAGATAGACTAAAAATGGCGATGGACCAGAGAATTCCATGAGTTAGTTTCTCAAGTCTTTGATGTTGGTGAAGTTGGAGGAGGTGACCTGATGAGGGAAGAGAAGAAGAGAAATGTCCAGTTGGCATGGACTTGGAGGAACAAAGAGTTAAGAAATACTATGAGGTCTTAACTGTATATCTGGGAGAGCTATCTCCAGATGCCAATTGATGTGAATCTCACCGAATCATCCTGCTTTGGGAGAGAAGTCTGATTTAGGGTGTCGCATGCCATCAACTGGGAAAAGAAAAGTGGTAGGAGGAGAGATTCATAAGCATGGGGGAAAGACACACAGCACTTTGGGCATGACAAAGGAGGTCTCGAGGCCCAGAAGAATAGCCACAGAAAGTGTGTTGCAGGGGTGCTTTATAGCAAGTAGAAAAATAGTCTACAACTGCCATGACAGCCTTTGAGTGAATGAAAATTGTTCTGTATGTGAAGGAAAGTTATCCCACATGTCCAAGATGTGTCTGGTCTACTTTTCTTCTCAGCCCTAAGCCCTTCACAAGATTGGAACAATTACAGTTCTGAGCAGTCTGCATACAAAGACCATCTTGACAGATAGTTTCACGCTCCACTACCTCTTAAGCAGCCTTGAACGTTTGCAGCCTATTACCAGTAGCCAGGGCAGACCCTTGGAGCCATGCTCAGCAGAGCTGCTGTGTTTTTACAATGAAGTGGCCAAGAGACCATGGGTAGGAAGCTCAGATTTGCGTAGAGTCCCAAGGCTAGTTTTTCAGATCATGCTTATTAAAAAGTCAAGCTGTTTCCATGTTCCCTCTTAACCTGGGTAATTTTTCAGGGTATAATATTGTTCTTCTAGATCACAGATTAATATTACAGCTTCAGGGCTCAGGCCAAGTGTAATTTGTATCAGAACATCCTCATCGTGTCTTCAGTGGATGAGGTGAGCTCCTGCCATTAGCATCCTTTGAGGGCAGGGGGCATTTTTCTTGCCCTGTGTGTGACAAACCTTGGCAAGGCATACTGTTGTTGACAGACGGAGAGTGATGGAAAACCCAGAAACATCTGTGCTAGACTTGCTGTGCCTTAAGGGCTGAAACATGAACAATGAAATTTCAAAAGGAATATAAAATGACATCCACAGCTGGGAGCCATTCTGCTCATGAACTGTGTTTACACTTGACTATTTGACAGCGGAGTGGGAAATGCATGACTTTAGGGTTCCTGAATCCCATTGTGCATGGTGCACCTGTCAGAGCTCCCTCAGGTCATGCTTAGTGTGACTACACACAGCACCCACTCAGGTCATTTCTGCTGGTTGACTGAATGGCAAAGAGGCAATTAATAATTATCAGGAAACATTGGCTACAACAAAGTATATATTGTTTTCTGACTCACATGTATGTATTCATTTGTTCTTTGGCATGAGAAAGGTGTTTCTATTATTTAAAATATTTATTTTTTTTATTTCATGTGTATAGATATTTTGCATGTATGAATTTCCATGCACCATGTGCATATGATGCCTGCAGAGGCCAGAAGAGAGAAAAAAAGGTGTCAGATCCCCCTGGAACTGGAGTTACATATGGTTTGAGCAACTGTATGGGTACTGGAATTGAACCTAGATATACAAGAACAGCCAGTGCTCTTAACCACGCAGCCATCTCTCTATCCCTGGTACAGCTATTTTAAAGATGGAGGAACTAAATCAAACAAAATCCAGCTTAGCTTACACATTCAGAAAGAGTGAGGATTGGTCTAAAATCCAAGTCTACACACTCCAGGCTTATTCTGATTAGCATTCTGGTGTCTGATTTCTCAGGAGGAGTAAGATGTATACAATTTAGGTCAGATTCCAACACTTGCAACATCTGACAGTTTGACCCATTTTTCTTGTAGTTCCAGACATTAAAATAATAGTGTCCTTTAAGAATTTTTATAAAAGAACGTATTGTTCTAGTAGCAATTGAGCATTAAGAACTCATTGTTGCAAGTGGAAATGTTTGGAAAAGGGAGTGAGTGTGCAGAGTTTGGCTTTCCATGCTGGGCTCTTGTTAAAACCTGGAGTTTTAGGTTGTTTCCTCAGGTTGGATAAAAAGTCTGTTTTTTTTTTAACCCTAGTGGTTGGCTGGATTTCAACCACTTCAGCTTACTGACAGGGTCACAGAAATGACAGCTTTTGTCATTTTCTTCCTTCCTGGAAATTGAATGACTTTTAATTAAATACAGAATTTAAAGGATTCGAATAATAAGTCTTGAAAGAGAATGGCTCCTGGATCTCAGCATGAGGCCAGCTGTGGGTGTACAATCCCCGCAGCCTTCCTGTGGTGCTGGACTGATTATAAGATAGCCTTTACTAACAAATTTCCATCTTGACCCTGGAAAACTCTTCAACATCCATAAAAACAATTTAGTGAACTAATAACAGAGAGAGAAAAAAAGTGTAGCCATTCCCCAACTTCCCCACCCCCAGTGAAATCCATGGTGTTCTCCATGCACAGAATTTCTGGGTCTGCAATGGAATTTGGGAAGACCTGGGTGATGCTGTGGTAATGCACAATGAGAATCACTGTGCAGTAGGCTGAGCCCAGCTAGGAAGTTCAGGCTAGCCACCCCTGTGAACTTCTTCTTGGGGCCCATCATTGGCACATCTTAATCATCTTTGGAAATTTTCTTTTATAAAATTGATTCAGGTATATAATTATCCTGTTGATACCACATGATTGTCATTCCACTGCTGAGAGGATGCAGTCTCAGATCTCCCACATGAGATGCCATGAACCTCAAGGTCAGCCTTCCCAAACATCTTAGTATACCCAGGCCCCAACATAGGCCTCAGCTCCAGCCAAGTTGTTTTTACCAGGCATGAGGCTTTGTTCTCCTCCTGCCCTCTTGGCTACTCTTTACACAACTCAATTCACGTCCTTTTGCTGTAAAGGCCATTACTGGAGCTCTGCAAGTGAGCCTTTGTTCATTTGCCTTGACATCTACCCATGCTCTCTCTTGCTTTATTGATATATCTGTATGCATACCTCTTTCTTTTTTATTCCTTTCTACTATAAGAAACATGTATGCTATAAAAATCTCTCTGATACTTATCACAGAGCTAAATTATTGATTTGGAGGTTCTCCTTAGATTTTTATGGTGAAGAATTCACTGTGTGTTGGTTGCTTTTAGACCAGTCTTACATCGAGAGGCCACTGTGCCTGTGAAAAGTTCCCTATGTTATGCTAAGGTGTAAATGAAAGTACAGAATAATAGATTGATCATGCAGAGTAGGGGGTGTTGTCTTAGTCAATGATCTAATTCTGTAGAGACACTATGACCAAGGCAACTATTTCAAGAGAAAGCATTTAACTGGGAGCTTGCTTACAGTTTCTGAGGTTTACTTCATTATATCGTGTAGGGGTGTATGGTAGCATGCAGGTACATGCTGGAGCAGTAGCTGAGATCAGTAGGGGGGGGAAGGGAGGGGGAGAGATAGAGACAGAGACAGAGAGACAGAGACAGAGAGAGAGAGACTTTGGACTTGGAATGAGCTTTTGTTTGTTTGTTTGTTTGTTTGTTTGTTTGTTTTTCGAGACAGGGTTTCTCTGTGTAGCCCTGACTGTCCTGTAACTCACTCTGTAGACCAGGCTGGCCTCAAACTCAGAAATCCACCTGCCTCTGCCTCCCAAGTGCTGGGATTAAAGGCGTGCGCCACCACTCCTGGCAGTATGAGCATTTGAAACCTTAAAGGATATCTGCAGTGACACACTTCCTACAACAAGGCCCTACCTCTTAATCCTGCTAATCCTTTCAAATGGTATTACTCCCTGGACACTAAACATTCAAATATATAAGCCATTCTTATTCAGGCCGTCTCAGGTAAGTTCTTTAAACTGTAGAATGTCTTTTAAAAGCTAGTCTGTTTACTCAATAGTATGATGCACTTTTTAATTCTATCATTTATTTGGGAGAGAAATAGTCTTTTTCATTTCCATTGTTGAATGTGATTGTTTTACTCCATTTCTCCTCACCCCTTCTCAAGCCTGTTTTGTGGTGGTTATTGACTTTCAATACTGGTTCACAGAATTCAACAAAAGCACCTCTCAAGAGGTCAAATGTTGAGAAGGTAACCAACGTGCAGATCCTGGTGCTGTTTGGCATCCTCCTGGTCATGGCGCTGGTGAGCTCTGTGGGGGCCCTGTTCTGGAATGGGTCTCATGGCGGAAAGAGTTGGTACATCAAGAAGATGGGTGAGTCCTGGAGTGACTGCTACTCACAACTGTGGGTCAAATCTCTTGGAAGGTCCTTCCGTGCAGGGTCTGTGAGTGGCAGTCGTGCCCTTCCTCCCTCTGTCCCCCATGGCTGTGATGCCTATGCCAGGCTTTCTTGTAGAGAAAGCAGATTAGGATTCACATGTAGAGTGAAGATGAATGTATCTGGGGACTGTTTTAAGACCAAATGGTTTCTTCTCAGCCATTTTGAAAGACACTTTCTTATGGTTGCTCTAGGGATGACAACATGAGAACCCCTTTGTGTTACTAACGAACTTCACATACATCAGACTGGCACACCTCCGTGCTCTACCCTGCTAATAGATATATATTTTTGTCATATATACACTGCATGTATGTATTATCAACCTAACAATGCACATTATAGTTAGTGTTTGTATAATCTCAGATCTCTAAAAGAAAAGATAAAATAAATGCATGTGAGCTTGTTTCTGTTAGCCTCCCTGTCCACCATTTCTGGTTGTCTTCTGCTTGCCTCCTCTGGAGCCTCCCCTCTTGACTCCCGGAGTGCTGCCTGGCCACCTCAGTAAGAACCACAAGCCCCTTTGAGGCAGTGAGGGCACTCCCCTCCCAAGGGGTGCTATTTCTGATCCCTCCTCTCTCTCCTCCCCTGGCCTCTAAAGAGAAATCAACACAATGTAAAGGGATTGAAATAGTCTTTGGAGTTTGAATGGGCTCAGTAACTTCTCATTCTCCAGAGGTGCACATAATGGAGGCTTTAATTGTGAGCATCTTTTAGGGGAAAAAAGAATCTAAAATAACAAAATGGGACGAAACTAAATGCAGATTTCCACTAAAGCCGTATGGATATCTTGTTTATTTTATTATTTTTTTTTTTTGTCTGTAGACACGAACTCAGATAATTTTGGCTACAACCTGCTGACATTTATCATCTTGTACAACAATCTGATTCCTATCAGCCTGCTGGTGACACTTGAGGTTGTGAAATACACCCAAGCCCTCTTCATAAACTGGGTGAGTTTCATAGCAGAGCATGAAGCATGAGCCACTGGAGGACTGCCAGCCACCGCCCTCTCCATGAACCTTTGTTATCTCACTGAGTCCCAGAAAAGAAATCATAGAGGCTGTGAGCTGTTGCGATGTGGGACTGGGCCAGCCATGGCCTAACCTCCGGGGTGGAGAGGTGGAGGGGATGGTTAGGGGGTGCTTCTCATCTGGCCACCACACCTGTGCTTCCAAAGTCTCATTTATGCTAAGGGAAAGGCCTCTCCTGTGCTCATCAGAGTGTCCATTCGGCACTGATTTTTTTCAAGATTTATTATTATATGTAAATACACTGTAGCTATCTTTAGACACACCAGAAGAAGGTGTTGGATCTCATTAGGGATGGTTGTGAGCCACCCCGGGGTTGCTGGGATTTGAACTTAGAACCTTCAGAAGAGCAGTTAGTGCTCTTAACCACTGAGCCATCTCTCCAGTCCCTAAGGTTTATTTATTTAATGTATATGAGCGCACTGTTGCTGTCTTCAGACACACCAGAAAAGGATACCAGATCCCTTTACAGATGGTTGTGAACCACCATCTAGTTGCTGGGAATTGAACTCAGGACCTCTGGAAGAGCAGCCAGTGGTGCTCTTAATCACTGAGCCATCTCCAGCCCCTGCATCGATTTCATCATGACAGTCACCTTGGATGGATTGTAGGGGCTGAGGCAAAGTTTTTAAGGGATTTCCATGGCTATTAAGTGCTGGGCCCTTTTTTTTTCTTCAGACCAGGCACTTTCATGTGTGTTTTATGTTGGTTTTCATGATAATCCTGTGAACAAGGTAGTGACCCAGCTCACAAGACATGAGGTAATCCTCTTGAACCCAAACCTAAATACCATGGTCACATTGTGTCATAGGGATTGTCTGCCCTCACTGCAGTTCCAGTTTTAGCCAAGTTAAAAGGCACTTTCCTTTAAGTGAAAATGGAAGGCCTTTAAGGTGCCTGGGTCTGTGTCAGTCTTAGTGAGATATGAGAATCGTGTGTTCTAAAGGCTCCTTCTCTTTCAGGACACGGATATGTATTATATTGAAAATGACACCCCTGCAATGGCCAGGACCTCCAACCTCAATGAAGAGCTTGGGCAGGTGAGAGCCCGCCTGGGGACTTTGGGGGCAGTGCTGTGAGCAGGAGGAGACCTGGGTGGGGGGTTGCAGGAATAGTTATTCATGACTCTGGTTATGGCATCTGGTTTGCAAAAAGGCAATGCATGTTGTGGTCACTCGGCTTTAAAGACACAAGTCTGTCATTTTGCCCAGGACATATCCGAACAAAAATGTGCAGAATGCTGTACAAAAATACAATGTCATTTTGGATCTTTCGCGATGTGTTTGTCAGGACAGATGACAAGGAAAACAGGTTAAGACTGGCTATTGGGACACTCCACAAAGCATATGGGGTTGTTTGAAGGCCAGGCATCACTGGCAGAGTCCAGAGAATCATGACTTTTAGGTCTCAGGTTGAGTACTACTTTTTCATCCCGACTTTCTTGTTGCATTATGCCTTCCTCTTCCATTGAACCACTGCAAGGCACAGTAACCATTTTTGAAAACAAAATTCATTCATAACCTAAAGTACTTAAAGACTATGATTTTATTTTATGCATCTTAATCCTCTTGACAATCCAGTTGGGAGATGGTGTGCCACATCTTCATTTAATAGATTGAAAAAAACTTATTAGATCACCTTGGTGAGGCTTGCTGCTGAATGGCAGGTGGAGGTGTGCAGATCATCTGAGTCTGGCCTGTTTCCCTGCAACACCCGTCACACTCCCCTCTGGGAGGATGGAAGCCTCACTTCCCATTCATCCGCTGGCCAGGAATAGGATCAGATGCCCTCTCCCTCTTCTCTCCCCTTAAGGACAGAGTCAGTCCTGCAGTGGCCTTAGAGCATTTTGAGTCACTGCTAGAAAGTTGAAGCTCAGAGTTGTCAGTCAAATTCTGTAATAAATTAGAATTCTGTAGTCACATTTCCAGGTGATTCTGTTCCCTTGATATTTTCCAAATCTAGTTAGATCTAAGAATAAATTTTTCTATTTTTTTTAATAGAAAAATTTGAACTCACAAGATCACTCAGGTTTATTTGGTGCAGTGGGTGGAGTATCATTTAAAGAGAATAGCCAGGGACAGAGCACACATCTTCCTGAGTGAGGCCGGTGTCCCTGTCCTCCCCTTGCTCACTCCAGGGACACAAGGTGAGGGGCAGAGTCCAGGGCCACCTGTCTGTCATCCATTGGTCTCTCTCTCTCTCTCTCTCTCTCTCTCTGTCTGTCTCTCTCTGTCTCTCTCTGTCTCTCTCTCTGTCTCTCCCTCTCTGCATGCATGCATCTATCATCTACCTGTGTGTATATGTGCCTACATCTGTCTGTCTACTTATTTTCTATCATCTGTCTGTCTGTCATCTACCTGCATTCATTCTTTCTACAATGGCACTGCTATCAGATATGCTATCAGATAGCCTTTGCCTCTTTGAATCCTTCTCAGTATTTCCAGGCAACATTAATGCCTGTCTGCTCTATTTTCTTAAGCATTCTTTACACAATGTGATTAATCATATGTCTGTGTCCTTCTGGAGATGTTTGAGTGCGTCTGGAGCAGGCTTGAGCCCCATATAGTCAGCCAGCTGCAGGTCAAGAACGTGATTGCTCCTCTAGTGGTTGCATCTGTGATATACACAGACAACTCTTGGGACACCTTCCCTAGCGAGTACAGTGTGCCATTTCTATTGTCTTAGGTGTTACACACCATCTAAAATTATGTGAAACACTGAGGAGGTTGTATGTAGTGTTTGTGCAAACACTGTACCACTTTATATAGTGGACCTGAGCATCTGAGAATTTTGGTATCCACAGGGGTTCTCAGAACTGCCCCTCTGTGGATATTTAGGGACAACTCTGTATCTGGCCTTCAGTTATCTGGCTAAATATATAATTGTCCTCAGGCTCCATTGAACTGACCCAGTGAGATGGAAGGACTGAAGGTGTTCAAGAAAGCACCCAAGATGAAATATTCTGCCCTGACTAGGCATGGGGAGGTTTTCTGAAGAAGTTAAAATCTAGGAGGGAGAGGGATTGCAAATTTGACAATTCTTTATAAGATTTTCCGTTTTACTATGTTGATAATCTTTTAATTAGTTTTTTAAAAAGACAGAATGAGCTAATTCTGTTTATAATGTTCCTAGATTTACTCTGTATGAAACAAAATTTGTTACTAATTGAAAGCAACAAAACTAATTATCCCATTAATCAATATGATTAATATTCATACATACATGTATGAGTACATTCAGTATATATCATAAATATATGTAATTATTATTTATAAATAAGTTTCAGTGTGAAGTACATGGAAAAGCTGCCTGTCCCAGTTTGATCATTATGTAATCTTTTAAAAACTGTTTTAATTAAAATATAATATCAGCAGGACTCCCTTTTCCTTTTCTTCCTTAAATTCCTCCCATCTCCCATCTTACAACTTCTCCAATGACCTCAAATCAATTGCCTCTTTTTCTTTATTATTGTTAAACATAATTCTATAAATGCACAAACGTATACATACAACCTGTTGAGCCCATTCTTTGTTGCTATGTGTTTGTGATCAGGGATGACCACTTGTTATCAGACAACCACGTAGGAGGCTCATGCATGGGAGAAACTAGTTTTCTCTCAGAAGGTGTACTAGCTAGTTTTATGTCAACTTGACCGAAGCTAGAGTTATTTTGGAAGAGGGAACCCAGATTGAAGAAGTGCTATCACTGGATTGACCTGTAGGCAAGGCGTTGATGCATTTTTCCTGATTGATGATTTATGTGGGAAGGTCCAGCTCACTGTGGGTCATGCTGCCCCTAGGCTGGTGGTCCTGGGTTCTGTAAGAAAGCACCTAAGCAAGCCATGAGGAGCAAGCCAGAGTGCAGTAAGCCTCCATGGCCTCTGCATCAGCTTCTGCCTCTAGTTTCCATTCCTGAGTTCCTGCCCTGACTTCTTCAGGGTTAGAGTGTGACCTGAGCATTGGAAAGAAAAAATAAGCTTTCCTCCCCAAGTTGCTTTTGGTCTTCATGGTTTATTACGTTAATAGATACCCCAAGATGGCCGCCATTAGTTACCAGGCTAGGGATACAGCCTGGTGAGATTTTCTCTTGCCAAGTGAGCTGTCCGTTGGTGCTGCCATTGCTTAGGTTTGCTTAGCAGGCACATGGTTGAGGTATCATGGGGTGTAGTTTCCCTGCTGTTTCTAGGAATCACACTCCCACAGTAGGCTTCTGCTCCTCTGGTTCTTACGGCCTTTTCGCCTCCTCTTCCTCAATGATCCCTGAGCCTTAGGTGTAAGTGTTGTCTTGTAGATACATCTCTTGATGCCGGGCTTCCCCTATGATCTCTGCTTTTTGACCAGTGTTGTGGTTTTCTGTGGTGATCTCTTTCTGCTGCAAAGAGCAGCTTCTTTGATGAGGGGTGAGAGCTACACTTAACTATGAGTGTAAGAATAAGTATTTATTTAGGACTTAATTAGGTGGTGTGCCGTTTGGGCCAGCTGTGGTGGTACATGCCTTTGATTCCAGAATTTGGAAGGCAGAAGCAGGTTAGTTCAAGATCAAAAAAGCAGGTACCAGGCCAACCAAGACTACACAGTGAAACTGCCTTAAAAAACAAAACAAAACAAACAAACAAACAAACAAAAAAACAGGAGATATGCTGGTCTGGTGGCAGTAGGTTCTCTTCTGAGATCTGCCACCTCACTGGCTCCAGATATGGATAAGTTTCTAGTACTTGTAATGATTGCCATGCTGTTGAGTGGGCCTCCAGTTCAATTAGACAGCCAATGGTTACTGCTAACATAGGAGTGTCGCTCTGGGTCTTTGGAGATGTCTTGCCATGCTCACCATTTTTAATCTAGTCAGAGGCTGGGCTCTTAAAAGAATTGTATCTTCTGTAAGAACATGTAGGAGCTTGGGAGAAGAAATATATCACTGAAATGTTGACTAATATGCAGTGATGCTGACGAATGGTGGCAAGGGTGATTACGGAAGCTCCTTTTATTCTTCATTACCCAAGTGTAGAAATAGTAACAGGAAAGGTTTTGTAAATGTCTATGAATTAAAGTGCATCATTTATGACACATTTGTTTAATTTTATAGACTCATTTAAATTTCATGCAGGTTTTCAGATATACAGACAACTTCATGTCTTGATCCTTGTATCTTATCACATCCATTTTTTAAAAATTACTTTAGAAGTCAGAGCTTCTGGGCTAATTAATATCCACTTATCAGTCAAGACACAGTTAGCATATCAAATGATACCCAGAAAGAGGGAAAGAGAGAGCCCTGGTTCTGAAAAGATTTGATCCAGCATTATAGGGGAGTACCAGGACAGGGAAATGGGAGGGGGTGATTGGGAAAAGGGCAGAGGGAAGAGGGCTTATGAGACCGATGGGGACGGAGGGGACTGGGAAAGGGGGAAGCATTCAGAATATAAACAAAGAATATAGAAAACAAATAAATAAATAAAATGAAAAAAATTACTTTATTTTATGTATATAGGTGTTTTGATTGTGCATATGTCTATGTACCACATAATAATCCAGAAGAGGGCCCTGAGTTACAGATGGTTGTGGCCTACCTTGTGGTTGCTGGGAATTGAACCCAGGTCTCTCCAGCCCCCTATTACTCTCTCTGCATTTTGTTCATTCTTTGCTTAGGTCAAATACCTGTTTTCTGACAAGACTGGAACTCTTACGTGTAATATCATGAACTTCAAGAAGTGTAGCATTGCTGGGGTGACCTATGGGTGAGTAGTTTTGCCACCTTCAGGAGACCCCATTCCTTGTCTTCCAACAAAGCATGGTTGTTATTTTGTTGTTTTGAGGGATTCGGGTGTGTGGTTGCTATTAAATATGTTTTAAAAACCTAGTGGGTTCCCCAGTGAACCTTTAAACAGCTAAACTTTGACCTGTCTCCAACTTTACTGAGAAGTGCCAGGGCACCTGTGGATTTGCACACATATTCTAAGACTTGCCCATCCCCCATCTTTGGATCCATCCCCTGACCACTCATTTTTTTCTTGGCAGCCACTTCCCAGAGCTAGCCAGAGAGCAGTCCTCAGATGACTTCTGGTAAGTAAAGACTAGCGTGTCCTGCAACGTTAGTGGGCACGCATCAGCATCGTCTTAAGTCGAAATATAAATTGTGAATATGTTAGTCTGAAAAAGAGCCAGGATAAGGTTTAAATTCAGATGTGGTTTAAATGCACACCACTGAGATTTTAATACCAACAGCATGCCCCTTGCCCAGCCTGCCCTTTTACAGCCACCTGCAACGTTTTTACTTGTTGTTTTAATCCCTGTATTTCAAAACAATATTTTTACTCTATTTAAAAATTGTAGACATTGTAGGGCTTTGTACATCTGGGGAAGGTTCAGCTCTCTCTGCTCTGGTGTAGCCAGCCCGCTTCCCCCAGACCATCTTCCCAGTCCTTTGGAAATGTTTATTACTTTTTCTATTTCTTTAGCAGATGAACTTTCAACTGTGACCCTGGGGCAGGCTGATTTTCTTCATTATGTTGGGTGGCTAATTTCCTTTTTATCAGGACACGTCTGTCTTATACATTTCTCTTACTGATATTCGGGAAGCATCCTTGTATTATTTCTGTGATAACTGTCTTCCCTGCCATCTCTCTGTCCTGTCCTGTTAGGTGGATAACCGGTCTTAGAGAGTTGATCCTTTAGTTTTGTCACCTCGCTCTTTCCTTTTTAGGAAGTGTTTTTTCCCTTTTTTAAGTGTGTTTTCCCAGCATTTTTAACCTTTCTTCCTCCTTAATAATTTTTATGCACAGCTACTTCCATGTGTCTGGAGCACACTCCTGTTCTTGCTCTTACCTGCCCATTTCCTCTGCTCTGTCTCCTGTGACCAACACCTTATAGGTTGTCATTGAAAACCTGGTGGGCACTGGCTGTGTGCTCATATTTAAAAAATTTAAATCTGTCTTTATTTTGTGTGTATGAGTATTTTACCTGCATGTATGTCTGTGTACCATATGCATGCAGTGCCCTCAAAGGCCAGAAGAGGGCATTGGAACACCTGGGACTGGACAGTTGTAAGCCACATGTGGGTACTGGGAATTGATCCTTTTTAAAGAGGGGTTTTGATTTCACAATCACAAAGACACAGAGATGTCCCATAAAATACCTGCCTCACCTGATGATCTCAACAATGAACTCTCTGCCCTACTCCATGAGAACCTCCATGATGAAAGTTCCCCCACCACAGTACATTCAATACTACCGAGGAACCAACAGTGACATCTCAGGATCACCACAGACCACATGTGACATCAAGGTCACTTGGTGTTACATACCCTGTGAGCATGGACATGTGTGTACTGGTATATATCCATCTTCATAGCATCATGAGAAATGTGTCCACTGCCCACAAAGTCCTTGCTCTGCCTGTCCACCCCCTGTCATAGACACCCCACCCTTGAGGACTACTGGGATATTTTCTGTCTCTGTAGTTCTGTCAGAGTTGTCACCTGCCGAACTCAACTCATTTTACTTAGTAATCTGCATTTGATGTTCCTTTATGGGCTCACTTGGCTTGGAAGCTTCACTCTTTGGAGCGCTGAGTGAGACTCTAGGTTTGGGACCACTCTGTTTTGATCCCTCTCTTGGATAACCTTACATTTCTTTCTGGTTGTGTTGACTATGAACAAGTGATGAAGGGGGGCTCTTACAGGCTTACTGTTTGGGCTCACATGTGGGCTTAAAGTCTGCTCTGTCAACTGCTTTCCCTGTGTCTCATAGGTACCCTGTGTTTCTTTCAAGTACCTCACATCCCTCACCTCACAGGCACCTCATGTCCCTCACAGTACCTGACATCATCACAGGTACCTCATGTCCCTCACAGTACCTGACATCATCACAGGTACCTCATGTCCCTCACAGTACCTGACATCTTCACAGGCACCTCATGTCCCTCACAGTACCTGACATCTTCACAGGCACCTCATGTCCCTCACAGTACCTGACATCATCACAGGTGCCTCATGTCCCTCACAGTACCTGACATCATCACAGGTGCCTCATGTCCCTCACAGTACCTGACATCTTCACAGGCACCTCATGTCCCTCACAGTACCTGACATCATCACAGGTACTTCATGTTCCTCACAGTACCTGACATCATCACAGGAACCTCATGTCCCTCACAGTACCTGACATCATCACAGTTACCTCATGTCCCTCACAGTACCTGACATCATCACAGGTACTTCATGTTCCTCACAGTACCTGACATCATCACAGGTACTTCATGTTCCTCACAGTACCTGACATCATCACAGGAACCTCATGTCCCTCACAGTACCTGACATCATCACAGGTACCTCATGCCCCTCACAGTACCTGACATCATCACAGGTACCTCATGCCCCTCACAGTACCTGACATCATCACAGGAACCTCATGTCCCTCACAGTACCTGACATCTTCACAGGTACCTCATGTCCCTCACAGTACCTGACATCTTCACAGGTACCTCATGTCCCTCACAGTACCTGACATCTTCACAGGTACCTCATGTCCCTCACAGAACCTGACATCATCACAGGTACCTCATGTCCCTCACAGTACCTGACATCTTCACAGGTACCTCATGTCCCTCACAGTACCTGACATCATCACAGTTACCTCATGTCCCTCACAGTACCTGACATCATCACAGGTACTTCATGTTCCTCACAGTACTTGACATCATCACAGGAACCTCATGTCCCTCACAGTACCTGACATCATCACAGGTACCTCATGTCCCTCACAGTACCTGACATCATCACAGGTACCTCATGTCCCTCACAGTACCTGACATCATCACAGGTACTTCATGTTCCTCACAGTACCTGACATCTTCACAGGTACCTCATGCCCCTCACAGTACCTGACATCATCACAGGTACTTCATGTTCCTCACAGTACTTGACATCATCACAGGTACCTCATGTCCCTCACAGTACCTGACATCATCACAGGTGCCTCATGTCCCTCACAGTACCTGACATCATCACAGGTGCCTCATGTCCCTCACAGTACCTGACATCATCACAGGAACCTCATGTCCCTCACAGTACCTGACATCATCACAGGTGCCTCATGTCCCTCACAGTACCTGACATCATCACAGGAACCTCATGTCCCTCACAGTACCTGACATCATCACAGGTCCCTCATGCCCCTCACAGTATTTGACATCATCACAGGTACCTGGCATGCTTCACAGATACTTTGTGTCCTTCACATAGGCCATTCTTCAGCTTCCTAGTGTTCCACATTGGTATCAGGTGACATTTTGTATGGCTTTCACCACGAGCCATTAGCTGTTGTTTTATCTGCTGTACTAATCCGTTCAGAAGCAAGCCTGACATAGCTTGCTGTGGAGGTGAAGGAGTATGTGGAAGCTCACCCTCGCTCCAGTCTGACAGTCCACAGCTTTCAAATCCAGCATCCTTTCTTCTGTTGTTTCCTACCCTCTCTTCAGTGCATGCACTCTGGCCACGAGTGGTGAGGGACCGGACAGTCCTTCCTCCAGGTTGTTTTTTGCCTGGTAGTTATTTAAGGACCAACTCACATGACACTCATAGTATTGACACAACTTGTGATTCTTCCCCTTACAAATCTGTTGTTATTTATAAAAACTTGTCACGGTTTGCTTATAGAAGGGTTTAGATTTAAACTATCTTGATTCATGATGTAATATTCATTATTCTAGATCCCTAAGCATTGATTGCAGGACTATGGGGTTTTTATTCATGGTTCTTGTAGAGGGCAGATTCTCTCTAGGTGTGAGCTATCTGGACAGGGACTTTTAAATTGAATGAATGGGTTTCCTTCTTCCTTCCAGCCGGATGACTTCTTGTGCCAGTGACTCGTGTGACTTCAATGACCCCAGACTGTTAAAGAACATTGAGGATCAGCATGTGAGTGTGCCCCTCACCTCTAGGACAAGGAGCAACTAGTGGGTCATGGTTTATATGTGGCACATCTGGCCTGATCTTCTACAAGTCTTATGTTGAGAGGACCACAGCTGCAGTGAGTGCAGGGGAGAAGTATCCTTGTCCTATCCAGAAGACAGCATCTCACATACCTAGTGATGTCTCATGTAGGGCTTAGCGTGCATGACCAATATTTTTCAGCATCATGCCCAGTTGTGATTCTCTGCTCTTACTCTGACCAAGGTGGAGGCCAGATTATGTCTTTGTTATAGATATCGATATTCAGAAAGCAGTTTGACAACATGACCAGCCAGTGAAACAAATCTAGAAGGCTTTGCCCTGGGACCCTTTCCTTCCGAGGGCTTGTCACTACGCATATAGTGCTGGACATGAACTTTTTTCTCAATTGATTATTACCTTTGGTCTTCTTTGAAATAAGGGGTTACCTTTTAGGCAGGCACAGAGAGCTCCCCTCTGGTCCTCCAGCTGGGATTCTGAGCCCCTTCGCAGAAACTTGTTTAGCTCCTCTTAGGGACCAGACAGCGTGGATGTGGGGAAGTGAAGGAAGAGAGGAGATATGAGGAGTTAGTAGGTAGTGTGAGCCTGCCAGGCACCCAGCAGCCATCTGGTCCAGACACTCGTCTGTATGCAATATCTGGGCAGGTGACATCCATCTCACTTGGAACAGTGATATCACTAAGAACCGTTGGGGTCTCGATCCTGCCTGAACCAGCCGTGGTGCCCCCAACAAGGTATCTGCTTGCAGATCAGAAGGGATGTTTGTTCCCTGCCCCTGTTTTTGAATCTTAATTTAGGAGTGTTGTTTCTGTGGACAGGAGAACGTGTTTAGTGGGAGGTAGGGAGGGAAGAACTAGGCTCTGTAGCCTACTATATGTCTTCCGGTTCTGCTGGCTCTTAGACCCCCACCCCCAACAATGATCCCTGAGCCTTAGACTAGGAGCTGTGTTGTATCACTGGAGCTGAGCACCACACAGTTGCTTGCTGGCTGCATTTTGGTCAGGTGTGGTTTGCTCTAATACCAAGTGATCAACCCTGCGGTCACATAAAACACCGTGATAAGAATTTGGCAGGTTGTATTTACACATTTAAGAAAAAAAATAACAATTAATGAAAAAGGCCAGCAGGGAGTGTGAAAGGGAGTGGAGGCCTCTTCCTGGATCCTAATGGAGGGTCTGGAATCCAGGTCCATGTGTTAGTGTGTGGGGAAGCACTGGGCATGCTCCAAGCAAGAGAAGACAGAGAATAAAAATGGAGGTGGAGCTTAGGAAACAACTTTATTGGCTTAGTCCACCAACTACTAGGTTATAACCTAACTAGTTATTTGTTTCAGCTTGATGGGTTAACTGGTCTCAGGTCTTGCAGAGGCCCAAAGTTCAGGAGGGCAATTGCAGTGTGGGTTGCTTCAGTTGGCCCACAGTTGGCAAGTGTTCAGCCTCCCAAACCTTGACGAGCACATTGCCTGATGCACACTAGTTACTTGAGTGTGTTTGGGCAAATAAATGAACAACAGTACGTAAGCCAGTTCTGATTTATAAGACTTAGAAGTCCTTGGTAAATGGGAAAGTGTACTGTATTCTAAGACTTCAGTTAAAACCATAGGATTCTTTTTCTTAAGGATGATAGGAAAAGTTTGATTACACAGGTATTTTTAGGTGTGGATTCTAGAGACACTCAGAATACTAGACAGCGGTGGGCAGGACAGTGCCTCCTGATGGCACTGGTGACTACGTTCTGAGGTACAGGGCAATGGGCTCGGGGGAAGTGACTCAGATCACTACACGGGAGAGCTCGCTCAAAGCAGGCAGACGGCTGTGGACATAAAGGGGCACTTAGAAAGATATGAAGACCAGAGTAGCAGGAGGTGGGCTCCATGGAGGGCAAGTGTCTGGGCATGGAGCAGTGTGTGACCCCTGTGGGTTGCAACCCCTTTGGGGGTTAAACTGTCCTTTCTCAGGGGTCTCCTAAGACCACCGGAAAACACAAGACATTCACATTATGATTCATAACAGTATCAATTACAGTTATAAACTTGTCATGAAAATAATTTTATGGTTGGGGGGTCACCACAACGTGAGGAACAGTGCTAAAAAGTCACCCCATGAGGAAGGTTGAGAACCTCTGGCCAAGAGTCAGGTATCTGAGCATCTGAACTCTGTGTCAAAGCACATGACAAATTCTTGTTGGGTTTCTTTTTCTCGTTTTGAGACAAGGTCTCAACCTGTTTCCCTGGCTAGCCTGAAGCTCCTCTTGTTGACCAGGCTATCCTTGGACTCATAGAAATCCTCCTGTCTCTGCCTCCCAAATGCCGGGATCAAAGCTGTGTGTCTCGTTGCCTGGCTACACTGGATCTTAGAGCAGGTGATGGCTTGAATCCTCTGCATTACAAGTCTGGTGACGGGCTAACAGGGTCTTGCTGCTTTTAGCCTACAGCCCCCTGCATACAAGAATTCCTTACCCTGCTGGCTGTGTGTCACACCGTCGTCCCTGAGAAGGATGGAGATGAAATTATCTACCAGGCTTCGTCCCCAGGTGAGGGCTGTGGCTGGAAGTGCCTGGTTGGCTTTCTCCCTGGAGACCTGGGTGTTTTCAGTCATTCCTGGAAGATGCTGTGATGCACCTTGCCCCACAAGACCCGCTGTCTGCCTTTTACTCTCTCTAGTTCATGATTATGGGTGTTAAAACCCAGGAGAGCTAGTACCGGCGTGTCCCAACTCTCGTGGTACTCTGCTGGCAAGGAAGAGCCCAGGTTATCTTGCACATCCTGGTACAAAATCTTGGGCTAGACAATGATCTCAAGAGAGAACCAGGCTGGATCCTTGGCTGCCTCACCCACCACACCCCATGGGGCATCAGAGCAGTTGCCCTTCACCCCTTTCCTGGGGATCTGAATCAGTGCTGCAGCCAAAGCACAGCCTTGCTGACAGATCTGGGAGTCTTCCTGGAGCTGATCTAGCAGAGTATGGCTGAGAGTGTAAACTACCGTGGCCCTGGCAACTTAGTTTTTGGTATGCCATCTGTCCAGTAGGAACACTCATTTCAAACCCTGGTGTTGGGAAGAGTGAGTATGTCCATCTCAAGTCTTTGTTATAGCACAGCTAACACCAGGCCTGATCAATCACTGGGGTTTTAGCATGAACATGATATTTAGCAGAATTCTGCCATGACACGGGGTGAACCTGTGTGTCGCTGCCTTATCGTTGGCAGATGAAGCTGCTTTGGTCAAAGGGGCTAAGAAGCTTGGCTTCGTGTTTACCGGGAGGACGCCGTACTCGGTCATCATCGAAGCGGTAAGGGGCCAGCACTTTGGAAAATGGTGTACATGAAATAGCGTGTTGATTGCAAATGCAGTGGCAAAATTTTGTAATTGTCTGTAAGCGAAAATATAGATTAGAACTACTTTGTGTAGATGCCATGGTCTCACCGGAGGTGGCAGCATAAACCTGGTGTTTGGGGCTGTGGACATTTTTCCTTTTTAAAGGGCTTCCTCGCAATCTTTCTCTCACTTCCATGAAATTACCTGTAGCAAGGACTGTCGCCAGTCTCCTCTGTTTCCTAAAGCTGAGAAACACTTTCTGCCTCTTTCTAAGGTAGGCCCTGCACCCCTGCAGCCACATTGGCCTCACGGTTGCACAGTAGGGCCTCAGGCTACCATTTTTGGCCATGAGGCTAACTCAGTGTGATGGTTTCACCATGTGTGGAAGTGCAGCTCAGGCCCTGCTGGAGACGTTAGGTAGCTGGTATATGTATGTATCTAGAGAGACCTTTAAAAGAATACATGGATCCATACATTCATATGAGAGCTGGGCCCAAGGTTTGGAAAGGTTTTAAGCAGCTTGGACCTTTCATTTTCCACACTTGAAAGAGGCCATACAGCAGCATTTAGGAGATGTTACAGGAGGAAATGAGGGATTTCTACCAGCAGAGGGCGCTCTGACCCCACCAGACTGTGAGAGCACAGTGCAGACTGCAAATGGCCGTGTGGAGGACTAAGTGTGTGTGTGTGTGTGTGTGTGTGTGTGTGTGTGTGTGTGTGTGTGTGTGGGCACATGCGCACCTGTGTGTGTCTTTTTGTCTGTGAATGTCTCTGTATGTAATTAGGAGGTGCAATTGATTTGGGATTTCAACATTTTTGTACTTCAGGTAAGAGCCCCACTTCTATTTTTCTGTTTTGTAGATGGGACAAGAACAGACATTTGAGATCCTCAATGTTCTAGAATTTTCTAGGTATGTTTCTCTTTCCTATACTTGACATGAAACATTTCATATATGTTTAACTGCTTTGTCTGCAGGTTTTACTGATTGTGTGGCATGACTTTTATTTAGGCCTTAGTCATGATAAATGCCCCTCCCTCTGCGCCCCATCTTAGAATTTAAGGGTTCCATTAAGAGAGTTCTCTGCTTCCTTCTCGCAGCACTGTTAGGCTCTCCGGCCTCCCTTGCCTTCTAGCTCTGGGTGTCCTTACACCGCAGCCGCAGCCGTGCACAAGGCTCAGAGAACGTGGCAGGGCGCGGCTTCATTGTCTCAGCTCAGGTTCTGAGGTCCGGCCTCCATCTCTGTCTGAGGGAGAAACTGACCTGTGCCCACAGAGCAGATGTAGTCAGCTTATCCTCTCGGGAGGCTTGGCCTCCACCAGGCCTCACGCCCAGGCCTGTCCTGAAGCCGTCAAACCTGAAGATACTGTAAGACTGAGGGATAGTTGTCAGACTCTCTGGCCCTCCCAGGCCGCCTAAGTTTATTCTGAGGAGTGAGGCTGAACGTGTGTCCGTCTCTTCCTGCACACTGGATGGTCAGCACTAGGGCAGAGCGGCAGCACTGGGAAATGGCGTGAGCAGAGCTGCCTCGCAGTGCTAGAACAAAGTTCTGTTGTCTTTGTCTCGAGACCACCTTTGCCTGATATTGAGAATAGACGGAGCTGGGCATGGTGGCTCAGGCTTATGCCAGATGCCAGCATCTGGAAAAACTGAGGTAGGAGGATCACCCCAAGTTCGAGACCAGCATGAGCTACATAGTGAGTTCCAGGACAGTCTCAGGAAAAAAAAAGAAAAAAGAAAATACTTAAATTGTTAAATTGTTCAAAAATGGCTTGGAAGGGACGGTGTTTTTATAACATCACAGAGGAAATGTTTTCCTGCCTGATGCTTAGCTGAGAGCTATGAGCCTGGTTCTGTGGGTCAGAGAAGCCACAGGGTAGCTGATGATGGTGGCAGTTCACAGAGGCGTGGTGACAGTGTGTCTGTGTGCAGCCTCCAGCTGCGCTTCCAACATCTCAGGCTTTTTGTCTCCTTTCCTTCATTCTCTTTCATATGTTGTGTATGTGTGTGTGTTGCATGTGTGTGTGTGTGTTTTCCCCATGCATGTGCATGTGGATGCCAGAAGTAGAAATCTGTCACCTCCAGCTTAGTCCTTTGAGAGAGATAGCCACCACAGTCTCTCACAGAGTCGAGAAACCACTGTTTAGACTGGAGATGCGGTGAAACGCCAGGCCTGCCTGTCTCCACTCTCTATCTGGGTTACGGACGGACACATGGCGCCACGCCATGCCTTTATGTGGACGCTGGTGGTCCACCCTCGTGGCTAACACTGGGAGCGCTTTGCCCACCGAGCCCCCTCTCCAGCCCCTAACGCATCTCCTGGTGGGAATTGCTGCCCTGTGCTGCATTAACTGTGCCTGTTAACAGCCAGGCAAGCCGGAAGCCAGGGGTGCGCTGGTAACGGGACTGTGGATGGAAACCCAGGGTCTAGTGTTTAAAGGGATGGGCGAGTAGGAGTGAGAGAAACACCTACTGTGGTTACAGGTTCTGATTCGTTTTAGTGGCTGGTGCCATTTCCTTTTCTAACATTTTTTAGGAGTAGTCTGTGGGCATCTGCTTTGCACATTAAGAAATGGAAACAGCTTAGGTGACATTGCTAAGGACACCCAACCTCTAGAAGCTGAGAGAGGATGAGGGCTCCACCCGGAGCACACTGTGGGTCAGACTGGCCTCAGGTGGGGGATGCATTCCAGGAGGAGGAAGTGGGGGGGGGGGAAGCATGGAGCAGGGAGGAGGATGTGGGTCTTGTGTGCTTGAGCAGGGTGCTGTGAAAGAGGGTCAGTGGGAACTGGGTCAACCCTGTGGGGACGTAGGAAAAGAGGATGGACCTCAGGCAGCAGGAGTCACTGAGCTTCAGCATGTGGGCTTGACCCTGATCACAAGTGTATAAGGGAAAGAGTCTGGGTGTGCAGCAGTGGCCGGAGAGTGTGCCTGGTGCTGGATGGGACAGGCCTAGGAACTGGTAATTTCCTTCACCAATTAAAAGAAGCTGGACAAGGAAGACATGAGGTGTGTTGGCTCCCCCACCCTGCTGTTTGTGAGGATGGCTCTGGTGACCCGAATGGTTATTGAAAGGATTGACTGATTTGGCATGCAACAGCACATGGGCAAAGGTTCCATTTCTGACCCACTTGCAACCAGCCATGCAGCGAGTCCTTACGGCAAGGCGAGGCGTCCAGGCGTCTGTCCGTTGGGTGTGGATGAGGAAAGTGCACAGCTGAAGCTTTACTTTGAGGAGAAAGCTCCTGAGTCGTGGACCTGGTCATCTCTAGGCTCCACGTGGTTGCTTTGACTTTACTGCACCCAGGTCCTATAAAGCCAATGATGATGATTTTCCCTTCCCGTTTCTTTTCTTTCTCTTTCTTTTCTATACTGCTACAGTGACAGAAAAAGAATGTCTGTCATTGTCCGACTGCCATCAGGACAACTTCGACTCTACTGCAAGGGGGCCGTAAGTATCAGTGGTGCGGAGCATGGCCGACTCCTTGGACGCTGCTTTGCCCGTGTGTTGCTTTCCAACGCTGTTCACACATCCCTCATGGTCTTCCCAGGGCTGAACAGCCGTCTAACAAGCCACTAGGGGCACAGAGTCGAGGTGGCATTAGATCAGCGTGGGCAGTGGGCAGGGAAAAACCTGCTCTTAGCAGTCGTGAGCTTTGGACAGAGTCCTTGGAGTAGGGACTCCAGCTCTGGTTTTGCTGCCATTGTCTGGTGTCTATAAAGGTGATGGCACCACAGTGGTCTGTGATCCTCAGTCTGCCCTCTGGTGTTGCTGCTTCCCCAGCATCTATTCTTGCCCTGGAGACAAAGGTCATTTTCACAAGTAGATCTATTTGGCCAGTTTCTTAAGCCTGGCTTTTTCTCTAATATCCCTAACTAATAACAAGCAAACTCTAAAGGTGTTGTTGCTAAGGAAAGCTATTACTGATTATAAATTATATGGTTGTAAAATTGTATCCCATTGTGTGGTGGCTCTGTGGGATGAAGGGACTAATCCTCAAACTTACACCAGGAGTGAGGTACTGAGCCCGGAGCAGTTGTGAGTGGCAGAGGTCACACATCTCTGTCATCACGGCTACGGAGACACTGGGGCTTTTTGATGATAAACACTGTATGTAGCTTTTAAAGGCATTCCATTTGGCCCAACACAAATATTTCTACTTTTATGATAGGGAGGCTTTGGTTAAGGCCACGGAGGTCATAGCGTCCCAGAGTGACCTTGTGTGTAGGCTCTGTGTGGGTGCTGTGTGTTGTAGCTGCAGCAGCTGGGAGAGAAAGGCTTTGGAAGCAGGAGAGTGTAGGCAGGAAACACGGCCAGTGCCCATCACATTCTTCATGTTAGTTCTGTCCAAGCCTTCCCCTCCTCCAACAAACTAGTTTAGTTAAACAACAGCAACAACAGCAAACAGTATCTTGAGATGCTGCCTCGCATAGTGGAGTATCAGGAGCACGCATTCACCCATTCAGGCCGCTCAGTGTAAGGGGCACGGTGTGCCAAATTGGGTGTTTCTTGTCAAACGTGAGCCAAAAGCAAAAGCTTCTATGGTCACTTTGGTTATGGGAACTTCCATTATTGGCAGATTGTTTTAGGATAACTTAGGGAATGCGGTTTACTCTTTTTGCCTCTGCATAAAGATGTTTCAGTGTGAGCACACTAACTAAAAACAAAACAAAATAGCCAGGTATGGTGGCTCATACCTATAATTCCAGCACTTGGAAGGCAGAGACAATCAGATTTCTGTGGGCTCCAGTGAGATCCTACCTCAAACAAACAACAGACAAACAAACAACTAAAATCCATCCA
This sequence comes from Apodemus sylvaticus, assembly GCF_947179515.1. Classification (NCBI taxonomy): domain Eukaryota; kingdom Metazoa; phylum Chordata; class Mammalia; order Rodentia; family Muridae; genus Apodemus; species Apodemus sylvaticus. The sequence continues at coordinate 67,456,514 of NC_067479.1, forward strand.
CAAACAAAACTCCCAAATCAGGGCTGACAAGACAACTCAGTGGCCAGGGTGCGTGCTGCCGAGTCTGACCACACTGAGTCAGCCCTGAGATCCATGTGGTGGGAGGAGAGAACGACTCCTGCAGCCTGTCCTCTGACCCCATACTCTCTTGCTGTGACACATCACATTTCGCGCGTGCGCACACGCCTCCACACACACACACACACACACACACACACAAGCAGTAAATTCAAAAAAATACCCATCCAAAACTTTCCAAGCATTGCTATGATGTAGCACAAAGTTCGCAGCTGACCTGTAGTGTGAGTTGCAGTCTAAATGTAGCCATGGGAAAGACAGAAAGTTACTTGAAAGTTATTGAAGGCAGTGCAAAAAGGGAGGCAGGAAAGATAAAATGTTTAGATTGAGCCCATCTCTGAGATATACGCACCTACTCCCAAATCTGAAAATACCCTGCACTGAAGCAGTACCATGCAGATGATGGGGGCTTAGCCTGTGCAGAGCCCGGGTCTGAGCTTTGTAGACATGTGAAGCTGTGGGCACGCTATCAGCCTTGCTCATGTCTCCACCCTCAGAATCTTCACCCCCTTCTTGTTCCCTTTTGATTTTTTTTTAAAATACACAGCAGCTTTTGGTATTGCTATGTGCATCTTACAAAGCTCATGTTTGGCTCAACTGACAGCTCCACTCTGCCCAAGTCAAGTATTTTCATGCTCATTACGCAGACACGACGGAGAACCTTGTTTAGCGTGCCCACTGGCAGATGCCCTCTGGGCTTTGCCAGCCTCAGTGGGTGTTTCTCCCTTTCACAGGATAATGTAATCTTTGAAAGACTTTCAAAGGACTCAAAGTACATGGAGGAGACATTATGCCATCTGGAATATTTTGCCACAGAAGGTAGGTGAGATTCTGAGATGCTGCTTTTGACCCTGCAGGTGAGGTGTCATGTGAGGTGTCATGTGACCGTGGCTGTGCTCGGGTGGGCAGGCGTGCCTTCGGACAGATGTGCCTTCGGACAGATGCGAGCTTCTCAGTACTGGCTTTCTTCCCAGGACTGGTTTTCCAGCTGCTTTCCCTTGTCCCTTTTCACATCCTGTGGCAGCGAGGAAGTGGATGGCAGGGTCCAAACTCCGTTACCTGTGTTTGACTCTGCCATGTCACAAGTGTCGCTAAAACAGAAGGCAGCCGACCCACAGCAATCAGAATCACAGTTGTCCCTTTCCCCAGATACCCTAGGCGTCATTTTGCTGACCTCGTGCTATCATTTGTCCAGGACTTAAGCAGATACTAATTCCAATTGTTCACAGTGAGCAGGAACACAGCACAACAGGCTGTTTATTGGTGTCTTGAAATGTGCTCCCTGGCTGCCCGTGGCACACATACATGTGAGCCACACAGATTCTGTGCCTCTCTGCGGTGGGAGACTTACTCACGGGATCTCACGCACTCCCAAATTTATGGGAAGGGCAGTTTGTGTTTGTTTACGTGACAGCATCGGGGAGGGTGTGAGTTACTCTTCTCAATGCTACAGGAAGATGCTTGGCAAAGGCTTCCTGAGAAAGAAGGGGCTTATTTTTTCTGGAGATTGAGGGTCCAGTCTATCATGGTGGGGAAAACATGGTGACAGGAGCTGGGGGCAGCTGTTCGCATTGCATCTTGGGAAGCAGAGTGAGATGAAGGCTGACCAACACATCTCACTGCTTCTGATTCAGTGTGGGACACAGGACAGCCCTCGGAGAGGGGCCACTTATAGTCCGAATGGGCATTCCCACCTGTACCTAGGAACACCCTCCCAGACATGGCCAGACATTGTTTTACTAAACGACTCTACAGCTGATCAGGCTAACAATCAATATTAACAATTGCACTGGGCAACTTTAAAATTTCCCTTTGTAGCTCTGTGAATGTTAAGTTAGAGGAACCTAAGAAGCAGATGGCCTTTTTAATTTTTGAACATGCTGACACAGAAAGTACCATGTGATGTCCTTTGGGAGGAGGTGTGTTCTGTGCCCCACCTCTTACCCGTGGCTGCCTTGCAGGCCTGCGGACTCTGTGTGTGGCCTATGCAGATCTTTCTGAGAATGAGTATGAGGAGTGGCTGAAAGTCTATCAAGAGGCCAGCATCATTCTGAAGGACAGAGCCCAGAGGCTGGAAGAGTGCTACGAGATCATCGAGAAGGTAACTTCATAAGACTAAGAGTCAGCCCGGGGAAGGATGAAACATTTGTTGAGCAGAGTCTTTGGATAGGAATCAATTTGTTGTCCTGGAATACTGTTGTTCTCTCTAGATGTCTTTGTAGACTGTCTTAGTCAGGATTTATATTCCTGTACAAAACGCCATGACCAAGAAGCAAGTTGGGGAGGAAAGGGTTTATTATTCAGCTTACACTTCCACATTGCTGTTCATCACCAAAGGAAGTGAGGACAGGATCTCACACAGGACAGGAATTTGGAGGCAAATGCTGATGCAGAGGCCATGGAGAGATGCTGCTTACTGGCTTGCTTCCCCTGACTTGCTCAGCTTGCTTTCTTATAGAACCCTGTACCATCAGCCCAGGGATGGCACCACCCACAATGGTCTGGGTCCTGCCCCTCTTGTTTACTAATTGAGAAAATGCCTTACAGCTGGATCTCAAGGAGGCATTTCCTCAAGGGAGACTCCTTTCTCTGTGATAACTCCAGCTTGTGTCAAGTTGACACACAAGACCATCCAGTACATGGATTCTCAGTTTTTCATCATTCCTTTGCTTTGGGATGTTCTCAGGTTAGGCTGTCTGAAAGGTCTAGCCACCATGAGTCAGGTATTAATGAAACCATGGATATCTGGTCAAAACTAGCCTTGGTGGGCTGAAGAGATGGCTTGTTTGTAAACAAGGACCTAAGTTCATTTGATCCTCTAAACCTGAATTCTTTGCAAAAAGAGTATGATTGGCACCTGCTGGTGATTCCAGTACTGGAGAGGGCAGAGTAGAGAGTCTCTGGGATTTGAGAGCTAGCCAGCTTAATGTATATGCCAAGTTGCAAGCTATTGAGAGACCCTGTCTCAAAACAAAAGGTAGTGGGAAATGGCAGCTATGGAATGACACATGAGGGTGTCCTCTGACCTGTGTGGGAACACACAGACACACACAGTCACACAGAAGGACAGACAGACATATAGACAGACAGACAGACAGACAGACAGACACACACACACACACACACACACACACACTCATTCGCTCATGCACATCAGTATATAAGCATTAGTGATTCTCTAGCTGTGCCTGAGAGTAGACCTAACGTTGGCTTACCCACTGAGCTCCACGCATGTAGCACTGTGCATGCTGGGTAGACACACTGTACCTGTGGACAGTTTTCCATTTAAATGATGTCCATGCTTCGCCTTTGCTGTCCCTTTGCCACTTACTTCAGTTTCCATCTTGGTGTTTTTCTTTTCTGTGTGTTCCAGTACATTAGGTAATTTTACACTTATTTCAATGTCCCGCCCTCTGCACACTCCATTTCAGTCTTCTCAGATCATGTCAGCAACCTCTGAACTACCTGTTTTCTAGTTTCTATCCTATGAAAGCCATCACCTGCTGTCCTTCCTCATTCCTCTCCTAGCTGTATAATTCCATTTTACTTTTCAATATTTAATTTAGTTTCTCTTTGATGCATTGGTCCTTGACATGGCTGTGCCCAGGTCAAAGAGTGCACGTTCAGTCCAGATTTCACTTGCTCTCTACAATGGAGGAAAGTCACAGCAGGAACTCAAGGCAGGAGCTGACGCAGAGGCCATAGAGCAATGCTGCTTACTCGCCATGGCTTACACAGCCTGCTTTCTGTAGAACTAGAGGCCACCTGCTCAAGAGTGGCACTGCCTACAGTGACCTGGGCTCTCCCATTATAACCATCCATCAAGAAAACACACCAGAGACCTACCTACAGGTCACTCCGATGGAGGTATTTTCTCAACCGAGGCTCTTCCTAGGTGATGCTAGTCTGAGTCAAATTGACAAAATCTAAACATGCCACCCAGGTACCATGCACGGGATGATTGATGGGATTGTCTTGGGCAGCTCAACATGGCTGACGGTCTGTGAAAGCGTCAGACCTGGGTGTCAGGCATGTGTGAGAACCGTGTCAGGGATGCCAGGGCTCTGTTCTTAAGGAGGAACTGTGCCTTAACTGATGGTATTTTCCAACCTAGAATTTACTGTTACTTGGAGCTACAGCCATTGAAGATCGCCTTCAAGCCGGGGTTCCAGAGACCATCGCTACTCTGTTGAAGGCAGAAATCAAAATATGGGTGTTGACAGGAGACAAGCAAGAAACTGCAATTAATATCGGTAATCAGTTTCCTAAAATTCCTGGCACTTTCTTGTAAAAATGTGTGTTGTTTGACTGCGTTGGCAGTTTATGGATCTCTCTTTGGTTTCCACCAAGAAGGAATCCAATGATATGCTCATATGGGTCTATTCTGCCTATTATAAATGGCAAAAGAGACAGACAGACAAACAGAGAAACAGAGACAGAGACAGATATAGACATAGACACCCACAGAATACCCATGATATGCCCCACAGACACTAGGAGGTTAAACAGTACAGAAGGCCCAATTGAGGATACTTCAATCTCACTTAGAAGGGGAAACAAAATAATCAAGGGAAGCTGAGGAAGGGGTGTGAGAGAGGAGAAGTGGAGAGGGGGCAGGATCAGGAGACAGGAGAGAAGCCCAGAGGGCCAGGAGAATGAGAGGAAATAAGCAGCTGCCAGGGATGGGGGCTGGAGGAAACCTCTAGAATGGTTCCAGAGACTTGGGAATGGGGGAGGCTTTTAATTGATTTTAAACCACCTGGGTCTCTGGCATTATGTCCTCACGAGACCTGGCATTTTTATAATAAAATGAATAGATAGATTTGCAAAACTTGTGTGGTGGAAATGTGACCAGTGGTAGGTAGCACATGTTTGCCCAGCACACGCAAATCCCCAGCACTGCCAACAAAGACAAAGGACAAAAATGAAATCACAGACACACTCTGCCCTGGCTCACTTTAGAAGAGAACAGGCCCGAAAGCCTCAGGTCCAGGACTGGCTGCCCTCAGAGCAGGTTCCTCAGGTCCTGCCCTCACTGCAGTGCAGGGCCCCTCTTCACACCCTTCTTGCTGGGTTCAGTTGTCCCCTCAGACAGTACCTTCCCACGAAGGTGATTTTTATTTTATTTTATTTTATTTATTTATTTATTTATTTATTTATTTATTGGATTTGGTTTTTTTCGAGACAGGGTTTCTCTGTGTAGCCCTGGCTGTCCTGGAGCTCACTCTGTAGACCAGGCTGGCCTCGAACTCAGAAATCCGTCTACCTCTGCCTCCCAAAGTGCTGGGATTACAGGCATGCGCCACCACCACCCAGCTTTTTATTTTAAAACTAGGTAAATTCCACTAATCATTTTTTAAAAATCTGAGCTAATTGTTAACTATATACACTTTAGACTCCCAAACACCTAATGTTAGTTAGACTCATGAGAGAACAGGAAGAGTTTTCACTGAGCCTCTGAGATAGTAAACTCTGGGTGTAGATCGGAGTTCTTGTCTGTCACTCAGGTGTGTGATTTTGGATAAGAGTGTGGTGACAGTTCTCTACAGACCCATTGCTTTTACTAGTCAGTAAACCTTCAAGCCTACAGCCCTGTGATGTGCCAGTAACTATTCAAATGAAGGGACGGCATTTGCCTCGTGAGGACTGTTCCCATAGGTGTCTGTGGGTGGCTTCCTCTCCAATTTTGGCCTTAAACAGATTTTTCCATGATGCAGCCTATGAGCCCTGTTCACAGAGTATAAAGCAAGCTGACTGTAACCCTGAGGTGATGCTTGCTAAGTCTTGTAGTGATTAGAAAATTGTAAATCTGCAAGTGAGAATGGTATCAGGGTCGCATTCTTCATTTTCTCACGTCCTGAGTGAAATGCATCATTAACATGTAACATTGCAAACTTTAAGCGGGTATCCATGCTTCTTAAAGGAAAGGCATGATAGCGCGTACCTGAGGAGGATTCTGGATTCTACTTCAGCACATCTGGATGTCCATGCTGAACTCCAGCAGAAAAAGCCCTGGACCAGTGTCCAGAGGCAGAGTCTAGTGTGTACGTGTCTTCCCTGCTCCATAGCCCTCGTCCCTAGGAAATCCAGTGGTATCACCCAGGCTGCTTAAGCTATGTCAAGGGAGCTTCACTATTTCTCTTGTTAAAACCAGAAAGTATTTTAAAACAAAAAGAAATAAAATAATTTAAAATCCCAAAATTTAATAGACAATTAAACATGTCACAGAAAAAAAAATCATGTCAAAATTAAAACCAGAGAGGTAACCCTGAACAGTTTTGTACAGAGTTGCATACCATCTTAACTGCACTGCTGGGTAGCTCTGAGGCTCTGGGGTGGGTCCCTGGGTCCCATTTAATGTTTCACATATACTTTCTTCCCTCCTGGAAGTTCTCAGATTAGCTCCAAAAGAAGGCCTAGATTTGATTTTCACTTACAAAGAGGGGATATTTTGACTAATTATTCCCCTGTACGTTGGTCTAACTCTCCATCCCCGAGGGACCTCTCACGACTCCAGGCAGCCCAGACTGTTAGAAACTCATGCTCTGTCAGTAATGCAACAAGATTTACAGGAAGCCTTTTATTTGAACAACAGCTGCCGAAGCAAGCTGTAATTTTTAAACCCTGGATTTCTGCTTTATTTTATAGTTTGCAATTTAAACAAAATGCTATTTGACAACCAAAGGTACACAAAAGCCTTACGGAGAACCCCTCAGTACTTTCTTCCCAGTGTGGTGGGAGGAACCAAGTGGTGAGGCATGAGTGTAAAGAAAGCCAAAGGCTTCTGAGGAGAAGCAGATGAAGCTGCTTGGTTTCGTTTGGAAAATGAAGTTGGATTGTGCTCAGAAAATTATCATAGACCACTTGCCCTCAGAAGACCTGGGACATTTAGTTTGGGTAACTGTGAGCACCAATCCGGGATTGCTGCCCTTGATTTCTAATGGTTTTGGATGAAATGAGATCAACTCTTGGAGAAGAGCCAGATAAAGAAGTCTATCCACTCTTGTAAATTGATGTCTGGCTCTTTAATCCAGAGATCTGTAAACTGGGCCACCGGGACTGAGCGTGAGCCCCTCCCCGCCCCCACTTCTGGGGTTGAAGTAAACAGCACACCAGAAAGGCACTTACTCTCCTCACTACTGGTTTGATCAATATACAGAGAAAGAAAACACCATAAGGCTTTGGATCTTAGAGCAGGATGTGAGTTTAAGACAATAAGGTAACATTTCACCCTAAAAAACATCACCAAACTAAAGCATCCAGCTCTCCCCAGTACGTTCCCCTTTGGGGAGCAAGTGGAGAGAGCAAGCTCATATGCCCAGACACATCTAAATCTAGATTTCTAGTTATTTATTTATTTATCAATCATCTTATTTGTTAACATTTCAAATGATATCCCCCTTCATGGTTACCCCTCCGCCAACCCCCATCCCATCCCTCCTTGCCCCTCCCCTTTGCTTCTATGAGGGTAGGTGCTCCTCCACCCATTCGCCCGCTCAGGCTTCACACCTCCAGTAGATAGGCAGGGCCCCCAGTTGAGGGATTGTGTCTCAAAAATTTTAACCCAGAAATATTCCTGTCCAAAGGAAAGACAGGGACAAAATAAATGGAACTGGAGGATATGCCATCCAGAGACTGCTCTTAAGGATCCATCCCATCTGCAGACACCAACCCCCAACACTATTGCTGATGCCAAGAAGCACTTGCTGACAGGAGTTCTGGGAGGTTCTATCAGCACCTGACCAATACAGATGCACATACTTCTTTGTCTGAGCGCAGGGACCCCAATGGAAGAGCTAGGGGAAGGACTGAAGAGCCAAATCTAAATTTCTATGAAGACATGTTTGAAAGATTGCAAAGAGGCTAGTCTTCCTGACTGCACATCCTGGGATCACAGCAACACCAGACCATCATTACCTTGACTCAACATGGTGCCAACCCACAAACATGCGTTGTGTTGGAGGGTCTCAGTTATTCCCCAGAGAATCTGGTCAGTTCTGAAAGCCTGCATGTGGACAGATAAAAACCATTGTTAGGCACTGTGATACAAGCTTGTCTCATAGGCTACTCCAATAGGAACCAGAAGGTCCAGGTAAGAGCCCATCGTCTAGAGAGCCAAGGAGCAGAGGGTTTCCCATAGAACCTGGTTCCTGGCACCTTTCTCTCAGACATTTAGGCTTCCTCAGGAACCCATGCCCAAGGAAATATGTGCTTACCTAGCCATATCTTGTGAGCTTCAAGTTCCACAGACGTCATCTATTCTATTAACTGTTGTTATGTTTTAAATTTTGCGTCTTTATATTTAGAAATTTTTCAGTTTTTTACCCGGCTTCAGTTGATAGATAATAAAATCTGGGACGTGTTGGATCACATTGGCCACTTAAAATAATTTGAGATGAAAATTATTTCCATCCTCATGACTTTAAAATGAAATGGATACACAGTAGTAGCATTTTGGTCTCATTAACTCCACATTCATAAGAACAGTAATGCAGACTGGAAACTTGGCATTTACTGTATGCTTGTTCGATAGATGATTATCCCATGGCAATAAGGAAGTGACAGCTTTGGAGCTCACAAAGGTCTTCTCTGAAATCCCACTTTAGGCTATAATAACAAAATGTTAAGCTTAAGAATGAATTTTTCTGGTTCCCCCAAACATAGCTAGTAAGCATGTAGGATATGGCCCCCAAAAGCAAGATGATCATTTATGTAGATAAACCACTGTGTCTCACAAGACACACATCCTACAACTTAATTTGACTAAGTTAATTTCTAAGGTACTATGGAAAAATACACTTAAAATTAGTGTAACAGCTGCTAAGATAGCTAGTAGTAGAGCACTAGAGTGGGAAGCACTGGGTTCAAACCCAAGCACCATAAAAATACATTTTAGGGCTGGTGAGGTGATGAGTCAGTGGGTAAACGTGCTTGCTGCCAGGCTGCGACTTGAGTCTGATCCCAGGAATGCACATGATCCAAAGAACCGACATGGTGGAAGCAGAGACCTGGCTTGTGGGAGTTGTCCTCTAATGTGCACACATACACACACCCAACACACACACACACACACACATACACACCTAACACACACACCTAACACACACACCCAACACACACATAAACACAACACACAACCAACACACACACACACCTAACACACACACACAAACACAACACACACCCAACACACATACACACACACACACACCTAACACACACAAACACAATACACACCCAACACACATACACACACAAAACATCAAAAAGTTTTGATTTTCAACTCTAAAACTGTTATTATAGGTAGAGATAGATGTAGACAATTGCCAAAGAAAGTCAACAATCCCAAACAGAACAAATATTATCAAATCTATGAATGAGCTCTTCTGATGCTCATTCCACTGAGAGAATGCTGCCAATTAAAACAAGCATCCAAAGCCCCAAGCAGCTTGCTGTCAAGTTGTTAGGGTGTAAACACAGTGCGGGCATTGGAACAGGGAGGCAGCACCATGTTCTTGCATCCTCCACCTCCAGTTTCAGAAGCCAGATGTTCAGGAAGCTCTGGAATCTCTTTAATAGGCCCTGAGCTAGGAGCATGAGACCTGGACCCCTTAGGCAACCTTAATCCTGCATTCTGCAATCTGAAATGTTGGGGTGTTCACTCTAGACTGATTTGGTCTTTAAAAACAACTTTAGTTTGAGAAACTCTGGGTTACTTCTTTGTATGGTTACTACACTTTTTGGAAATGGCTCCAGAAATTTTATATATATAAAATATATATTTATTTTAATATATATATATATATATAATATATATATCAGAAATAATATATTTATTAAAAGCTATTGCTTTTGTCTTTATAGTCTGTCTTCTGGATGCTTTTGCTTAATATTTATTTTTTTAAAAATGGCAATCCTGAGTGAAGGTTAGGGTGTACATTCCAAAATAAACAAGTGAAAAAAATTTTTTAAGCCTACAAAAGTTTTTCTTGGTCTTCTTTGGGTTCTGCCTTGTTTGTGTCAGTCAGAGGTAGTAGTTTGTTTTCTAAGAGTCAACCTCTCTAGCCCCAAGTAGTTAGCTACATTTCTTGGACCAGGGATGATCTCCCTCCTGTTGGTTGGGCCTTATGTCCACTTAGACAGCGGTTGGTTGCTGCGATGTAGGAGTGCCACTACTGCTCCTTGACGGACATCTTGCCACGCTGGCTGTTGTTCTAGTCTACTGCCATGCTAGCTGGGTAAGGTTGTTGGCTGCTTCCCCCACGAGGCAGCTTGCACAGTATTTTCTGATATTATGAAAGCTAGAGGACAGGAAGGAGGCTTCCAGGTTAGATCCAGTGTGAATCTTCTGAGTCCTGTGTTGGAAGTGTGTGACCTTCAGCAATAGGAACTTATTGTCAGATGTCCACCTCTGAGAGACAACCAAGGGCAGCAGCAATAGCCTACATTGTCTTAGGAGCCACTTGGCCTAGCCTGCCTGATGACTCAGAGGTTTCTTGTGCATGGTACTGGAGATTTTATTAGAAAGTCTATATGGCTCTTGTAGGGAGCATTGCTAGTCCAAGAGGCATGCGTGTGTGTGTGTGTGTGTGTGTGTGTGTGTGTGTGTGTGTGTACTCCACACACACACACATGCAACACACATATGTGTATGTACGTATGTATGTATATATATATTATATATATAATATATATATATAATTTAATTTAAGGTAAATACAAAGTAATACAATTCTTTGAGGCTTTGTCAGACATTCTTAATGTTATTTATCTTAGAGAAGTAGTTTGACTTAAGAACAAGATTGAACTTGTTGATTCTCACTGGAAATACTTTTGTTTTAAATCTGTGTATTTTTTTAACTTAAACTTAGACTCACTTCTTTAAATGGAGAATGCATTGATCTTTTGGCAGGAGCATGACTCCCTTGCTATGCTAATATTCCTGAAACGTTAGAGAATTGCCAGCTTTAGAAAGAAAGGGAGATCTTGCTTGTGCAGTAGCCATGCTAACCAGGAGGACATATTCCATTCATCCTCCTTGGTCTGTTATTTTAGGCATACCAAGGTTTATCTTAATGCTATGCAAGAATAGCCAGAATAAAGTAAAAAACTCCATGGAAAATTGGCAAGTACTTATTTTAGCCATTAGTTATTAAGACCTTATCAGCTAGTTCTCTTTAAGTTGTTTGCAAGGAAGTCTGTTTAAGCTTATGCCCCTAGGTGATTAAGTAGGCATAAAAAGGGAGATTGTTAAGACAGGTGTCTGCATATGTGTGTAACCTCAGCTTCAAGTAGGGCAGAGACAGGAGGATGGCTGGCACTTAGAGGCCTTCAGCCTGGCTGAGAAAACATGGACTCCAGGTTCAAGGAAAGACCATGCCTCAAAGAAGAGGGCACCAGAAGCCCTTTTCTGATGTTCACTTGAATACACAGATTGGGTACTGGACACACATGTGTGTACACTCTCCCACACAAATAAAAATTAAATTAATAAGTCTTCAAAATAGAGGGATTGCATCCACCATTGAAAACAGTAATTCACAGAAAGAAGAAAGTTCACGTGCTGTCCTTTCTCCATTTCAGGGTATTCCTGTCGGTTGGTGTCACAGAACATGGCCCTTATCCTACTGAAGGAGGATTCTTTAGATGTAAGTTATTTCTCATATGTTATATCAAGATATAGCTGTATCTAATTATGTACTATAATTATTAATCCATTTGCTTTTGTTAAAAAACAAGTGTAAACTACTGTGTTTAGTTTTGCTTTATGAATGGAAGCCGTAAAGTCTCACCTCTAAACATCAAAATGTTGTGGGCTTAGAATATTGCCTCCTGGTGATCTGTACTCACATGGGACTGAACATTTCAGATGGGTCAGTTTTGACCTTTGGCTTTGTTGACTATGAGGCTTTATATGAAGCAGTGGCATCTATGATTTCCATGACGTGGTGATGACTGATTCACGGGAGGTTCCTATGGTGTTCTTCATGGTAGGTGCCTCCTGATACAGCTAATCGCCAAGGGCTGGTGGTTACCTAGACTTATGTAGCCACAGGATACAGGTGCACTTGAATCTCCAACACCAGATGCCAGTAGATCATGGAGAAAGGAACACTTTGGGTGCCAGAGTATTTTTGTGGGCAAGAATATTCCTGGCTTTCTGGCTGGTTTTATGTCAATTTGATGCAAGCTTGGGCCACTAGAGAAAAGGGAGCCTCAACTGAGAAAATTCCTCCAACGGACTGGGCTGTAGCAAAGTCTGTAGGACAGGTTCTTAATTAGTGATGGTGGGCTGGTGGCTTATTGTTGGGTGGTGCCATTCCTGAGCAGGTGGTCCCAGGTTCTCTAAGACAACAGGCTGAGCAAGCCCTGAGGAGCAAGCCAGGAGGCAGCACTCCTCTATGGCCTCTGCATCAGCTCCTGCCCCAAGTTCCTGTCCTGACTTCCTTTGACGATGAACAGTGATACAGAAGTAGAAGCTAAATAAACCCTCTTCCTCCCCAATTTGCTTTTGGTTATGATGTTTCATCACAGCGATAGGATCCCTAACTAAGATCCTGGCTTACTGCTTTCCAGAAGACAGCAACGGGGATTGATTAATGGTAACCAGTGACCAGGTAAAGCTGCTCGACAAGAAAATACTAATGAAATGAGATTCTGTTTGTCCAGATTCCCAGCAGGTTCTGGAGGTACACACAGCCCCCCTTTCAGGTGGTATATTTAACACCAGAGTTGGGAGCAGTGCCTGAGCTGGTTAGTGACACTCTGAAAGAGAGGATACATATAGCCTGGAGTTCCTGTTTGTGAAAACTTGGGAGACTCCCTATGGTGAAGACCAGTTCTCTTTACTCCCTCGGGGTCTCATGGGTAAGCAGCTGACCCTGGCTGGCTCTGTGTTGAGCCTGGGATCTCACCAGCCCTACGCTGAACGCTTCAGGGTGCTTCTTGTTTTTGTTGTCTGAGCAAAGCATCCTGTCACTCAAACCTGGGATAATCAGCTTGTAAATAGCCAAGATTCATCTGGCTCACTGTGCAGGGTGGGGGCGTTATTTGGCTCCTAGGGTTGGCTTCCTCATTGCTTTGGGGCTGTGTCAAGGCAGCACATTAGTGGTACCATGTGGTGGAGTAGCATTACTCACCTCAGAGTCAGAAGGCCAGAAAAGCCAAAGAGATGAGGCCTGAGGCCCATAATGCCCTTCAGGGCATGCTTGTGGAGACTCGAAGACCTTCTATTAGGATCCGCCTCTTAGAGGTTCTGCTACCTGCCAGTGACCCCGCCCTGGGGGCCAAGCCATGCGCACGTGGGTCTTTGTGGAACATTCAGCAACCAAACTGTATGTAAGAAGCCTGTGGTCTGAAGTCATGCCTTATCTCCTGGACTCACCTCTCTTTACCTTCTCTGGAGCACTAAGGAGATCTTCCTGGGATACAGTGTTCCAATGTCCCTAGTGCACATGTCTTTATTTTACTATTCATGACTGGAGATGTGCTGTGTGTGCACACACATGTTCACATTGTAAAATAGCGAGCATTTTGACATACAGCTCGATGGCATTAAGAACATTCACATTGTTGTGTAACCGTCACCCCATCCAGATCCAGAGATCCTTTCTGCATTCTAGACTGTGCCCATTAAGTAATATATTCTGGGATGAAGAGATGGTTTGGTGGGAAAGAGAGTCCGATGTGCAAGTATGAGGCCCTGAGGTCAGTGAATTTTTGGTGCCCAAATTAAAAACCTGAGCATGGTCCATATGCGCCTACAATCCCAGCTAGGATTGGGAGCAGACACAAACTTGCTGGCCACCAGCTGAAAATCACCATCCTGTTCTTTACAGAGGTTACCAGCCTGGCCCTGCCTGGCAAGTAAAAGGGCCCCTGGTTGTAAGTGCATGGCTCGGGTCTCCCTGTATCTAAAGCAGTGATTTCAAGAGTTCAAATGAATAGTACTCCATTGTGTATATATACCACATTTTCTGTATCCATTCCTCTGGGTTCTTTCCAGCTTCTGGCTATTATAAATAGGGCTGCTATGAACATAATGGAGCACGTATCCTTATTACATGCTGGGGAATCCTCTGGGTATATCTATGCCCAGGAGTGGTATAGCGGGGTTCTCTGGAAGTATCATTCCCAGTTTTCTGAGGAACCACCAGACTGACTTCCAGAGTGGTAGTACCAGCTTGCAATCCCACCAGCAGTGGAGGAGTGTTCCTCTTTCTCCACATTCTCGCCAGCACCTGTTTTCTCCTGACTTTTTGATCTTAGCCATTCTGACTGGTATGAGGTGACATCTCAGGGTTGTTTTGATTTACATTTCCCTGATGACTAAGGATGTTGAACATTTCTTTAGGTGCTTCTCAGCCATTCACTATTCCTCAGGTGAAAATTCTTTGTTTAGCCCTGTACCCCATTTTTAAGGTGGATATTTGGCTCTCTGGAGTCTACCTTCTCGAGTTCTTTGTATATCTTGGATATAAGCCCTCTGTCGGATGTAGTGTTGGTAAAGATCTTTTCCCAATTTGTTGGTTGCCAATTTGTCCTTTTGACAATGTCCTTTTCCTTACAGAAACTTTGTAGTTTTATGAGGTCCCCTTTGTCAATTCTTGATCTTAGAGCATAAACTATTGGTGTTCTGTTTAGGAACTTTTCCCCTATGCTGATGCCCTCAAGGGTCTTTCCCCAGTTTCTTTTCTATTAGTTTCAGTGGGTCTGGTTTTATGTGGAGGTTCTTGATCCACTTGGAGTTGAGCTTAGTACAAGGAGATAAGAATGGATCAATTTGCATTCTTTTGCATTCTACCTCAGCCATTAGAAACAATGAATTCATGAAATTCTTAGACAAATGTATGGAACTGGAGAACATCATCCTAAGTGAGGTAACCCAGTCTCAAAAGAACACTCATGGTATGCACTCACTGATAAACGGATATTAGCCTAGAAGCTTGGAATACCCAAGACACAATGCACACATCAAATGATGTCCAAGAAGAAGGAAGGAATGGCCCCTGGTCCTGGAAAGGCTCAATGCAGCAGTGTAGGGGAATACCAAGACAGGGAAGTGGGAAGGGGTTGATGGGGGACAGGGGAAGGGAAGAGGGCTTATGGGACTTTCAGGGAGGGGAGGATCCAGGAAAGGGGCAATCACTTGAAATGTAAAGAAAGAATATACCGAATTAAAAAAAATTAAAAATGGTAGATAACAACAACAACAAAAAGAGTTCAAATCAGTTTTTGGTGAAAAGGGATCTGTGCTAATTTGGGGAATGTAAGGCCCTGCCTATAAGGAGTTTTCTCTACTGAAGGAATCTGTAGGCAGTTGTTTAGGGAAAATGTGTAACTTTCAAAATCAGAAAAAGTAGAAAGAAGAGAGCAAGCATGCAGCTGTAGAGATGTGGGGCCATGGCCCACAGGGAAGAGGCACCACACACCCTGGGGTGCTTATGACACCATTTTATAGGCTAGCTGAAGAACAGAGAACCCCGACCTTATACTGTTACCCAGGAAACAGGAAGAACATCACCACTCGCTAATACGGTTTAATGCTATTATAGCACCTTCAGGTCCAAACCTGAAGGGCAACAAAGAAAAATTTCAGATTAATCTTAGCAATGAAGAAGGAAGAAAAATCCTTAATATAAAGTGGCAAACCCTGTAAAGAAGATATGCTTACATCAGCACGCATCTTCTTTACCAAATGTATTGTGTATTTTACTTGGGAAAAGTCCTTTAATTTTTTTAAAAAGTTATTAACATAGAAAAATATGAAATTATTTCACTTGATGCAAGGGGAAAAGCAGCACTTATTTATGGCTAAACACCAAGAGACAATCCTGGCAGACATGTAAACTCTATTAAGCTAATGTAGCACCTGTGAAGACCTAATCTACCCACCACCCCTCAAAGCTTATGGTGAAGTGACAGCATAGTTCTTAGGGAAGGCAAGTATGACACAGGCATGACCTTGACATGTTCCTTTAACAGTATACTGCATATACTTGAGTCATTTATGTTGGGAGGCATGTAAGGAATATGTGTCTCCTACAGTTAACATTATGATCACCAACATGAAGTGATACGAGAAGCAATAGGTGAATCACAACGAGGAGTGAAGACTGATCAGGGGGAAATTTGAAAGAACTGAGCATTAGGGACAGTGGAAGCTTCTTGCACCCTTCAACTTTGTCCGGTTGCTTTTGAGAGCTATTTCATTCCTGCTTGTGATTTCCCATAATGTCTCTAAGCTATGGCTAAAGTTGTGTGGTTTTGATTTTTCATGTTATCTTAGGATTTAATGCTGTGAACGCTGCAACCACAGCAACTCTTAGAAAGGACAACATTCAGTTGGGACTTGCTTACATGTTCAGAGGTTCAGTCTGTTGTCATTATGGCAGGAAGCATGGCAGACATGCATGGTGCTGGAGGAGCTGAGAGGGTCGTAAAGCCCACACCCGCGGTGACACATCTACTCCAACAGGGCCACACCTCCTAATAGTGCCACTCCCTGGGCCATGCGGATTTAAACCATCTCACATGTCAATGAACTATTTGAGATCTCCCTTGTGCAGTGTGCGTGTCTGTTTCATATTTTTTGTCATTTATTTTTCAGGCAGCTGTGTTAGCTCTAGAGAGTATTTGGTATTTGAATCTTGGCGGTCGATCTTTTGGAAGTTTTCTACTTGTATTTTCCCAAGTGCTGCATTGGCAGGCGCCTCTCTTTCACATCTAGAGACAGAAGGGAGCCACTCAACTGTCTTCTGTACAGCTAGACACCATCAGTTTCTATCCAGTGTGATCTGCAACTCTCATTTGTCCAAGAGTTTCCTTTGTCCCACATCCTCAGTGACAGACCCTCAATCCTTAGGACATCAGGAATACATGCTAGGATTCTCCCCCTACTTGCCTGCATCATCTTCTAATGAAAGTGCCTCCTGGCTGTGGAGGGGAAGCTCCCAGTGGGTCACTTCCCCTGCTAGCAGGTCATTTCCCTCTAATTCCTGACAAGTCTGCTGGACCGTGCAAAGGATGACATTGTCCACAATTGAAGCATTAACTCCTCTTTTAGGTATCTTGCATCCAGTGTGTCCTGATGCCTTTTTTGATGGCCTGCTGTGTGCTGCTGTGTGGTTGTGGTCATTTGTAGAGCAGTTCTTTCTTTCCCAGGTGATAACCTTGATTCTTTCCTTATTTCTGGTTTTTCATGAGCAGCTATGGAAACTGAAATCTTGAGAGCAGCATTTGCCCGAGCCCGGTTCGTTCAGGTTCCCCATGTCCCTCAGCATCTTCTGCTTAGGGAAATCTAGAGAAATGACAGCAATCCTAAGGTGCTTTGCATATGAGACATTCACGTTTTATGCTTCAATCATAAGCACCAGGAAGCTGGTTTTATTTATTTTTAATTAGCCAAGTCTAATAGGTCGTGTTGGGTCATAGGCTATGAGTCGCTATGTCAGACCCATGTACACGTGGCTCCTGTTGAATGGAATGAGGGCCCCTTGACTCTTCCTGCAGCTGCTGCCCAGCCTCCAGCCGGGATCAGGCTCCAGGGTGGTGCAGGTGGATTTTAAGCAAACATGTAGAGATTAAATAACTAATTGGAAATGATTGTGCAGAATAAAGCTGAAGTCTGCTGCATCCTGAAAAGGAAATTATGGCAGACATGCAAATGGCTTACTGTTCATTTTAATTAGAGCTTCAGTAAGAGACAAGATTCAACTGAGGAATCGCCACCAGATTCAAGTAGTGCTGAAAACCCTGGCTTTTGTATGAAAACAGCAGAGGCCATGATGTCAAACGGGATGTAGAAAAGGTCTTATTTCCTCTGTTTTAACTAGTTTGACTCTAGTCATATTGAGAGTTATTACCTAGTGGCCATATGCAGTTTTTAAAAGTTACAGTCTAATAGATTTTGTCTTTTCCTTATTCACAAGCCATTTACAAAAGTGAATGTTGTTTTAATTCCTGGATTTTTTTTTTTTAATTTTTACACTTATTTTATTACTCTCTCTGTGTATGACTGGCATGGAGTATTTTGTATTTTTAGTGCTATCCTTTGAGAACTGGCAGGGTTATTTTATGAATAGGGAGCAACCTGGACAGTTTGACAGAACAGTAGTGAAAACTTGAGGGACTGACAGCCCTTCTGGAGCAGAGACACCGGATGCTCTCTTGTTGACCCTTGACCCTCCCTCCTTGAAGCAGTCTTGATTTGTTGGTTTTTTTTGTTTGTTTGTTTTTTTATAATGATTGGATTTATGGGTTAATTTTACTGATTAGTTTTTGCCCAGAGTTCCATTGTATGGTCTAATGAAATTGTCACTGTTTAACTTCTTCCCTTTGGTTTGTCTTTCTTCATGCTAAATTGGAAAAGTTAGAACAGACCTGAGAGGCTGGTGTAGGAACCAGCTCTCCCACCACTTTCGCTCTCGAGTCTTTCACCTTAGCACACTCTGAGTTTAGGTAAGAACTCAGTGTGAGGTGACCATAAGCTCTTTGGACATGCTGCAAAACACAAATCTGAGATGTGGCACATGCACATTTGGACTTAATATTGCCTGCTTAATGCATGGCTTCTGCCGCCTGAAGACTTCCTATTGATGCTAACATGTACACTTTCATGTTAGTGAGCTCGGAGACCATGGAATTATTGGTCTGTAAATTATGCACATGTTCCCAGCATGTAAGCATGTGGGTCCTGAAACTTTCCTAGAGAAACGTGTTTAAGAATTGAAAGACCATGCATTTGAATGGATAAGGTAGCAATTTCAGAGAAGAGTTCTCACTGTGTTCAAGACTTTAAGATATTGATGGCCCAAGTCATTTGCTGTAAAAGTAGATTTCTGGTTTTGCTTATCCACATTTATAACAAATCTAGAGTTTAAAGCTTAAACTCTAGGTTTAAGTTCTGACAATACTTTATATCAAAACTTGTCATCTTCAGTGAGCTTTTAAAGTTAGGATAGAAAGAGAGCTTGAACGGTCACGGCCTAGACTGGCTAAGGCTGGGGTGAGCGCACCTTCTGTGCATGTGGGGGTCCTGAGGTTGGAAGGCACAAGTCTGCTGAGAGGCGAGGACTGAGAACATGAGGCAGTCTGGGAAGTTTCTCTGTGGGAGTGTTGTAAATCAGAATGCTCCAGTCTTCCCACTATTTGCTTTATTACATTTTAAAATAATTTTTAAAAATTGTGAGCAATGTATTTTCATTATATTTTTTTCTTCTCCCAAGTCTTTAAGATTTCCCCACTCTCCTCCTTGTCCACCCCTTCCCCGCCTACCTCCCTCTCTTCCCACCTCCCTCCCCACCTCCCTCTTCACTCAACTTCATGTAGTTTCTCCCTCTTAAAAGAAAACAACAAAAACTTACAAAAGAAGAAAAATAAAAGTAAAAAAATATTTAAAAAAAAAAAAGCAGCCCATAACAACAACAAAAAGGCACACAAAAAACAGAGTCCATTTTATTCTGGTTACCTGTTGCTGAGCACAAGGCCTGCCTGGAGTGAGGCTGGCAGAGCAGTGCCCTCTGCTGGTGGAAAGGGCTTCCCTCTCCTGGCAGGTAGCACTGTGTATAATAGTGTCGTGGTAGGGCGCTCACTGCCCACTTCCCTTCTCCGATAAGACTGCATGCTTGTCCAGGTAAGATTTGAAGTTCTGGGGGAGAGTCAGCTGGCACAGCTACCAGCCTGGTGGGTGGCATGTAGCTGCTCTCTGTGTGGATAGAATGCTGGCTAGTCCTGTGTTCACACTAGTCAGGACTCATGCGTAGGATACTGGAAACCAATTGGAAGCCAATCTAATTAAGTAATTTGTCGACGCTCGGCCCTAGAGCAATAGAGAGACAGACCATTAGGAATCATGGGGCTCTATTCATCATTATCATGCCCTTTCCAGCAGATCCCTGTGTGTTATGGGAGATTGTATTGTGCTGGGACAAAGATGCCTAGAGGTAGTTAGTGGATTGAATGCCTTGAGACTTCTTAGGGGCACATGCAATGACATTACTGCTAGATACTCGGCCTCATGCTTTTTGAGGTCCCTGCACAAAAAGTCTTACTTAACCGTATGCTTAGCATTAAAGCAAAGAGAAGCCTGGTTCTGGACATGGCTCCAGCTTCCCCTTTGGCTTTACCAGGAGAGTAGGCCCAACTAAGCAAATTGAGTAAAGTCCTTAAAGTCCTTGAAAGCATTGATAATGGCTCAGTTGCCAACAAGTGATGAACTGATTCAGAGGCACTGGTGTCGAGTGGGCCTGCCCACTCGTGCTTTATGTCTTTCGTTTTTGGTCTGTGCCAGTGTGTGTGTGTGTGTGTGTTGTATCGCAGAACTACTCACAGTCAGCTGGGACCCTTCAAGGGAAACAGTCATAGGCAGAGTGGGCTAACAGCAGAACTGGCTTTTGGGGGACTTCAGAGCTGACCCACTTGACTTGTGTGGTCCCGGATACCCCTCCCCGACCCCGGCACTGCACTCTGGCACATGAATATAGATGGTGAGTGCCCCAGAGAGAAAACAGGTGACCTGAGTTTTTCAAAGATAAGAAGGCAAAGCAAATGATAAGATTTGGGTGTAGGAGTAAGCAGCATGGAGGGCTCAGAAAGAGACTTGTGGCAAAATACAAAATAGCGTGTAAGTTGTGGAGAAGGGGAACCCATGTCAAGTGCTGAAATTTTTCAGATGGTCTCGTGAGCCATTTTCCTGAGATATAAGATACCACTGGCCCCATCATTGCAAGCCGGCAACGCATATTGTGTGGAATTCAGAGGAAAAGTGAGAGTCAAACTTGATATGTTTCCTTCTTTTCTTTTCCTAGTAAAATTGTGTTGGCCCACAGAGGGGAACTCTGTATTTAGTACTATGGGAAACGAAGACCAAGCCGTGGCCACAGTGACAGGAGTCATTTTTCTAGAGCTGAGTTGAGAACTGGGCAGTGTCCTCAGGGACAAAGCTGAGTAGATTATTGCAACTGCATTTGGCCTCTGTGGGGTCACTTCCTGTCTGAGGTAGAGTTAGGGTCTCAGTATCCTAGTTACAGGAAGTGCTAGGGATGGAAGTGACCTCATCCTTGGGACTAGTTATCTGTGCACAAGAAGCTCCCTTGAAACTCATCATAGCTGTTCGGTTAACACTTAGGAAAATGCTGTCAGTGTAACTTTATGAATTAATGAACAGGAAATCCTCAGAGCAGGTCAAGCTCAGGGTCCCAGTCCTCTGGGCTGAGAACTGGTGGGAACATGGCGGGGGAGGGGGGAGGGAGGATGGGGGAAGGAGAAGGGAGAGAAATTAACAACAAAATTTGTCCATTTACTGAACCTAGCTTTCTAATTTTTATTTTTCTCAACTCTTTTTTGTAACTTTATTGCTACAGTCTCAATTGTTAAGAATCTAACACACACACACATGTTATGAACGGACAGAGAATGTCATTTCTTATGGATATCACATGCAAAGCTCAGTTCCTTCACTCCAGTTAATGTTGATCATTACCAAATCCAGTCCGGATATGTAAATAAGATTTTATCACTTAAAAATCTGAAAAGAAAAATTAGCATTGCTTATGAAGCATGGGTGCCCTTCAAGAGCTTGGAGATTTGTTCTGTTGTGAAAACTGGCAATTTGTAGGAAACAATGGTCTGCTGATGAGAAATAGTTTCCCTCTAGCTTGGATGCCTTTAGGTGCACAGTGAGGGGCTGGGGAGATGGATCAGTCACTAGGATGAGAACTTCAGTCAGTATCTACCTAGAAACCAAGTGCAGTGACTTACTGTATGATTCCCCAGCTGGGGAGGCAAAGAATGCCCGGTGGGGTGTTGGGGGGGAGGGCTTAATGGCCAGCCAGCTTAGCATACTTCCTGAGCTCCAGGTCGGGGAGCAGCCCTGCCTCAAAAAAGAAGCTGTACAGTTCTGAGAAAACACTACTTGAACTTCATCCATGACCTCTACGTTCACACATGCATGCACGTATGTGCATGAGCGTACGCATCACACAGCTTAGTTTTGTCCTGTGAGTGGGTCTTAGTTAAAGCCTCCATGGGGGAAAATAAAAGAAAGGGTCAATATCTGTATAAAGTTGTGGTAAAAGCATTGTAGTGCTCATTGAAATTTTAGCAGATGCATATTCATTGTGCATAGTTGTGGCTTTATTATTTTTCTTCAAGTGTATCACAATTTTCCTTAAAGACCTAAATGTAGACTCTGAAGTGAAGAAGGGTGTTTTTCTATATTTCTTAATGCAGGATTTGGAAATATAAGAATCAAAAAGTAGAAAACCATACAAATTTTGGCATAGGTTTTGTTTTTGTTTTTGGGTTTTTTTTTTTTTTTTTTTTTGGTTTTTTTGCTTTTTGCTTTTTGTTTTTTGTTTTTCTAGAGAATCTCTTTCCGTCAGTGTGGCCAGTTTCTTTGCTCTGGGTCTGTCTCTTGGTGACTTTAGAACGGGCAGGTAGAGTATGGCAGTAGGCAGGGGGTTGCACTGCTCACAGAATCACTCCTGATTAATACTATTTCTTGTCGGTGGAACAGTGATATTTTTTCTTTAAAATATAAATACAGATACAGTTACATATGTATGAGTACTTCATTTGCTTGTGTGTTTGGACCTAGGAATACACACCAATGCTTTAACACCCAGCTACCTCCCCAGGGCAAGCGCATATTTCAGGCACTTTCTGAATTGAGTCCCCATCAATGTTATTTCCTAAGAGAAAGCTGCCTTGCTCTAGGAACTCAGGAATGGCCATGCTTCTACAGGAGAAGGAGCATGGGATTGCTTGCCCTTAGACCTGTGACCAAGGTCCTGGTAATGGCGTTCGTGGCTTTGGAACACACTATAGTGAAGGCCCTGGCATTCCTCGGTCACTTACTCATTGCTTGTAGGTTACAGAGCCGAAGAGGAGGAGAGACTGAGAAGACAGGATGTGTCTCCCGGTGACTGGTACAGCTGCTAGCGACTGCACCTGTGGGCAAACACTTTGCCTTATATTCTCATTCTGTGTCGTTCATAATTTGCTAAGTTGCCAGGTGGCCCAAATAATCTTAACAAGATAATTTAATGTTTTAAAAAGTATGGATATAGTGGAGTATCATTGGGACTGTGTACTTCCCAAGCATAAATTACAGCATTTCAAAATCTTCCCTGTTCTGAAAGCAAGGCATATACCTGATTAGGAGTTTGTCAAGAGAGTTATTTGCTGTTATTAGTTGGATAAGTACAAGCTGTGAGCTCTACGTGCCCATGGGTGGTCTTGTTTCTGAGCTACTTTGCAGAAAAATTGTCAATTTACCCCAATAAAGTGATTGGTATAATTTTCCTGATGACTGGCCCTCTCCAGTTTTTCACTTCAATTTCAGCTCCTGTGTGTTTAACCAAGCATATTATTAAAAACAATAAATGTCTTCCATCTGCAGGAGTATGTTGCTTTTGGTAAGCTCGAGTTAGTTGAGATCTAGAAGCATTTTTTTAACATGTAAATTTTCTCAGAGTATTCTAAACAGTTTTGGTTTTCTTCACTGGTCTATGGAAACAGTAACCACAGTGGCTTATGTAGAGGCAGTTTGGGGCAGTTAGGTCTTGGAGCAAAGTTGGCGAAGGCAAGAGTGGCCAATCGGAACTGTGGTGGAAGGAAACCAAGGGCCCTCCTGGCCCTAGCGGTGGACTGACCTTACCTCAGCAAGTAGAGGACTGAGCCTTGGGATGGCAAGGGTTGAGAAGAGCTGGCTATGAGCACAGTGCTTTCTGCCTTTGTCTGATCCCTTCCTGGAAAAGACCGAGTACGGTATTTGAAAATACCAAAGGCTTACAAAGGGTGAAGAACTGTAACACTACCGATGTTCCTTGGAATGCTCAGCTCTGCTCTTCTACATGCTGGAGGTAATTGTCTTAAATTATGAGCGCTACCATAATGCTTGCACTCTAGCTGCTAATTGACCCTTTGGGCTCTAAAATACACAGACCTTGGCAATTCAGAGTTTATTAAATTATGCCTTCTTGTGGGAACCAACGTGGTGTGTTGGAGCAGTGAACAGGGAAGGGCTTTTTTTTTTTTTGGAGAGGCAGGGTGCTGGGGTCTCCTATACAGCTTCTGCCCCTTCACAAACTATGGCTTGTTAACATTTCAGTCCATAGGACATTTTAAAAAGTGGAGGTCTCTTGCATCATTTACCTGTTACTTTGAGTTTCGTGTTGATCTTCTGGATCTAACTAGAAATTAAGTAAAATTACGTATGAACCAAAAGGTCTTTGTACGTAGCCAGTTGTTTTCATTTAACCCTTGCAGTGGCATGCTTGCAATTACATATGGGGCAGCTAGGCTTAACTTCTCAAGGGTCACACAACCAGAGCCCCGACCTCCTGGCTCCAACATAGTTACTTTATATCCAGTCTCAGCTTTTCTGGTGTTCCCAGTGTTTTATAGTCAAGTTGAATTAAAGGTGAGTTTGAAGCACTGTTCTAAGTTGAGGGAGTGAAGCCTGAATATTTATGGAATAAGTGGTTGATTTGCTGCTGTGTTTTCTGGTTGGCAAGCAGAATTGTGGGCAACTGGAAACAAACAGAAAGGGTGGAGAAGGTTACACTTATGCAGAAATGTCAGCTCGGATTGGCAGCAGATGAACAAATGAACATGATAGACAGGTGTCTTAAAGGATAATTACAGATTATCCTTGATGAAGAAAATGTGTAGACATCATTCTGTCACCATGGAAACAACTCTGAGGTAAGCAACCTATGAGGAAGGACATCTATTTTGGCTCTCAGCTTCAGCCCAGGGTCTTCTGGCTTCGTCGTTTTGAGCACGTGGTGAGGCAGTATAAGTATTCCCAGGTGGCGACTGGGCGGGGTCAAGCAGAGCTGCTCACGTCATGCCAGCCAGGAAACAAATAGGGACCAGAAATGATCCAGTCCTGACATCTCCATCCAGTCCTCACACCCTGAAGGTGCCACCACCTTCTATTAGTTGACAAGCCTTTGATATGGGGCTCTTCGGGGGCACTTTAGGATCCAAATCCTAGAAAATGAGGAATCCTGTTATTTCAGAGAAGGCTCACCCTAGCTGAATGTTTTGTCCATGGAGAGCCATGGTATTGTACTTCTGCCCTGCTGGATTCGGACCTGACAGCATACAGAAATATCCTGAGCCAGGTGCAAGAGGATTAACAGGAAAAGTCCTGTCCCTTCTCCACAGTGCGAATAGACATTTCATTGCAAACACTCTGAGCCTTTGTTTAGTAAGAAGATAGACCCTCTCCTATGGACAGTGCAACCATAGGTCAGTTAGACACTGTCTTTGTGACACTTTTGTTGAGTTTATACTGTGGCTTGTTTGTCACTGTCTTTAGCCCATGTTGTTTTTGAGGACCTGAGCCAGAAGCAGCTCTGCAGCCCATCCTGGGCGCTTAGAACATGCCCATAGACATGGCTGGTGTCAAGGCACCCACCCTGTGGCTGTGGGTTTCTGTAACCAGGTTTGTCAGCACTGTTGAACTACAAAATTCACGTTATAAAGGAGAATAATATATTAATTCTTATAATGGGCAAGTTAAGTGTTTTTAAATAATCTAAAAATTAAACTAGTATTCAGGATACCTGAGTGGTATCCCTTGGACTGCTAGACAATCCTATAACAAAGACCTACTGGAAGTTTGTTTTTCTTTTAGATTGTCAGTTAGTATTGATGTCTGGTTGGGATCTCAACAAATAGAATGTGGATTTCACTCAGTTTAGCCCAGAGTTTCCATCCCCACTGGACATTGTACCCGGTACACAGGCAGAGGCATCTGTTGCCAGTAGGGCACTGCCAGTTGGGCAGTACTTTAACTGAGTTCTCTGGCAAAGTTCCTAGGTGTTCATTCCTTAAGTAGGAATTTTATACCTTATGTAGCAAACAGCTGACTGCCCCGTTACACTTTGTTCTGTCAAACAAACCATGTCAATTAAGATATAGAGAAGACTATTTTCCCAATTTAATTCTCCAGGGCTCTGATACAAAGTCCAGCCAGCTATAAGAAAGCTAAACAGGACCTATGGTAATCATAATGTCAAAGAATTTTCCTCATTAACCATGCCTCTTAATGTTCCCCGCGGGATTGTAATTGAGGAGACCTGATGGCCGACTTGTGAACTTACACCGCTCATGGAAAGCATCTCAGACTCTTAAGTCAACCATCAATCTTGCTAATGCATCTGCTGGAGTTGCCAAGGGCTCTTTGGATGGTTTTCTTGCCTGTCTCCTTCCTCTTATAAGGCCAATATGCCCCAAATAGTTTCCTGACTACGTATGCTCCATGTAGGGATTACAATGGTACCAACAGTTTCCCCTTTTCTGTGACAGATGCTGTCTCACTCACACAGCGTGCTCCAGGGCAGCATGCCGTCAGCACAGGGCTCTCTAACATTCTGGACCTTTGGCATCTGTTAAGTTTGATAAGTTTGCTTGTGACCCCTTAGATTGACTCTTCTCTGAGACACTGAACTGCTGTCAATTCTACCTTGTGCTATCAGAAGCAGTTAGTGTGCTCTGTACACTGAAACCTCTAACAAAGTTAGGGTGACCCCTGAGGCTAAAAATCTACTGTAATGAATTCATACATTTCATTAGCTTCATTTTTATGGTTTAAGATGAACCTAACTGTACTTTTAAATCAGTTTTCTAATCTTAAATGTACTGTCTTCTCAAATCCTTTACAATCCTCTTCAGAAATATTACTTAATTTTTAAAAGTAAAAGCTGAATTATAAATATCTGTAGTGGAAGACTTGCTGAATGTTTTGCCCCAAGTAATATGATGTGCTTAGTAACCACAGTTTTCCAGCCTTGGTAGAGAATGCTTGCTTGTGGATCTGTAGCCCGCAGAGCAGCCCCAGGGCTTCTTTCCTCCTTTCTCTGCCATTTCTCTCAGGGGTCATCTTCCTCCCTCCCTCCCTCCCTCCCTCCCTCCCTCCTTCCCTCCCTCCCTCCCTCCCACACCATCCTATTTCCACTTGTTAATAGAATAAGTGAGTTTAATCTTCCCTTGGCACAGGAGAAATTCCATGGTAACATGAGGTGCGTATTCATAAGTTTCCTGTGAACGCTATTTAATATGTCTAGCCCACCATTTAGAGGGAACTAAGATATACAGAAAGGGAGAAGATGGTGTTGTGTGCTTCTCTTCTGTGATAAACAATGACCAAAAGCAACTTTGGAAGAAAAGGAGTGTGCCTCATTACTGAGGGAGGCCAGGGAAGGCTCTCAAGTAGGAACCTGGCACAACTCAAGTAAGATCATGAAAAACAAAACAACAATAACAACAACAACAGCAACAACAAACCCTCTTCTTCACTGCTTTCACAGTGAGGGACTGCCATCTTCCCAGCAGCGCTGTCCCCACCTCCATGAAGTTAAAGGCATTTTTTTCCTCCTCCCCGTGAGCAGGAGACAACTAGGCTTGAAATTGTGTGTCTACTTATATTTTTACATGAATCGAGGCCATCTGGCCACAGAAACCCCAAAGCTTCACAGTTCAGGGATTTATTCTTAGGGCTGTGAGCATTTCTTGTTTTGCTTCCAATTAGTGGAAGATAAGGTGCTGGGTATGATATGTATAACTCCCAGGATAAGATAAGATATGTATAACTCCCAGGATCCACTGGGGGAAAGTCCACTCCAGGCATTGCGATGTGTCCACGAGTCGCTGCAGCGTGGCTCTCCAGAGATGACTAATTACTTGGGTCCCAAGCCTTTCCTCTTTCGTGAGGCAACACTTGTGTGTTGTGACACTAATTTCACAGTGTCAGTTTTCCTGCCAGCAGGCCCTGGCTTTAATCCTCATTACACATGCATCGCTGCCTCGCCTTCATTGACGAAACTTGGCCAGAGGCAAACAGTTTCAAGTGTCAGAGCTGTGGTTTGCTAAGTACAGCTAGCTGACACACACTCCACCCTCGGGTAACTGGAAAGACCTCTGAACCTTCTCTGAGGGAGTGGCTGCATAGGAAGTCTTGGGATGACCACAGTGTTCATGCTTGCCCCAAGTCCTTCTTGCTGTGCATGCTACTGACAGTAATTGGAACATTGGCCAATGAGCGAGATTCATTCTCTCACCAATTCTATGTATGTACTGAAGGCCACCACCATATCTATTGGAAAAAACAAATAAACTGTCCCAAACCTTCAAATTCCATTTCTTATCTTTCATTTTCATTTAGGGGAGCAGTAACTGCTTCTGGGACTGACTTAGGGTATTTTCCAGGGATTAATTCTGGTTCAAAAGTCTTTGGTTCTGCCTGTGGCTGCAGGCTTCTGGGTGAAGGAAAGGCTCTACAGTCTTCCCAGCTAGTGCATTGTCTGCATCTTGGTTTGTTGACCCCATGTTTTCTGGGACTTTATCTGTCTTAAGTGTGATTTGCTTTTTCAGGTTCGGGACCAGTAATTAATCATTTCTCCCAGGTAATTGCTAAATGACAAAACCCAGACCTGTTTATGTGTTAAGGAGAGCTGGTCTTCAGAGGTGACAGTGGCGTGGGGCTCTTGTGTGTGGTGACTGTGCTCACCTATGTTGCCTTTGGACACATGGGCTAGTGCCACTGCAGAAATGAAGTTTTACTTTTAATTGAAATTTTAATTTTAATTGAAATGTAGTAACTCCATAAAGCTAGGAGCATTTTTTTAAACTTGAGTTTCTGTCAGGATAGGTTTATATCTTTGCTCCTGATGCTTTGAGGAGGGGCTTGTAGGTCATAATCTTGGAAGCCTGTCTTTAGACAGCAGCACTTTGTCTTAAGGGTTGACTTTGTTCTAGAGCAAAGGGTCACAGCTCATATGGGATTGGGGGCCCCCACTTCCTCATCCAGATGCTGGAAAGGACACATAGGAAGGACATCTGCGGTTCATTTGCCTTGCAGTGTCCCATGGGACTTCCAAACAAGGTTTTGCCAAAATATTTATAACTGCAGTCCCTGTGAGCCCTTCTTTCAGCTTTATGTATTTTAAGACACAAGAAAAACTCTTTGGCATTTTTCTTCTCCTTACACACTCAAAATACTTTGCACACCAGATGTTAGGGTTCCTTCTTCCCAATAACCAAGCATTTCTCAGGTAGAAGATACCCGTGGGTAATGTATATTTTAACTCAGATAGACACTAGATACAATCTGGAGTTAGAGTCAGATCCCAACTCTTCAGGGCTCGTAGATCTATCCCCAGCCTTCTCAGATGCCAGCCACAAGCCCTGGGTGGTGACCTCTAATTCTGACTGAATAGCCATATGTAAATCAGTGGATTTGGGTTCCCGTGACCCATGCATGACTCCTCCTCTTGTTTGGTAATTGGCTAAGACAGTTACCTCACTCAAGGGAACACAGTTCTCAAGCAGCTGAGGTGATTCAGAGGGTGAAGTGCAAAGCAGAGGTGTGGAATCCCACACTTCTTCAGGCAGACTTCCCTCCAGGAGCACCTGATTCCATCTAGTGTCCACCATCTATCTGTGGTAGGCGGCCTCCCTTCATGGTGACAAATACCCAAGAGAAACAACTTAAACAGAGGAATAGGTCGTTAAGGCTCATGTTATTTTAATATCTCAGCCCACAGTCATTTTGGAGTCTCTGACAAGGCAGAATGGGTTACACTAGAACCTGGGAGAGAGGAAGCAGCTCACCCCGTGGTAGCTGAGATACAGAGAGACAGAGAAAGGAAGAGGCCATGCCCAAATACTCCCTCCATAAAGGCCTTGTCACAGGGACCTAACTTCCTTCCCTTCTTCTTCACCACCTCCTAAAGGTTCCTTCACCTTATAGCGCTATAATCTTGGACCAAGCTGTCAATGCCTGGCCTTTGGGGGGACATTTCAGATGGAAATTGCAAAACTCTTGAATCTTGTTCTTGTGGCTTTATGATGTCTTTGTCACATGAGTGTGATTGATGAAGTCATGGGCTCCTGATATCAGCCTGTCCTCAGTGTTTTGCTCTCCAGTCTGGGGTGGAGATAGAGATAACAGTTCTTATCTTCTGACCCTGCCCTAAGTCTTTCCATTAAGGAACCTCAACCTGTCTATATCCGTTGGGATAACACATGGAAGACTGTTAGCTTCACAGATTCCCAGGGGTTTAGGAGCTGTGTTGTTCTGGAAATGGGGTGATGTATTTTTCAGTACCACACACATCATACACAAGTTCTCCACCTCCTCCTCTGCAGTGATGGTCCTAGTCCTGCCTGGCTAGTACAGATGGAGACAGATGATAACCCAACAGTCCCACCGTGGTTAGGATGGCATTAGATATAAGGGGGAACTTGCTCTTTTGAGGGTGCCTTTCCAGTCTTCAGCTCAACTCAGAAGCTACCCTTTTCAGTGGGACAAATAAACTCCATTACTCACACCCCAAGGATTTTCTTCACCTCTTCAATGAGAGAACTGCAGAAGACACTCTCGGGCCACACAGGGTTTGCTTTTGGCAAATGGCTTAGCTGTGCTTTTATGCCAAAGTGACAAAATGTTTGTAATTTAGCCTTTTAAGTAAATATATCCAGTCACAGACATGTGTTTGCAATGGCAAGTATTCAACTGAGTCCTGGGAGACTGAAGAAGGGGGCCCTGTTGGTTTGTTTAATCCTGCAGCCGTTTCATCCCCTTGGCGGAGAGAGCATGTGATTCCTCATGAGTCCAGGGGTATCCTGTCCAACAATCCCCAGAGACGTTTACAGATGCAGACCCAAACCCAGCCTTGTTCCAAAGGAATAAGAAAGCATTTATTCTAAGCCAAGTATGAGTGACCGAGAACACAGATGCACATCGCTTTGAATGACCTGTTCCAACATAGAGATAGTTATATACACTTTTATTAGTTCCAGAACAAAGGAGAGATATAAATACAGTTGATGGGGAGGTGAGTTAGATGTGTAGTGCCAATTCAGCTGAGTCTCTGTTGTAGGTTTCAAGTGTTGTCTGGGGTTTTGGAAACTTGTGGTGTTAATGCAATCCAAGCCTTTTTCCTTTTGTCAAAAGCATATCAGGTCTGAGGGGGACTATGAAATGGACTAAAAAACGTTTGATATCATTTTGGCTTTTGATAGGCAGCATTCCAACCCTCTATAGTAAAACAAAATCTAATCAGTTGATTGGCCAACATAATCTTCAATTTAAGGGTAACTTTAAAAAAAATGGAATTTCAGTTTATACAACTATCAAATGGTGTGCTCCACAAGGTCAAATGTGCACACCAGGTAAGTTTCTTTCTTGCACCATGGCATGTTAAAAAGGATGCAAGCAAACTCCTGAACATCCTTTATATCCCACAGGCAGTGCTGGAAGATTTTCTTTTCTAGGTTCTTTCTGGTCTTACACAATAGCATGGTTTTTAAGATGAGCGGTAGTAAGATGTATCATTTCACTGAAAAGAGTTTATTTGAATTTCAGCCTTACTTTCCTTTAGATAGAGAAAGAGATACACACACACACACACACACACACACACACGCCAAGATAGGGGCATGAACAGGATGATACATATGATCTATTGATCTTTTTGGAAATCTTACATATCACCAGCAAATCAGAAACTTGACATTTTCTATGCTGCTTTTTAGTCCCAGTGACATTGTCATGATGATGATGATGATCTTGCAGTAGCCACTTCCTGGAAGTTTGCCCCAGGGAAGGGCTCCCATCCAGAATTTCAGCTGCGGAATAAGCTAGCAACTGGCTGTGCAGTGCTGTGAACTAATCAATAGTCAAGATCATAAAGACATAGACTATCATGCACATAGTTTTGATTGGTGGAAAAAGCCTAAATATTGACTGATGGGTAAAGAGCAAACTTTAATGCTGACCTGAAAGCTATGAAAACTTTGCAGAAAATGTAGGAATTGATAAGGATGATTGGTTCAGCCAAGCTTGTCATGTGACTTAAGGAGGCAGAATCTCCCAGAAAACTGTTAAGAAGCCTTCAGGTTCCTAATGAGACAGAAGCAACAGTTTGGGATTGTAATCTCCAGGAATAAGGGATACACTGGGTTCAGGAGTGTTAGTAGTTTCTTAAAACTCTATGCAGTAATATCTCTAGCCCTGAAAAGTGGGGACAGGATACTGTACCTGAGGTAGGTGCCAAACAGGCATGCACTCTAACTTGTCCCTCAGTAGACTCCTATACTCCCAATGAAGCTATGGAACTGATATTGGAGAAATCTTGTTTCGTAGTCTCATTCATAAAATATTTAAGAATGGACTCAAACAGAACCTCAGGGGCAATTTTATTATAGTTTAAAGGAAAGAACCCTCAGGGAGGGGAACTTGTAAATCTTAGCAGCTGTCTAGAAGGGTGGTGCAGAGAAAGGAAGGAAAAAAGTCTCTTACAGTAACCCGGAAAGAGTGAAAAAGCTCAAATGTTAGGGAAAGCATGTCTCAAAAGATCAGCATGGTATGCACTCACTGATAAGTGGATATTAGCCTAGAAACTTGGCATATCCAAGTCATAATCCACACATCAAAATGGCCAAGAAGAACAGAGGAGTGGCCCCTGGTTCTAGAAAGACTCAGTGCAGCAGTATAGGGCAATACCAGACAGGGATGTGGGAAGGGGTGGATGGGGGAACAGGGGGAGGGAAGAGGGCTTATGGGACTTTCGGGGAGTGGGGAGCCAGGAAAGGGGAAATCACTTGAAATGTAAATTTAAAAAATATATTGAATAAAAAAACAAAAACAAAAACAAAAAATAAATAAAATTACTAAATTAATTAAAAGATGAATTACAAACATTTTCTGATAAAATTAAAGATTTATATGAGAAAAAAAAAGAAAGAAGAAAAAGGGAAAGTTACACTTTTCTTAGTAATTTGGGAAAACAGGCAGATTGCGTAGCTGCATGACTATGGACCAGCAATATACTGAGCTAGTGGGAGAGGGGAATCTCTGGAAAGGAAAAGTCCAACATCTCATCAAAGGACTATTATTCTCTAACATGGCTTAAGATGAGACAGCCTTCTCAGGGGTTGCTTCTTAGTCACAACTGGAATGTTAGATCTCCACCCAGGCCAGAAATTCTTGACCAGAGATAGTTTTTTTTCCGTACTGGGTTTTATTGCTCACTTTCACAAAACCCAATCAAAATATAATGAGCAGCCTTGTTTATAATAGCCAGAAGCTGGAAAGAACCCAAATGTCCCTCAATGGAGGAATGGATACAGAAAATGTGGTATATTTACACAATGGAATACTATTCAGCAATTAAAAACAATGATTTCATGAAATTCTTAGGCAAATGGTTGGAACTGGAAAATATCACCTTAAGTGAGGTAACTCATTCACAAAAGAGAACACATGGAATACACTGATAAGTGGATATTAGCCCAGAAGCTCTGAATACCCCAGACACAATTAACGTATCAAATGATTCCCAAGAAGAAGGAAGGAGAGGGCCCTAGTCCTGGAAAGGCTTGATCCAGCGTTGTAGGGCAGTACCAGGATAGAGAAATGGGAGGGGGTTAATTGGGGAATGGGCAGAGGGAAGAGGGTTTATGGGACTTATGGGGAGGCAGGAGCCGGGAAAGGGGAAATCATTTGGAATGTAAACAAAGAATATAGGAAAATAAAAAAATCTAATAAGTGGTAGTATATCGGAAGGCATTTGAATGAGGGCTGACAAGATCTCATACAGCTTGTCTGAAATGTTTGCACTAAAGTCCCATCCCTGCCCACTCTCACTCAGCCAGTGTTAGCATTGAAAGTCCACAAGTGTGTTTTGGGTAGCCTTTGCTATTGCCCCCTGAGGCTGTGGTGTGTGGGTTTAGGTGTGTGTCCATGTGTCCCTGTGTGTGGAAGAAATGAAAGGCCTGTACTAAACACTTCTTCATTTCCTTCCTCTTATTTCAATTATAATTAACGTGATCAAACATAGGCCTCTCATAGCTGGTCAGAGACACAGCAAAGAGGAACCTTAAGATGTTTATCATGGTGTTTAGCAATCAGTTTGAAAGTTGTGAAAGCAACTGCTTGGTACTCTTGTTTGTGTATTTGTGGGTCTGTGAACTATCTTGCACAATTACTTTAAGGAATGCTTCTCTAACTTGAAAGGTGAAGAATCAAAACCAGGAGGTGGACTGACATATTTGTGAGAATGGATTTTGAAGATAGGAGGGAATATCTTATCATTCTGCACATTTTTATGTTAGGTAACTTACTGTCAGATCATGTCTCTAAGTGAACTGTTACTCCATGCAGAGGACACATCAAGAAGCAGTGATCTGTAATGGAGAACGCTAGGAGCCTGTGACGTTATGCATACATGAAAATGTCCCACTGGAACCCAATAGCATATCTGTCTTAGTTACTGTTACGTTGCCATGACAAAACACCATGGCCAAAGCAATTTATAGAGAAAAGAACTTAATTGGAGGGCTACTTATAGTTTCAAAAGGCTTACTCCATGATTATCATGTTGGGGAGCATGGCATGCAGCAGTGTTTGGGGGGATCTAATCTGATCTGCAAGTTTCGGAGGGAGGGGGGATAGAGATGGAGAGACAGCAAAAGACAGGGGCTGGTAAGGTCTTTTGAAATCTCAAAGCCCACCCCAGTAACACACCACCTCCAACAAGGCCACACCTTCTAATCTAGCTCCAACAATATATAGTACACAATAAAATGAATGACTTAACATGAAATGTGAACTATCTTATTAAAAATTCTAAAATCTTGGCCATGCATTGAAATTAATTTTCTTAAATTTATTTATTTTTATTGTATGTGTATGGGTGTATGCAGTGCTCATGGAGGCCAGAAAGGGCACTGGATCCCCTGGAACTGAAGTTACAGGTTACATTATTACATTATTAGCTGCTGTATGAGTGCACAGAAGTGAACCCTAGTCCACTGGAAAAGCAGGCAGTACTTTTAACCACTGACTCATTTCTACAGCCTGAAATAAAAATGTCTTGCTATTATTGAGTTAACTAAAATATATAATTATAATTTATGAAATAGGAATAAGCAGGGGCTGAGGAGATCGATAGCTCAGGTAAAGTGCTTGCTGTACCAACGTGAGGCCCTGAGTTCAGATTCTCAGAATGCAGACACAGGTCAAACGTAGCCATCTGTACTTGTGACTCTAGTGCTGGTGGGCAGACACAGGATCCCAGGTGCTCACTGGGCTGCAGTTCTGGCTGAACAAGCGATCCCAGGCTGAGTGAGAGATGGTGTGTGCAAAGCTAAGGTAGAACTCAGCAGAGTTAGAGATGAGTACCAACCTCTGGCCTGTGCATGCATCTGCACAGGCGAGAACACCCACGTGCCCAAGCAGGCACACGCATACAACCCCTACACACTCAGAAAGAATAACTTGACAGATTGCTATACTTTACAATGTTTAGTGTCCTTACACTACCAAGTATCAGTGCTCATTCCATATAGATCCGATAAATAATGGCATTCGTTAAAGCATAGCAAAATTGTGTTGGGCGTTTGCCCTCGGCAGTCAGGCCACATTCAGGCTCTGTAGTCTTGTTTTTAAAGCTTTTCTACCTCTGATTCATTTCCTGAAGATAATACAATCTTACTACTTTTGGAAGAAATCTAATATTGATAGTGTATAAAATCGATATGGCAAGCTGTGACACCCAAAAAACTATGAACCCAACACCCAACTTAGGGATGCCTGTGTGACTTCCCCCACCACAGCGCCTGTCTCCTTTCATGCCCATCTTGAAGTCTGTATCTTATTCCCATTGACTTTTTAAGAAAGTTTTTTTTTTCCCACATGTAGGTGTGTAAGTAGTCTAGTAGAAATTCAGACATTCTGAAGGGACACTTGTGTCCCTCAATTTGATTATGAGAATATTGAAACAGTGGGTATTCCCCCAGGAATCTCATGTTGGGATAAGGCAAAAAGGCCCTAGCCAGAGAGGAAACTTGTCTCCAGGAGAGATCCTTCATACAGTTTTACCATTTTATCAGACTACCTTACGAAAGACTGAAGCCCAGACAGTGGTGGATAAATGGTGGGAACCACATTGGCCTGGGACCACTCAGATGTATATATCTTGTTCCTGTGCTTAAACTGCAGGTCTCACTTTGGGACCCAAAGGCATCTTTGGGGAGCATTCATTGGATCTCTTTATTCCTCTCCCAGAGGGACCAGACTGAATAAATCTCCCCTACAGCTTTCTGTTATTAATCGGGCACTTTTCATTGGCTTTCTGGGAACAAGTGTTCCAACCTAGCTTCCTGGGGCTTAAACTGGGAGCTCCAGTTCAGTAGCAGGTGTACTGTATGAGGCTGTGGTTGACCTGAAGGATAGAGAATATGGTGTATGATCCATTCTGTTTCCATTTAGTTTGACATTATAAATGTGCTAACATCCTCATGCAGACACAGCCCGGCTTTCCTGCTTTACACTGTAGGACATGTTTTCTTCCTTACTCCTGTTGACAGACATTTGGCATCTGCTTTTTGCTGTTAGGAACAATGCCTTTGTGAACACTCTTGTCATGTCCCCTGCTGAGTCTTCAGACTCCATGCTCATTGTGAAAGTGGTGGTAGCATCAGCACACAAGTCACATGTCATTGACCAACCTGTTCCATGTCACCTGGGGAGAGACTTGAGGATGTTGCTATAGGTGTTCTATGCTTAAGAAGAATGAGGTTTCACCCCCAAGCTGCCAGGAAAACTCCACAGAAGTGTCCATGTGGTATTACTTTTGTAGTCATGCAAAATATAGGACTGAGGTGGGCCATGGAGTCTTATAGTACAGTTCTAGAGTCTTGCTTGGGCCAGGCAATGTGAAGCAATGTCATAGTCTCTACAAGGAAACCCTGAGAGGCCACTGCACAAAGCTCTGAAGGTGAATTCTAAATTGCAACCGAGACTCTAGGATGTTGGAGATAGTGGACCATTTAATGCTAGCATGTCCATCAAGGAAAGATACAGCATGGAGGGCAGCTGACTCAAGAGAGGCTGTGTGCTACAGTCAACAGTGGGGGGTTGGGGGGATGGGGAGGTGGGGGTGGGCATGATTTGATGATTTCATGACTGGGTTTCCATCTTGCTTTGGTTTGATTATATCTTGCAGTGCCTCATCATTCCTTTTGGGTTAGAAGTATTTACTCTGTCGTCATATGTCATAAATATGTAACTTTTTAAATTTTACAGTTAAGAGATTTTTCTGAGTGTCAGGAAAGGCTCAGTTCTTAGACCTTTGAGGAGTATTAGAACTGTTAAAGAACATGGGGAGATCTGAAGTAGAGGTGTTTTGAATTAGGGGATGGCCATATGCTTATGGAGGCTAGGGAGGGAGGAGGATGGATTAGAGTGATATGTTTGCATGTCAAATTGACAAGGAGTGAACTTGTAGTAGTTTATATATACTGCCAACCTAACAGGATCTAGAGCCACCCAAGAGCCAAACCTTTGGGCATGTCTTTGAGGTATTGTTTAGATTGTGTTAACTGGGGTATAAAGACTTTCTCTGAAGGTAGCACCATTCTATTGGCTGTGGTCCTAGGCTGAATAAAAGGGAGGAGAGATAACCCACAATGCTCTGTGTCCTGACTGTGGACACAATGTATGATCAACTGAGTCCAGCTTCTACCACTATGCCTTCTCCACCATGAAGAACTAACTGTACCTTCAGACAGTGGTCCAAGATAAACTCTTTACTGACATTACTTTTGGTAGTATTTTCTGTCATAGCACTGATAAAAGTAACTAATGCATATGTGAAGGAAATGAAGTCACTGTCAAAAAAAAAATGTCTGCTTTGCCGACTCCACTGTATTATCACTTACAGTGGCCAAGATGTGTAGTCAGCATGACATCCATTAACAAATGGATAAAGAAATATGGCACCTATGACAGTAGAATTCTTTTCAGCCTTTAAAATAGTAGATCCCACCATTTATTAAACATGTATCATTTATAGAATACTTAGCATAGTATTTTTTCTTGAGTGTCAGGAAAGAGTCAGTCCTTACACCTTTGAGGAGTATTAGAACTGTTATGCATATAGAAGTGTCCACTATGCTATGATACGAATGAACGAGACTAAGAAAGACAAATGCAGCATAATTTCTTACGTGAAGTAAAAAATATTAAATTCATGAAATCGGGGAGCAGAGCAGGGGTTGCCAGGAGTGGTGGCAGCAGGGAGATGTCAGCCAAATGATGCATAATTTCAGTTAGGCAAGAAGAGTGTGTCCCAGAGATATATCATACAGTGTAAAGACCATACTTAATAGCAGTGTATTATCTACTGGGAAATTGAGAAGAATAGCTTTTAAATGTTATTAAAACACAGAAAAATAAGCATATGAGGGATCTGGTTGCATGCATTAACCTGCCTCACTCATTCCACAACATGTATGTATTGGTGGGCATCACCCTGAACACTATAAATGTATACTTGAACTTAATTTACACAAAATAAATACTTTTAGGAAATTACCAGGAGTTGGAAGTGCTTAGGCAGCTGTCCAGATGTCACCTGATTACAATATATGTTGGTTTACAGGCTCTTCTTCTTCATGGGGTCTTATTTTTAAGCCTTTCAACAAATTGAAAAGATCTCACAGTCTGGGTTCCATTTCTGGGTCTTAAAGTGACCCCATGCTGCATGACCTGGAACTCAGTGCTGAGATTCTGTGCCTCAGTTTACTGGCTTATAAAATGGGAACCGCAGTGAGCCTCTAGGATGGAAGAGGACCAGAGTGGGCAAGGCTTAACCAGTGCGCTGCACTGCATGGGAGAATCTCTTACTCCTAAAGCCAGAAATCTACAGTTTTAAAGATACACACCTTCCATAAACTCACCAACACTTAATGAGTATTACAGAAGGAGCTAAAGAAAGCATAGCTTTATGTAGTCACAGTGACAAAATGCATGAGGCAGTTCTTAGGAGGAATACTTACTCTGCTCTGGCTTTCAGTTCATAAGGGGGACTCTAGTCTGCAAGCTGTGCCATGACAAGGAAATATTTCTTCTTTTCAGTAAGTTCTCCCTAAAGCAATTTATATCCTGTAGCATATGATATGTTGAAGGTAGGCCTGTCAGTCAAATTTTCTGTAAAATCGATTGTGCCACTTTTGTTATTTGGGGCATACCTACTGAGTGAGTTAGCACACAGTGTAGCTCATGTTTATCTGAGAGTGAGCTATTGATAGACACAGGCCTGGAAGCACACACTGCTCTTCTGTGCAGTGTCTGAGCTGCCTGTGGTTCGCTTTATCTCTTTCTCTGGTCAGATGGTAGCGATGCGCCTTTTTTTTTTCTGTTTAGTCCATGTAATTGATAGCACCTAGGTTTCCTGAATGTCAGCCTTGAACTCAGTGAGGCGTTGGGATCTAATTGAGAGTGGGATATGTCAGGGCCCTTGGTACCAAGCCCACTCGTCTAGATGTGCAAACCGGTGCTTCAGTGAGTCACAGCTGATTGAATTACAGAATAATTATCTCAGCAGACCAGCACTAGCTTTTGTCTCTAAAATCCCCTAAGTCATGTTACTTGAAAAACAAGAATAAAATAATTATCAGGCAGATGTTCATCTAGGATTACCTATGTCCAAACCACAGAAAGGTCCAGGCAGCTTCCTTTGTCATCAGAGTTGGTGGCTGCCTCTTTTACTCTTTGGTGGTGTTTTAGAGAGACTTTATGTAGTCACAGTGACAAAATACACAAAGCAGCTCTTAGGAGGAATATTTACTCTGGTCTGGCTTTCAGTTCATGAGATGGCCTGGCTCTCTTCTTAGGTCTGCAGTAAGGCAGGAATGCCCTGGAGGAGAGAATGCTCTCCTCTCACCTGGTGGCAGCCAAGGAACAAAGAATGTCTAAGAGCTGGCTGCGCGCGTTTGCCCTTCCTACCTCCTCTGGCCTCCAGCCTGAGGGATAGTGTACACTGCCCGCGTGCGTGTTGGCTCTTTCCCCTTAGTCAGTCATTTGTGGAAACACCCTCAAGGCACTCCAGAGCTGCTCCACTTATCAATCAAGTTGAACTATTACTATTAATCATAACAGTGGGTCAGTCTCCCTGTTGTGTTCTCTCTTCTAGATAATATCATTTGCTTTAGACGCCTCCAAATTGAGAACAAAACCTAACAAGTCTAAACCTGTGTCAGGTTCCGCACAGTTCTCTGTTCTGACCACCCAGAGTGCCCAGAGTCGGCTGGCTGCCTCACTGCAGTGAGCTTATGATTCTGACCTGCTTTGGCTAAGTTGACGCCCAGTGACCCGTGGGGTGAGGAGGATGGTGATGTTATCTGTCTGCATGCTTCTTGGTGTGTGTGTGTGTGTGTGTGTGTGTGTGTATGAAAATGTAAGGTTCCAAGAAGATGTTCCACAGAAAGCAAAACTTTTAAAGGAAGG
The DNA here is from genome assembly GCF_947179515.1 of Apodemus sylvaticus. NCBI lineage: Eukaryota > Metazoa > Chordata > Mammalia > Rodentia > Muridae > Apodemus > Apodemus sylvaticus. The sequence continues at coordinate 67,496,901 of NC_067479.1, forward strand.
TTTCTGGTGAAAACATGCTGTTTTATGTAAGTATAAGTCTCTTAGCGAGTGATCTCCCTGGAACGGCTGTGTGCGTTTAGTGTGCTGTGTGTCTTTAGTGTCCAGGAGTGCCGGTAAGTCACACCAGAGAGATTTGCTGACACAGTTTGATTAGCCTTCAGATAGAAGATGGGGGAGCCTTGAGACTCACTCAGGAAATTTTCTTTCTAGAAGCTATCGATTGCACTGATTCCAATCACAGCGGGTTTCAGCCTGCTGCCCAAGTCTGGAACTTAAGACAAGTTAAAATCAACAAGCGTTCTGCGATCAAGTTTCATTTAATTACATTTTGCTGCCAAGTCCGGCTTTCAAGGCCAGCTTCCCTGCCAGGTGCCTTTCAACAGTGCCCAAGCGGAGAAGAACCTGCAAGAGCATTGTGCGCTGGAGCCAGCATTACTCTGAGACTAAATCTCTGATTTATCCCATGATAAGGCATCTCTGCACCTCTGGAAGCAGACTCCCTTGCTGCTAACAGGAGGCGGTGGAAGCAAGTCCAGCCCAGTCAGCTTTCCCCCAGAGAAATAGAGAAGCATTTGAGGCCTTTATCAGGAAGGTATGTTCCAAGAAAGAGCAGCCTTAGCTTTTACCTTCCCAGATCACTTTTCTAGCAAGCATGCAAGGACCCTCAGCACAAGTATCTCCCTTTGCAAACAGGCAACCTCTGCTTGCCAGCTTATTACATTAGTGAATTAACAGTGCTGCAAAGACTAGCTCAGAAGTCAATTTGGCAGCTGTGCCTTTGGGGAGGTTTAGAGGAGAGTGACCTTTCATTTCTAATAAGCATGCTGTTATACCAAGAATTGAATTACTGAGAGCCTAGTTACTCTCTTGGATTTGCCTTCAGCCTCTTCCCTCAGTTTAATTCTACCAAACTCCACTGAATGGACACCAGTTGTTCCTAGTAGGAACCATGAGAGTGGAGTCTTTCGTGTCAAGCCCATTACTTTGAATGACTTTGACTCTTGTAAATGTTAGAATTTGTAAAACATTGTTACTGAAGTCTGTTTCTTTGATCCTTAAGGTAAATGAATAAGACAACCCATTATCCACCTACCTTTTCCTAGGGTGAAATGTTGAGTTTTCTTCCTTACAGCAAAATAAGTCACCTTTCTTGGAATTTCTTTGTGACTCTAAAATTCACATGGAATCTTAATAGGCCAGAAATTCCCATGATAAATTCTGTAACAGAAGACCCAAAAAGATGCAATCCATCACTTGGTGGAAAACACCCAGTTCAAAAACAGTGTGGTACTGGGGCTGATGAATGGCAGATACCCAGAAGGCAATGGGGAGGCAGCTAGCCGGCAAGCTGGGTCTACTTTAATATTAACCGGCACGAAATAAGATAAGAGATTTTTATGAAGAGAGTTGGCTTAGAGAGAGATGGAGGTCTCCAACCAAATGTTCAGATCCTTACAAGTAGATCTAAACTGTAAGAAGCAATGCTATAGATCAACTGGGGATAAAAATGATCACGGTGTAGACTATGTAGTGAAAGGCAACTATAATACTAACCTGAGCCACAGTGCTGAAAGCAGCCTTTTCTTTTACTAAGACCTCCTCCAGTGGAGCCTGCCGAAGAATCTTTGGTTTCTGGCAATGCCACAGCTGGTTTGGGTGAATCCCACACACAGGCATCTGCTAGGGCAGGTTAATGAATGCTAGAAATGTTCATGGCTTTGTCCCACTCACAGATGCGAATGGTTAAGAAAATGTTCTCAGAGAATAACTTTCCCATGGTGATTATATTGTTGGGGCCTTTTATGAAAAACCCCTTCATGTGTCTTCAGCAATAGTGAACATACACGTCACTAAGGCTTGACCCAACAATAGCCCTATTGCTAAGTTGTGTTTCTTGGACTGAGAGTAACTATATCCTTAGTAGAACACAGTGAGTTTTAGAGTTCCTTCCATGTGCTGGGCATTTTATAAGAATACCTTTTAGATCTTTTAGCAATTGAGTGAGATGCAGGATGTAGTGGCTGGATACAACAGTAAATCTGTGATTATGTCTTATTTCTGTGTTGTGTGCTGACAGGTTGATGAGGAGCAGAATAAACTTTATGTATGGCATGGCATATAGGTTCTACTGGGACACAGGTTCCTTGAACGTCAAGATTACTGTGACATATAAAGTCTTAGGGTAGGCCTGTAGTGAGGTCTACTCAGCAGGTACTGCCTGTGGGAGCCATCTGCTCTACTCTTCTGTGCTTCTGCCACTGCCTAAGGTTATCCCCACTGGGTATAGGGGTATACTAGCATGATAGAATGCATAGCAGAAAGGGCCGAAATTATTTTCTACTTGTACCTTTATTGATTTTAAAAATACTTTATTCATTTTGTTTGTATGTGTATTGACTGGTCTTCAGTCTTTGTCAGTAAAAACCAAGATGGTATAGCTTATCTATAGTTACACATATTGACCTCTGAGGAGTTTAAGGCTGGCTCTCTGCTCTTTCACTCACTAACTGGTGTCTCAATTTTACACCTAATAAACTGAAATTTTTTTATAACAGAAATCTGAGGGCTGCAGAGATGGCTCTGTATGTAAAAGCGCTTACTCCACGGGTGTGAGCACCTGAATCCACACCTGTAACACCCAAGTAGAGCTTGGCTGCTGGTTGATTTGAGGGGGTATATCTGAAATTTTTAAAAACTTGCCTCTGTGCTTAAGGTTCCCTTGGGTAAGGTGTCATAATTGCTCACAGGACTCTTATTGCATAAAAGAAAATTTTGTACATGCAGCTGTGAGTTTATTTCTAAGTGCTCTGCCAGTTAACAGATAGATGGCAGTTACTGGCATACAGAGAGAAAAGAATCACATAAACTCAATTGGCAGGAAGCATTTGACATCCGATGGAGACATTTCAGTTAACATGCATGAATACCACAAATAGGATGTGGCTGTGTCATTGGGCATGTGTGTGGGGGCATCAAGACTTGGTCAGAAGCATATATCGTAAGTGACAGAGCTAAGATTAAAATTCAATTCCGAATAAATAAGTTAATAATAAGGCAGTTTCTGAAATGTCTGTTAAAATAAAATGCACCCTGGTGCTGTTCAAACTTTATTCAGTGCGGAATGACTTTTACATCAGGGTTAGTTCACTTTTCTCTCTTGTAAGATATTACATTGAATACTGACGTTGAAGTTAAACTTCTTACCCCACTTCTGGACTAGTATTGTTTATACTTTGAGGATGAAGACAGCGCTCTCTACAAGCCAGCTTTACAAATAAAGTTGAGTAATGACCAAAAATGCCTCCATTTTGCCTCGTAACCTGACGTGGTATTCAAATTACCTCAGAATCATACATAAGGAAAACTATGCTTCCAGCTGGTATTCCATGTTGTTTCAAGGATTATAGACATGTAGGTTTTTCAGAACTAGAATCCACTTTTTGACCCTGTGATCTACAAGACAAAGCACCGTTGACCCAGTTAGTTCCTGGTTAGGTTAGTTCCTAATGGGCCATTAATACAATGTGTAATGCACAGAACTACTGAAAATTTGGCAAATAGATTTTACATGACTTTTAGTTTATGTAGTAGAATGAATGGATGGAAAAATGTTCAGAGATCTCATTAGACGTGATAACAGGAGCTGAAAAAGTGAGATACTAATTCCCTTGTATGCGGAGTCTGAGTCCTTGAATATTGACTGCGTTATAAGGCATGAACATGAAAGCAGATGAGATAGCAGTGGCTGATTTAGCAGTGCTTTAGCTTCAGCTAACTGCTGCACATAAGAGCTCTGTCCATCTGGGCCTCTGCCTCTGTGCTGCGCTGTCACAGATTTCATTTCCATTCATTGTGTTAGTGTAGGCTTATAATCGGCTAATTCAGCCATCCTTTAGTCACACAGTAAACAAAATGGTGTGTCATACATGGGGCAAAGCCGACACTGCTCTCATGTTGGTTTGCATGGTCTTACTGGTAGCCTTTATTTGTTTAGTTGGTTCTGTTTCTTCCGGGAGCACTCATCCTCACCGCCTCTCTAAGGTGGGAACACTCACCTTCTTCTGGGAGCACTGATCCTCACTGCCTCTCTAAGGTGGGAACACTCTCACCTTCTTCCGGGAGCACTCATCCTCATCGCCTCTCTAAGGTGGGAACACTCACCTTCTTCCGGGAGCACTCATCCTCACCACCTCCCTAAGGTGGGTCACAGCATTGTACGGGTTTTGACTACCTTGGACCAGCTTCGTTTCCCCTTCATTTTTAGCAGTTTCTTTCACTTTAAGTATTTTATTCAAGTGCCTTGGGCTGCCATGATTTCTGCTGGGAACATGAAAGCTTTGGATGCCCATTATTTATTTCTCTGTCTTCCAGATTCTTTGTCTTTGGTGGTAACAGTTTGATCAGATGAGCCTTATTATAGGCCTTGGCTCTCTCCTTCAGAGAGTTTGTTGGATTAAATGGGTGTATGGGTTATAAACCTTGGAGGATTTTGGCAACGTTTTTCTTGAAGTTTGCTCTCTATCCATTGATCTCTCTCTCTCTCTCTCTCTCTCTCTCTCTCTCTCTCTCTCTCATTCTTCCTTCTTGAAGACTCATGTGCATATTTAGCATGCTCAGTGGGGTCCACACAGCCTCTCAGGTTTCAGTCATCCTATCTTCACAATGGCTAACTCTTTCTGCTCAGCTCCACCAGTGAACTCCCCCAGTGAATTTTTTTTATTTCAGTTACTATACTTTTCAACTCCATTGAACTTCTACTCCATTCCATTGTTTAATTTCTGCCTCTTGGTTGAAAGTCTGTTTCTATGTTAATTTCCCCTGTTTGTTGTTTCTTTGTGAATTTTTAAGATAACTCTTTAAATGCCATGTCTAATGTTTAAGTTTCCTGGATAGTTCCTGCCAGCTTTATATTACAGTCTTTACTGGGACTGTGTTGTTGCTTAAAACTGAGTATGAGGGTTGTATCATAACTCTAGAAATCTGATTCTCTTGCAAGAATTGGCTGCTATTCGCTGCTGAGGATGGCTGTGGTAGATTGAATGCGAGCAGCCTCATAGGCTCATGTTTGAATACTTGGTCCCTCAGTTGGTGGAACTGTTTGGGAAGGATTAGGAGGTGTGGCCTTGTTGGAGGAGGTCTGTCTTGACTGGGCATTGAAGTTTCCTACAGACAGTTCTCAGCTATACACTTTTATGGCCTCTGAAAGGCACAGAGAAGCAGTAAGGAATATGAGAGTCCCAGAGTTCACCTTGGCAGAGACTGCTTGGAATCAGGATCTGCCTCTCAGCCCCCCTTTCCCCTGCTTTGTGTTGAAGAGTCATGATATTCCCAGAAGGGCAACATGAGATGCCCAAGGATGCTCTAATGCCATTTCAACTTGTCCTTGTTTAAAAGCCCACAGGAAAGATATCCTATGCCTCTTGTGTTCTTAGCTTGCAGTGTCAACAGTCTTTCTGTCAGACTCCACTGCTTCTTATGATGTCACTGCCCCTTGTTTGGATGCTGGCAGGATCTTTTTCTATGTGTTTAGAGGTGAATATGAAGGGTAGGATATTCTTTTATAACATATGTGTTGACGGATGTTCAATCCCCACTTGAAGGAATTTTTTCTTCAAATGTGTACCTTCACTTAAAAAGCAGTATGTACTTTTATAGTCACTTCTAAACTTGTCATTTAGAATGCTGTGTATTTTCTTCATTCTCTGAATTTTCTGTCAGTTACATCCCTGGTGCCTCTCCCAGTTGCCACGTGTCAGTTCTCTTGGCTTCAGAGCTACACCTGTGACACAGGAGGACCAAAGCCTGTCCAGTAGGCTCTGCCCCTGCACTCCAAGCTTTTAAAGATTTAATACTGTGAATATGCTTATTAAAGACCAAAGGACACTGGGCTCAGAAGAAGAAGGAGGCAATTAGAGTGTGAGTAGACAGGCTTGAGTGGACTGAGACTCTAACAGATGTGGCTAAATAGGGCATTGGTAGAAAAGAAAAGTGGGCCAAGGCAATCATTTAGCTGCCAGTTTGTGTGATAATGAGTCCCTTATAATTATATCTCTACCTTGCCTATGGAGAATAAAAATGTGAGTAATAATTTGGCTTAAAAGTGCAGGGTCCCCTGGTGAGCAGTGAGATAGATGACAGTCATCGCTGGTCTCTTTCCGACCAGGGTGAGGGCTGAAGGCAGCAGGGACTTGCATCTCTTCTGCTGTTAGCGGGTTCTGCTGACATTGCGCCAGCGACGACATGAGCTTCTCCTCTGAATACCTGTGGCTTCTAATTGGTAATTATCATTTAACTTCCCAGAGTTTCTTAGTTGGTTATAAGAAGATTGCTATGCTGAGGCCAATGACACCACTTGGTGTAGCTCTGAAGCCAAGAGTGATTTCTATTCCCACCCAGGAAATGAGCCTCAGTTTTCTGGCTCGATCATGTATACAAGCATAATTACAGGGGCAGAACTCAAAAATATTTGAACAAATGTGGCCCCGAGAATCATACCATCCTACCAATTTCTCTTAATTTCATATTTTACTAATTGGCACTTATTCTCCCACATATTCTGAGAACCTTCTTACCCCCCTCAACTTGCTCTTTCCTATGCCAGGATCAAACCTGCTTAAAACCTTCCATGTGTCCTACCAAACACAGCTGTTGGTTAGTAGAGAAAATGGTTTAGGCTCATCAAGGATTATTTATAAAGAAAGAAAATGAAGGAAGTGAGCCTTTGAACTGGCTTACCCAAAGAGCCCAGCAATTCTAAACTACATGTATAATGTTATTTGCCTGTGTGGGCCTAGTTATACTTGGTTTCACAGAGGGACAGGAAGGACAGCAGTGTTAGGGGAAATAAAGAAAGAATGGTGCTGAGCATTTGCTGAAGATTAAATTGTCCATAACCTGCTTTGCCTTAGAGAGACAGAAGTTTTAAACTCCGCAGCATGGCTGTCACAATGGGGTCCTGTTAGGGTTTGACTCCATCGTGACTGGGTCCTTATAATCATAAGACTTAGGAACCACCTAGGAAGGGTCATGGTATTGACCTATGAAATTAAAATCCAGCTACACAGTGGCTGTTATTTCCTGGCTAACATCTCTGCAATCAAAGGAACACCCAGATCATTGCTCCTTTTGGGGTTTGCACGAACAGGGTCACCTTGGCCATGGTATCTTTCCAGATGGATCCAAGAGACTATATCTGTCTTCTGAGGTCCTGTGTACCCTCTTATATGCTTCTTCTAGTTTTCAACCATGTGTGGGCATAAGTGTGCAAATCAAAGCCCTTTCTATTCCTCTCTCTCCATATATGTGTGTATACACACACACACACACACACACACACATATATATATATGTATATATATATAACACATGCACACACATATATATGTGTATGTATGTAAATAAATTGTGCATCCTAAAATGGTATGTTTGCCTATTCTATTCGATCTCAGGCTCCCAAGCCAAGTCATGACCTCTCTGGTATGTTCAAGTGTGTTGCCCTGTAGTGTCTGTGCCTGATACCTATAGACCCTGTCTGTCTGAGTAGGTTACCATGCCTCCCTGTGGGTGTGCTCCCTCCACCTGTGCATCTTTTATCACTCTTTTTCCAAGACAACAAGCTAACTCCTCCTTTTCCCAAAGAATGTAAGCTGTCCATCAAACGTGGGAAGCTAAATGAGAGTGAAATTTCAAGCTGTAGAAAGTTCATGCCTAAGTCTCCTCAGTACTCAATGGTACCTCACCTCTTTCTATTTCCTAGCCAGAAAGTCAGTGAAACTTGGAAAAAAATGTCAATTATAACCTAGCTATAATAGTAAATAGGGTAAAACCAGGATGGCAGTAATAGAGAAGTTTGCTTGTAAGGGCAAATTATTTACCAATTCTCCAGAAGTTATTTTTTATTTATATATTTTTTTATTCGATATAATTTTTATTTACATTTCAAATGATTTCCCCTTTTCTAGCCCCCCACTCCCCGAAAGTCCCATAAGCCCCCTTCCCTCCCCCTGTTCTCCCACCCACCCCTTCCCACTTCTCTGTTCTGGTTTTGCCCTATACTGCTACACTGAGTCTTTCCAGAACAAGAGGCCCAGAAGTTAATTTTTAAAAACTAAAAATGTGCATTTAGTGTGTGTGTGTGTGTGTATGTGTGTGTGTGTATGTGTGAACTAGTACTCTGTGTGTGTGTGTGAGAACTAGTACTCTGTGTGTGTGTGTGTGAGAACTAGTACTCTCTGTGTGTGTGTGTGAACTAGTACTCTGTGTGTGTGTGAACTAGTACTCTGTGTGTGTGTGTGTGTGTGTGTGTGTGTGTGAACTAGTACTCTTCTTTTCCCTCTTGAGTCCTGGGGAGCAAACTCAGATTGTCAGACTTGGCAGCAAGTGTGTTTCCCAGCTGAGGCTTCTTATCAGTCTTCCCCAAATCATCTTACTGGTGACCTTTTGGACATGTTAAGTTCGAAAGTTGTGTTTCTGCATTGTGTGAGAGCAAATTACTTAGTTACCAAAGGAATGTCAAGTTGTCCTAGGAGGTGCTTCTTGGGGTAGCCTCAGTTTTTCTCTTTGTCTTTGCCCCTGTCCTTAAATTGCAATCAATCACTTGCCTGACTGAGATTTCCATATTCAGTTTTGTGAGTGAGAGCAGACACGGTGGAGCCTTAACACCATGGCAGGATGGAATTTTTGGAATGGTGTTAGTGTTGTGTCTACAGCACAGGCTTTGTTTGAGGCCCCTGCTCAGTGGCTGTCACTCTTTAGAAGCTTTAGAATGCCTAGCATTCCCCCTCACTCCCACCCCCTTTCCAGAGGTCACCCTGTGTTTGCACATGCACGACATGCAAGCCTGGTCTACAGAGGACTCCCTGAACAGGGCAGGCGAAAGCCAGTCGGGCGAGGAGGGGTTACCCCACAAAGTTCCTCTGGCTGTTAGCAGATGCTTGAGAACATGCAGACGTGGTTGGCCGGGGTGTGAGGTCTTACATGTCAATACTTTAGGAGCTTGATGACACTGCTCTCTTGCCACGTGTCTGTTGTATGGAACACAAGTGTACAACCTTCTAAAGCTTTAACTCATCTCTAGAGTAATCATTCTACCTCATGTATCGGAAATGCTGTGCAAACTGTTGTTTTCCTATTTTGTTCAGGGAGAATGGTCAGAAAGGGGTCTGTGTATGTTCGTTGCAGATGAAATTTCTTTTCTAATATTTTCAATTCAAAGTTAGCTTAACCAGGAACACAGGGGGCTATTTGAGTTTTTATGTCTGTTGCGTGTGTGTGCATTGTTGGTTTTATGTGTATAAGTACATATAAGGATGATAAAGTCATTGCTGTCCCGAGATGGCTGGAGTCAGGGTACCCAGCTTCCCTGGAAACCTATGGTACTATAAAATGAGTTTTACGCATAAGTTATCAAAAATTGAGTTTTGTGAAATCAAAAGGGACATATTGATGGTATATGAAGTGACTTTCCCAGAAAGTGTATAGATCTTTCTTGGTAAAAGTGTTAATAACAGATCAGAAATGTCTGCTTGGTCAAGTTATTCAACAGGAAATTTACAGTTTGACATGATTCCGAGATGAAAAAAAAAGGTAACCTTCTGCACTCCTGTTCTTCTGAAAGGATTTAGACAGCCCCCACACTCCTTTTGTTGGAACCCTGGTGATAGTATGCAGTGATTCTTTTCTCTTTTGACCAGAGAGAGAGGAGACCATGCTCAGATCATGGCCAGGCCGGCCTTCTGCCTAGCTTCTCTGGCTGCATCGCCACTGCACCCGTCCACTGTGGTTGAACTTTACCACCAGTCCCCCAGCTAAGAGGGAGTGTAAAAGCTAATTATAATTAATTTTTTTCATTTCTTAGTTGCCCTACATATGTGGCAGGTGTTCTTGGAGATGGTGTAAATAACATCTTCATTGTCGTAGAAACATATTATGATCAGTGAGGCGGTCTGAATGATTAAGGTCCCCATAGGCACATATATTTGCATGCTTGGTTCCTAATGGAGACCTTGTTGGAGGAGGGGTGTCACTAGGGGTGTGCTTTGAGATTTCAAGAGCTTCATGCCATTCCTAGTTCCTAGTCTCTCTCTCTGTTTCTGTCTCTCTCTCCTTCCCTTTGTCCTTCCCTACTTCTCAGCTACTACTTCAACACCATGCCTACCTGCCTGCCACCATGCTCCCTGTCATGCTCATTGACTCTACCCCTCTGAAACTATAAGCCCAATAAACTCATTCTTCTATAAATTGCCTTGGTCATGGTATCAGTAGACTCACAACAATTGCCTTCGTTGGTTGGTTGGTTGGTTGGTTGGTTGGTTGGTTGGTTTCTAAGGCTTAAAAGATGATCTTTTTGCTTACCTTTGGAAGCCTCCTCAAATCTTACCATCTGTTCAGATTGACTATAATGTAGGAGTTGGTCAGGAAAATCTTGGCACATGCTTGAGGGACTCAAGTGGTATTCAGTTCCTTTTGAATGAGTGTCGCATTTGCCAACAGACAGAAGGTGGTAGAAGATGGTTCTAGGAAAATGTGTGACTACAAAGATCAATTGGTGGAGCATAGATCATGTTCCACCAATTTTAAAGAAAGCCTGATTTTAATGATTTTTTTATGAAGTCACTCAAAAACAAAGGAATTCAAGAAGTTTAAGATAAAAGAGTGTTTATTCATTTGTTGTATCTCAGGGCTCCCATGGGATACAGTAAGAAATATAATGGATGGATACACAGGTAGGTTTTGGTTGCAAGAACTTAGCCTTCAACCAAATTATTTGGTAATTAATGGATTCCATCAAACATTTGTGTTCTGTAAGGAATGTTGGGTTTCCAAGGTGAATAGTAATGGAGTAAATAGATTTTCATGCCTCACCTTCGGTGAGAATCGGGAGTAGAGTTGACAGAACTGGCAGAGGAGAAAAGAGGAGGTGCCTAGGGGCTGGCTGGCTGCAAGAGGAGGGTGTCATTGGGAGCACTGACAATTTCACTGAAGCCAAAACCCCACTGAGACCCACCATATTGACTGCAGATCCAAGATGTCAAATTTGCTGCTGCTGCTGCTGCTGCTGCTGCTGCTGCTGCTGCTGCTGCTTCAGCTTCAAGCATTCCCCATCAGCCTGACCTGGCCTTGAGAACAGAGCTAAGGGGAGAGCTGTTTTTGAGACACGAGTTCAGAGCTGGTGGAATGATTCCACCACACTACAGCTACTCTGGAATGTGTGGCCCAGGAGTTAGTTTTCTCACCAGTACTTGTCTAAAGCAGATTTGCTGTCTGAACTGTTCTCTCTTTAGAAGGATAATGTTGGCAAGGGTATAGCTGTGGACTGTACAATTGACATCAACCTAGGATCGAATTAAAGCTCTTCCACTTACTTGCTCTATGGTTTGGGGCAAATAAATTACAGTCTCCAGGATTACTTCCACTGTCTGTCATCTGGGCAATATGGAGACCAACACAATATATATGAAAACATTTAAAACCTGTATGCCACCAAATGTAATCTCTCTCTCTCTCTCTCTCTCTCTCTCTCTCTCTGAATGTGTGTGTGTGTGTGTGTGTGTGTGTGTGTGTGTGAAATGGAAAGGGTTTCAGAGAAAACCCAGTGAGAGAATATCTTCATAATAATGGTTTTAAGTTGATATGAACAGAAATCAAGGCCATGGTTAAGGAAAGATTAGGGAGACAAAACAACACAACATAAGGGAGCAGAAGGGCTGAGGAACACACCAGGGTTCTGAATTTGAATGGCTAAGAGAATAGTGGTATAGTTAGCTGAGGGATGGAGACTAGGGGCTAGCTTGAGCTCTGGATTGAATGAGAATGAGTACCAAGTACTGCTGGAGCATCTTGATACAGGTGGCAAGAGAACACTGTGGTTGTAATCTCAGAGGAAAAGTTGAGGCTGAAGATGGGTGACAGCCTCTAGAAAGAGGGGTTAGAGATTTCATAATGGAATGTTGTCAGCGGGCCAGGAGTTCAGCAGTGCTTTGAAGAAGACCAGGGATAGACCTAACAGCACATAAGGAGTCCACTCCCTTGCTGCTGGCTTTTCTTCAGAGCAGCCATAATCTCTGTTCTAGTTAGGTTTCTGTTGTGATAAAACACTGACCAACTTGTATGAAGAAAGGGTTTACATATCAGATAGATTACAGTCCACTATCACCAAGGCAGGAACCTGGAGGCAGGAACTGAAACAGAGACCATGGGAGAATGTTGCTTACTGACTTGCTCTCCATGGCTTTCTCAGCTTGCTTTCTTATACAACCCAGGACCACCTGCCCAGGCAGTACCATCTACAATGAGGTTGTCTCTCCCCCATCATTAAACAAGAAAAGCCCTATAGACATGTCCATGGGTCAGTATGATAGCAGCAATTCCTTAATTGAGATTCCCACTTTCCCAGCTGACTCTAGTGTATGTCAAGTTGACAAAAACTAATCAAAATGGCTTCTATAGTTGATGGCTGGAGAACTTGCCACAGTTAGTAGTATTTATTATTTAGTTTATTTTTCTGACACTCTTAATTCTTAGAGCATAGGGATTGGGTTAACCTCGGAATTCTGATCATAAGGCATGTGTGCTGGTCGGCAGTGAATATTCCTAATGTTTCTTGTAGTTAACTTGTGACAGAAAAGGGGATGCTCTGAAACCAAGGTGGTCACCGTGAAGGGAGTTCAGGAGGGACTGCGCCAAGATGATCACCATTGACTTAACCTTAGGATGAAGTTACGGGCATTAGGTGCCTTTTTAGTCTGATGGTTTATATACAGAGAATGTGGATCAAAACATTAGATTGTTGACTATAGATTCAAAAATGTAGAAATTACAGGGGGTCTCAGGATTAGGAAAGTTTTCAGGATCTAGGAAACTCAGAGAGATTGGACAGGGAAATCAAAGTGAGATAAACTTAGTTATAAAACAGAGTTTTTTGTTTTTTCAAGTACAAGATAGGAAGTATTAAAGAGGGGCAGAAACGGAAGCAGCTTTATGCCAGAGCCTCTTTTACACGGCCATGCCAACTGTGTAGCTTTTGTGAGCCGAAATGTTTGTGTTCCACGGAAGGCAGGGCTTTGTAAATGGAGTCATGGCAGACTCTGGCCCAGGATGAGGCTTTAATCAAATGGCCGGTGCCTTTTTCACAGGAAGAAGAGACACAGGGAGATTACCGTGGTTGCCACATGATGACAGGCAGGGATTGAAGCTGGCTGAGACTGCGCGTGTGCCAATGGTGGACCATCCAGAGTGGGAAGGAGGCTCCAGAAGCAGTGGCTCTCAACCTGTGGGCCATGGCCCCTTGGGGGGTGAGGTGGGTCAAAAGACCCTGTCGCAGAGGTCACTTAAGACCACTGGAAAACAGATATTTACATCAATTCATAATAGTAGCAAAATTACAGTTATGAACTAGCAACAAAAATAATTTTATGTTTGGGAGTCACCAACAACATGAGGAGTGTTTTAAAGGGTTGCAGCATTACGAAGGTTGAGAACCACTGCCCTAGAGGACTCACAGCCCCGCTGATGCCTTGAATCTCACATTAGCGTTAAGATTTGTGAGAGAATAACTTTCTCTTGCTTCAAACCACTTAGTTTGTGGCATTTGGTTATAGCAGCCCTGGTTAAAAAACATACCTGTGGCACAAGGCAAGAGGAAGTGAAGGCCATGGAGACCATGGTCTGCCTCATCAACAGCATGGAGGTCCAGACATCAGTATGAAGAGACGGAGGGGAGGAGGCAGGGGCAGAGCTCTGGGCTGCCATCATCTTTCTGCACGTCTCTTCATCCCAGTCGCATTGAAAGGAAACCAACCTACTCTGCACTTGTCACAAACGTGCCTTCTGCTTTCATAGTTTTGTGCACACTGGTGAAACATTCCTGTTAGTTTCTAGCATTTGAGTTTAGAAGATGCCTCGTGTGGGCATTGGTTTGTTTAGGGAAGAAACATGAAAGAGACGCTTGAGATTCTAAATGGGGCTGAGTGTTTCCTGTTGAGGCAATTCAAGGGCCTCCCACTCTGCCTCAACAATTCCCACCACAGAAAAACAAGGAAACGGCCACCTCAGAACATCACTCTGAAGGAAGGAAACAATTAATACTGAAGTGAGTACTCCCCAAGAAATCTGGGAAATCAAGACTGCCTTTCTGGAGAGGAGAGCCATTGGTTGCTGGGGAACTTTATGTGGAGGGAGGAAAAAGAAAAGGAAAAAGAACCTGTGTCTAAGAATCCAGTCTTGTCAGTATTGAAATTTAGAGCAGCCCAGGGCCTGGCATAGATCATTCCCTTTCTCTCCCAGAACTTCAGACACTGCTTTATGAAAATGAGTATCATTTGTTATAGTGAGATATCCTACACTAGAAAATGAGTATAGGGTGGATTTCAAGAGAGTTTTTCTCATACCAGGAACAGAACTAAGTCTTTGCTTGTGTCCTCCCCAGTCTCTAACCTTTCCATGCTAATAAACTCTTCCAGAGATTGGAGGCACCTATTGCAGGTGACAGCCTGGACTGTGTGTCCTGCGGGCTCTATCCCTGCACAGCAGGGCAGTAGCCTTCTCCCTTAAGTCTATCCTTGCTAAAAGATAAAATCAAATCAGCCAACAGGGGGCGCTCTGTACATCCGTTGCTGTGCGGGATGGGAACAGCAGCTTGCTGCTGGGGGAGCCTGTGTGAACATGTGGACAGATTTATTTCCACCCGTCAGAGGAAGCATTGATTTCTTCTCTTTGCACCTCCCTGAGACACCTATGAAAACAGCAAACAACTCCCTGAAAATGCCCTCAAAATTTATTTGTCCAAGAAGTGTGAAAATGGTGATCTTAGATATTAAAAGAAAAACCCAAACCTCTGTGGTTTATTCCGTGTGTGTGTGTGTGTGTGTGTGTGTGTGTGTGTGTGTGTACCTTCTAAATGAAGGGGGGGTAGAGGAAGACCTCGGGCTGGCTGCCTTTGTGACTGATGGAGATCGGTCCCCACTGAGTGGCAGTGTTGGAATGCGATCTGGGCCCCAGAGAACAGTCTGGTTTTGGGCCAGTGTGTGAAGAATGGAAAAAGAGGCAGCATAGCCGTGTATCAGTTTCAGTGCATGACTAGCTGGAGAAAGGCAAAATTAATGACTATTGCCTTTTAAAAAGGAGATTATTTCCTCATTAGTAGGAGCTGTGTGAGAGAGAAAGGAGAGAGGGGGAAGGGAGGGAGGAAGGGGAGAGGGAGAGAGAAAGGAGAGGAGAGGAGAGGGAGAAGAGGAGAGGAGAGGAGAGGGAGAAGAGAGGGGAGGGTAGAGGAGAGGGAGAAGAGAGGGGAGGGGAGGAGAAGGGAGGGGAGGGGAGAGAGGAGAGGAGAGGAGAGGAGAGAAGAGAAGAGAGAGAAGAGAGAAAAGAGAAGAGGAGAGAGGGGTCCAATATGGCTCCCCTGTGGGCTTTATAGTCAACTGGACTCTTCCTCCAGCTCCTCTGCAAACTTTCTCATTTCTGGGTGATGCTAAGCAAGGACTAAGATCCTGTTCCCCGTCTGTGCTGGGAGCCCTGTCACCTTCCAGAGGAGAGGCTGCAGGAGCCAATTGCTTTGATTAGTCATGTTTCTGAGCTGACTGGCAGCTGTCTGTCAGGAACACTGGAGTCACTCCCCGCGCCCCCCCCCCCCCCGTCGTCCCCACCTCCTATTTGCGTGCAGTGTCCTCCTGCTGGTGATGCATTGCTGGCACTTGGGTGGGTTTTTCTGTTCCCTTCCTTCAGAAAAGCTGCTGACATTAGGTGAGTGTGTACAGGCCCAGTGACCGAGTCACAGCCTGAGACCTTCAACTCCTTGAACTCTGAATTCATCTGTGGTCATCTTTCCATGATGGACCTGCCCCGAGAACTCACACATGTAGAATATTGAAGCATCCTTCCTGCAGTCAGTTATTTAGGACTCGTTATGAAGCAGGGTACCCTTGGGGTTGCGGCTCATGAATGGCTTGTGGTGAAAGCCAGAAAGTCCCCTTAGATTGGTTCCACAGCTACTTGGGACTTTCTTCTATGCCTTCTAGCCTTTGGTTTTCAAGGAAAAATTCTCCATGCAATTAGATTCTGTGGTCATTTGCCACAGTTTGAAAGTATATAAAGAATATGTTTTTTAAAAAAAAATCAAGAAAGTAAAGGTAAATGGACTCTTAAATATTTCATTTGACAGAACACAGAATAAAGGGCCATAAAGGGGGAAATGATTTGCTAGCTTGCCATTGTAAGTGTTTCATATGTATATAAGCACACACTCACATCACAGTATTTTGGTAATGGTGCATAGATGAGATGGATGAGCAGACACTTTAAAGGGAAGAGGGCTGTATCGGACTATTAATCTCTGGTATGAGGCTGAAGCGTTCGAGATGGAGTTCTGGTTGAGTGGCTCTGTGGTCCCCCTGTCAGCTGTTTCTCGACTGCTGTTGATCTTCTTGGTTGTGTGTGTGTGTGTGTGTGTGTGTGTGTGTGTGTGTGTCATGGATGTACAAGGTCTCGAATGCTTGGATTGGTAGCAGAGGGCCGCAGCTCTGCCTGGTTTCATGTACATGTGCATGTATGTGTGTGCACACACATCTGTGGGCTTGCTCATTGTTTCAAGCTGTGCATCTGGGGTCTGCTCATCAGTAGAGCCGTGACATGAATACCGGAGATAAAGAGTTCCACCTCAGCTAAGCTGCCTGGTGCCATTAATCTCCTCTAGCCCAGACAGGAGGGGGGAGCAAATGCAGATTACAGATGGCAGCTTCTGTGTTGAAATTTCAACATGTGTTGAAATGTTCAGAATCCTGAGAGAATGTGACCTGACCCATCCTTTTCTTTGTCTCTGATCATGTCTGGCTTTTTGTCTGATTGAGGACCAGCAGGTCACACTTAGCCTGGAATGCTGTTCTGTTCAGGTGGCTCCAGGTGAGGCAGGTGCTCTGCAGGTGAGTTCTTGCTCTTCAATGTCTCGGCCACACCTTTGTTTCTTGCCCGGTGTGCTGGCCCCTTTGCTGTGGACTATGCCAAGTGCCACGGTTCTTCTCCAAGACAAAGCAGGACTTGTAGTAGGTTTATACCTGCTTTGTTGCTCCATCTGTCTTACAGTGATTTAAAACAGTGAAGTGTTCAAAGGGCTGGAGAGCCCCAAATACCCTGTGTTCTGGACATTGTTAGCCCTTTGGCCTGGAGGCTGAGGTATCAATGTTAATGACTGAGTTCAGCAGACTGGGAGGCTGTGTGCTGTGAATTTGCTATGTTGGCAGCCCAAGTCTTGGAGACTTCATGCCACCAGACTCTGACTCTCTGGAAGCATGTTCCAAAGTCTCCCCTATTGCCCAAATGTGGCTAAATCAACAAGGGCTTAGGAGCAGCCTGAAAAGTATCTTCCTTTCACACATGTGTCGAGCGCTTTCAATGGAAAGTGTCAATCTCGAGACAAGCTGAAGTTAGAGGTGGGCCCCTCTGATCTGTTCCGCCAGGAACTCCACAGCCAGCCTTTCTGGAAGACGGTATCGAGTTTGCCCACTGTTGTGAATGAAAATAATCTATTGGTGAAAGCCCCAAATTAGAAACCTCTTGGTATATTTATTTCTGTGTCTCAAGAATTCTGATTTAAAGCAGACTTTATTTCAAGTAACGTGAACAGTAGGTTGTTCAGGAGTCTTGGATGAATCAATGTTTTCTTCCCTCCATTCCAGGAAAATCTATTTAAAGAAAAGGTCAGCTCTGGGCTGAAGTTAGAGCTCATGAATGCCAGTCCGGGGCACAAGACCAGTGCTCTTCTCTTCTGTACGGTTGGGAGCAGTAGGGGCTGGTCTTATGCAGGCCATCGGTTTACACATCGTTCCCTGTGTGGCTTTCCTCTACATGGAGTGTGGTGTGGAACCAATAGTGTAGGGTCTGATAACCTTCATAGAGAGAGATACAGAGAGAGATGCAGGAAGATGAGCTCTTATGGGGATTGGGAATTATTAAATTTAGGAAATATTAAATTTAGGAATAATTTAAACCCTGAAAATACTGCCTGAAGACTTTTGTGTCCTTTAGTAACTCACAGGAGGGACGCGGTAATAAATACAGTAGCATGCCTCTTTGAGACGCTGCAGTCCTCCTCACTCCCTCTCAAGTCTCTGTGCCCTGGCCTTCTGCGTCTCTCTGTGAAGGTTATCGGCAATGTCTCATTTAAGAACCCTTGACCCTGACTCTCTCACGGGCTCTGGTGGATCTCTGCCTCTGTGCTGTGTGTCTTTGGTCTGCCTCTCATTCAGCCTTGGCCTCAGGAGATCCTGGGAATTATTATGGTCTCTGAACTTGACTCCTCACTTCCAGTTTCCGTCTCTACTAAACCTTCCCTTTATTCCATGAGAATCTGAACATATTCCATGACTTCGGGATGTTTGTTGAAGAAAAAAAATAGCGAAAGAATTAGATAAGAAGTTGTGGGTTCCCAGGAATTGATATTTTAATGCGGACGATGTGCTCAGGGTGTGGGTGCATTCTAAAGTGGTGTGTTAACATTCCTTAACTGTTACATGTAGGGGAAGGCTGGTGGTGGAGGGAATCAGGAACTCAGTTTGGGACATGCTTTGCTTTGGATGCCCAACTATGTGGAGAGACACTAAGATGGTTAGAGCTGGGCTTGGGGGGAAAGTTTGTACCTAGAGACAGAAACTTGATATTAACCTGTACATGGCATTTAAAGCGAGACCAGAGAGAAGCTGAAATATACAGATGAGAAGCATCGTTGAACTGATTTCCAGATAGTTTTCTGAAAGGATTCAGAAGTGTCATCTCAGGAGTTCCCTCCTGCTCCTGGCCCCTCACTTCTCTTTAATTTCTATCATTCTTAAAAACTAAAACACAAAAGCAGTTTTCTTGTCCTTTTTGCCTTTATTTCTCTGTGGTGCTGGTGTTGGAACCCAAGACCTCACAGATGCTAGCCAAGGGCTGGACAGTGAACGGTATTTCGCCCTTGTCTGTTCTAGGTTCCTGGTGTAAAGTGCGCCCCTGGAAACTGAGGGGTGGGGACGTCAGTGTCTACAATCTCAAGACCTGTCTATCACTTCCATGGAATATCCTAGTAAATATTGAGCTGTTTAAAGTCTGTGAAAATAGTTTCAGATATGACTTGTTTGTTTAAAATGCATATGCATTAAATATACACATTTTTATGGACCTATGTATGTGACTATCTGGAAGGCTGATAAGTGATCTCATCTTCACAGAAACTTGTGTCAGCATACACAGAGAGTTGTGTCTCTGTCCTTTATACAGTGTGCTGTACTTCTATATCATTGTATGAAAGTATGTATTTCTTCCCTAGAATAACGATTATTCATCCCTTCTCTCTTGCATTTTGGCATTAATTCTTAAGAGTCTAGAAGTACAAACAGGAAGAGGGAAGTTTTCAGCCACCTTAGAAGTTGCTGGCTTCATTTAATTTACTATTATATTTAAAAATTAACAAAAGTAAGATTTTGACGTCTTATTTTTTTTTCTGGTAGAAATTCTGGCTACTTGAAATGTCATGTGTGTGTGTGTGTGTGTGTGTGTGTGTGTGTGTGTGTGTGTGTGAGAGAGAGAGAGAGACAGAGAGAGAGAGAGAGAGAGAGACAGACAGACAGACAGAGACAAAGAGAGGGAAGGGCAATTGATGTGTCCATGCATGTATGTGTCTGTGGGTATATATATATTTGTTTATTGCATATGTGCCTGTATGAATGTTTATGCATGTGCTTGCATATATGTCTTTGTGTATATGCATGTATCTGTCCACATGTGTCTATTTGTATGTATTTATATGTGTGTGTGCCTTTGCATGAATGTGTGTACATACTTATATATGTTTGTGTTCAGGGGTGTTTCTGTGCATGTATAAGGTAAATTCTATAGAAGGCAATTTAATATGCTTTGGGAAAACTATTTCTTTGGATGCTTTTTGATTTCTAAATCTGGGTACTTGGATATTCTGTAAAAAAAAAATTACTAGTATAACTTTTAAGTCTGAGCCTTTACCCATTGAGTGGAATAAAGAACTAGGTCTCTCTCTCTCTCTCTCTCTCTCTCTCTCTCTCTCTCTCTCTCCCCATTGTGTTTGTGGTGTGTGTGTGTGTATGTGTGTGTGTGTGTGTGTGTGTGTGTGTGTGTGTTTGATCAACCTATGATTTCCCCAAGAGATGTTTGGAGTCTTTGTGACACCCAGTGTCTGTGGACAATTTTTGTCCAGTTAGAAGGACATGGTGTCACTGCACTGCAGGCAGGAACACAGAGAAGCAGTCCCCCCATACAGACACTGTCTGGACCCATGCCTCTGTGCCAGCAGTACGCAGCCCCTGTGCTGGTCTCAGACCCTCTTGATTGGAGAGGGGGCCAAAAAGGAGCAACCCAGTGCATTACCAGTGGCCAGTGGGCCTCTGTGCCTGCAATAGAAAGGATGGGGACTTTGAGCCAAAGGGCCACCACCACATAAGAATATTCCTCAGAGACAAGGAGACTACGCCTTGCAGGAACTGGGGTAGAGAGCTCCCAGATAAGATAATGTTTCAAGAGAATCTGGATATCAGTTTTTGTGAGAAGTCTCCTGTCTTTTAAATCTTGGATAAAGCACATTTTTTCCCTTTAACATAGGATGAATAGTTATCATCAGCTCAGCCTAATGGTTTTCTTTCCTGAGCACTCAAATCAATGATCCAGGACCTCCGCGCTCCTCAGCATGACCTTTGCACTTTGGGCCCTGACCCAGTACAACCGTCCCTCAGCAAGGCCTCTGTGTGTGTCTTATTTCCCGCTTCAGCTTTCTAAGATGGTGTGAATTTCCTCCAGCACTTGCAGCCTATGCCTTGTTCCCAGACATTTCTGTGAGCCTGTGTGCTCACTCACCTGGAGAGCAGAGCCCATGCTGTTGTGCTAGTGTGTCACCATGGTTACCCTTCAGGACTATATCCTGGGTGTAAACACCCCCATCCTGGGCCCAAGTTCAAATACTTTGTCAACTCTTGGTAGAAGGCCATTGTCACAGCATAGATACAATTAAGAGCAGAGGGGAGAGAGAGGGGGGAGGGGGAGGGGGGGAGGAGGGAGAGGGAGAGGGAGAGGGAGAGAGGGAGAGAGGGAGAGAGGGAGAGAGGGAGAGAGGGAGAGAGGGAGAGAGGGAGAGAGGGAGAGAGGGAGAGAGGGAGAGAGGGAGAGAGGGAGAGAGGGAGAGAGCGCTCAGGGCCCACAGCAGCTGGAGCAGCTGCTCTGGTAGGGTCAGAGTTCAGGCAGCAGCAAATATTCCCTAAAGGAGGGGTAGCTGACTTGGTTTTCAGCACCTGCTCTGGCCTAGGTGATTTGCTTGTTGGTTTTTTGACCAGGGAGCATGGTAAGAAATAACTCAAGTGGTTCCTTTTTCTTCTCCTCACCAAGTGCCGATTGAAAGGTTATGTGATCCACACAGTGACAGCTGCTAGTAGTTCAATTGGAATGTATTGACCCTCAGAAGGGTGTCCTTGTTGGGTAGACTTTTTCCTGACTGAGCAGCATCCTTACAGAACATCTGGGTGGTGTGGTCCAGGCTTGAAGAGGCTTTCTGACTGCATGATCTGCTCATGGGCCTTCCCAGTGAACCTGGCTACAAACATAGGTGACATCACTCAACCCTCAAGTAATACCACCCTTGATCCCCAGTCACTAACATCCCTTTCAGCATCCCCTGCCCTCTTACCTGTGGTAGAAGATTTTTATCTGTGTGGGTTACTGCCCATCCCCTCCTCCTCGCCATCCTCTGATGCTTTACCCAGTACTGTTTCTTCTTTTCCCTAAGCATGTTTCTCTCTCATGATCATTCTGGTGCCCTCAATCCCTCTTTCTCCCTCTTCCTCTCTCTCTCCCTTTCTTTCTCTCCCTTCCCCTCTTTCCTTCCTTCCCTCCCTCCTCTCTGTCTCTGGTCATTTTGAGACTGGGCAAGGACTCACTATGCCACAGGTGTTAGCCTCACACCTGGGGTTGTGCCTGTGAGTGATGGAACTCACACAAAAGCACACCCAGCTTTTAAACACATTCTTGGCTTTGTGTCTTCTCACAGAGCTAGAAGTGCATCCCCAGAAGCCTCTGCGTGGATCTGAGAGCCTCTGCGGGTTTCCTTAAGGCTCTGAATAAATCCAAGACTTGCCCCATGTTTATTAGGCCTTTTATACTATAGCATCTTGTTCCTCTGACCTGAAGTTCATCTCCCTTTCAGGTCTGTGGCGTCCCTGTGTATATATGACAGATACACAGGAATTTGACTTCTTTGTACATTTGTCTGTTATCATCTGTCTCTGGGACTCTATATGTCCTAGAATTTTCCCTGTATCATCAGCCCCTATTGGCAAAACAAAAATTCTGGGATTTTTTTCCTGTTCTCTTTTAGCACCAACATCTACCCCCCATTGTCTCCACTCTGCTGCCTATGTAAGAAAACAAATGAGGTGGCAGCTGCCCCAAGGTCCACTCACTAGCCACCTGCCTCAGTGGGTGTTTGCCTCTGTACCACCAAGGTAGCCTGCAGGCCACAAATATGGGCCACTAGGACTCTGTTCCTTAGTCTGACGTGAGTGGAGGGTCCTCCAGAAGAAATGAAAAACTCTTTCCTATGTATTTACCTATTTGTGTGGTTTTAGTTATAAACTTTTAGTAGCACATGCCACCCACTGCCTCTGTGATCTAGAGAGCACCATTTTTGACACAGTGAAGTTAAAAGTTTTAGTCCTCAACGGGGGCAAGGACTGAGGAAGCTTAGATACTAAAGCTCAACGTCAGAAAGCTAGCACAGGTGATTTGGGAAACTGTATTTACCTGGAAGCAGGTAAAGCGGTCAGCCATTAAAACATAGAGTGCCTCTTTAGATGTGCAGTTTATCTGTCCTGGCAGACATTAACATGTGTTCTCTTGCGCTGCATACCGACAGTCATGTGATTCGTAGTGCTCTCTTGGATGAAATATACGTGACCTGCTTAGTTATGTGGTTCCTTGAGAACATTCTACAAACTGTAGTTGCCCAGAAGCAGCGTCCACAGCAGTCTTCTTTATATATTTGACCCCTGTGTTTGATTTGGGAGCTTTAACTTCCTCTGGGAATCAGGGGAATCAGTCAGTGCAATGTCATAACCTGCAAATGCAAATGCAAAACCGTTACATGACTATAATGGACGTGTTACAGGCACAAGCCTTAACCCTAAAAGTTAAAGACCTTGGTGCTTATGCAGAAGTTCTTAGTAAAGTCATTCTTGCCAAGTGTGAAGATGCTAAATATGGCCAATGAGTCACCCTGTGCCAACTGTGGGTCAGGCATCACAGGAATAGGGGTCATCGTACCCCAGCTGAGTGACAGCTCTCATATGCTACTGTCACATCTTCCTTGCAGGAGGGTCACTCCTTAAAATAATTGGCCTGTAGGAAGTGTCTCCCTAAAAAGAATTTCACATTTTAAAGAATTGCTTAAAGGATCCACAGTCCAAATTCAAATTGAAATGCTTCTTAAACCATGTAAGTTGTTTTTGAGATCTTATTATACACAGCTATTCAAGAATATGTTTGCTTCCTCTGCAAGCGGATTCACGGGTCTGAAATGAATAATCTAGTTTGAGGGGAGAAAACAAACGAAGCATTTTAAGCTTGCTATTAATATCTATTGGGAAATGAAGTGCATATTTTTAGGGATTGTCTTTTAAACTCAGTAACTTGAGCTGTGTCAAATGCTGGTCACATTTTCCTTCAATGAACAAGGTAGTTGGTGGTTGTCAAAGTCTGAAGGCTCCAAAGCACAAGTCAGTAAGTAGCCAGCTTCTCACTGCCCAGTTATGAGCAGTCGTGACAATTTTCTCATTTACCGCTTCCCAAATCTCTCCTCTGGAGTGTTGTCTGGAGGGCCTTTTTAGGAAAATGAGAATTTTTTTTTTTAGAGAGATTTGAGATGAGAAGGAGGAGGGGGGGGATTAAAAATAGGGAATAGGGTTTCCAATTCACGATGCAGTGAGCCTCTTAAGACAGTCCTGTGTGTTCAGTGAATACTATATACAAAAATGGCTGCGATGGACTAATTCATGATTCTTCCTTAGTTATACTTCTTGAAATCTCAGCAAAAAGAAATCTTTTTACTTCAGTGAGTGGAAAGTAAAATCCAGAAATAATTACTACTGGTTTAAGATTTCTGCTACATTAAATATCACAAAACATGCACACAATAAACATATACTATTTTATTTTCAGTTAAAATGTAAAACCCTAATAAATATTCATCATTTATTATCTTGGAAAATGCAAAAACCAGCCACTAATTGTAATACCACATAGCCCTGGAACAACAAAGATTAATTGCTACATCTGTGTTTTGGTAAATATGAAGAATCAGAGGACGTCTGACACATAATTACTGGCAATCCAAAGTGGCACATCCACTTTGGAAAAGTTCCCCAGTTTCTGTAAAGTGAGAGACACTCTTGTTTTGGGTCTAAGTAGACTTTCTGTTACTCTGGCAAAATAAGAGAAAGTCTGTTTTGACTTACTGTTCCTGAAGTTTCTCAGCATGGCTGGTTGGTCAGTAGGTCTTGGGCCTCTGATGAAGAGGCAATATACCACGCAACTACTGCCCTCACGGTGGCCCTACGTACAGCCCAAAGGTACGGTAGCAGGAGTGGATAAATAAATTGTGGTCTATCTTATATTGGAATACTGCTTAGCCACAAAAGGCAAGGTCTAATGGATACTAGCAAGTGTTTCAGATGAATTGGGGTAACTGAATTGGCCAGATGACAGGTGAGACAACTATGTTTCTTTGTGAGTGTGACTTAACCAGGTGGGCACAGGGAATGGTGGGGAAGCTCTGTGTCCTGATTCCAGAGCTCCATATCTTTGACAAAGCTCAAGTAGTTGTGCACTTAAATTGGACCAGTGTTGTCTTATACTTGGCTAATTGAGTCACAGGAACAGTAATTAACAACAACAACAATACATGATAATAATACAGAAAGCTATACTTTGTGTTTTAAAATTTTATTTTATTACTTTGTGTGTATGTGTGTTCAGCTTGAGTGCATTATCTGTGCCACCACCATGTGTGTGTGGTGCCATCAGAGGCCAGAGGAGGCCGTTGAACCTCCTGGGGTTGGAGTTGCAGATAGTTGTAAAGAATTACTCATGTGTGTGTGATAGACACACACTCACATGGTCGCCACTGGGTATCAAACCTGGGTCCTCTAGAAGAGCAGCCAGTGTTGGCTCAACTTCTCTTGTAGAGAGTTAATGGCATAGTGTGAACTCAGTAAATAGAGGTGACTTAGTCTGAGGAATTAGCACTTTTTAGAATGAAAATAGAGATGTTTGTGGTAGGGCAGTGTGGGTGATCCAGGGAAGTGTGAAGTTGAGGGTTGGAAGTGCAGGAGTACCCAAGGACACCAGAGTTGCATCACATTGAAAGCCTTTGGTGAGGAGGTCCTAGTGTTGCCTGCAAAGACTTCTTGCCTGTAAAGACCATTTTGGAAATGGTGGGATAATGCATGTGGAGTACTACTACCTTAACTCCGTAAAATGTTTAGAATTAAGGAAAGTCTCAAAATCTAACACATTTTACCAAAATGTTGTCAGTGTACTTATGGACTTCAGGGATGTTCACCCATGTGAGGAAAGCAGGCATCCATCCTGAGCCTGAAGCCCAGCTCCCTGACTCTGCGAACGACTTAGGCAGCCTGTGACAGCCTACAATGGCTTCTCTGTGTAAGGGCCACCACTAAGTTTTCCAAACTTGCATCGCACCCATCAGGTTCCCTAAATGCAAAAGCACCAAGCACACCAGCCCTGTGGAGAAGAAGGCATGATTCTCTTAGACATGAATATGAAGAAACAGAACAGAGGAAGAACTGTAGGAAGTGATGATGTCATCTACCCAGATGAGAAAGCTGGGCAATCAGAAGGATCTGGAGAATGGAAGATGAAGGGATGAGGAAGACTAGAACCTACACACAGGCACAGGCAGACTGAGGCAGGATGGTAAAAGTGGAAGCAAAACACAACTGGGCCTGTAGACTCCTTAGATACCCATTGACTCAAGGTCAGTTCGCAGGCTGTCTACTCTCCACCCAAAAGATTAAGTATGGTTTGGTTGATCTGCTGCTGCTGAAACTTGAACCCCCTGGCTTTCAGCAGAGTTCGCTCAGACACCCTAGGAATTTGCAGAACATCAAAGTCATGACTGAGGAGGCAGCTGCCACTCCCAAGGCTTCCGAGAAATCCGTCATGGCTGGCTCTGCTAAGGTGGAGGAGGGGAAGGCCTCCTTTGCATCCAGGGATTGCAGAGGTGCTGAGCTAGATTAATTTTGAGGAAAGACCCCAGGGTGCTGCAGATTGGAAAGAATATATCCAGGGTCAGACAGCTCCACTCTCCGGGTTTGTTTATTAGATGTGAAGTGTTTAAGACCTGGAGAGAGTGGCCCTATCTGTTCCTGAGTTAAGTAAGGCTGCTTCTCACTGGAGCTCCAAGGACCATCAGATCAACATGGGGTGGGGAGCATCTATAAATGAACGACTGCAGAGCCATCCCTTGAGATGGCTGGTGGCATCTGGTTTTATATACTTTTATTTAATCACTAGCAAGGCAGCTGCAAGCACCGGCCTTGTGACAGCATCAGAGTCACTTAAAGCACAACCACGGGACAATCAACAAGTGCAGTCACCCGCTTTTGGCACGTGATCACATGTTACTTCTAGTCCCAAGAAAAATGAAATTGTAAAACATAAATGAGAAACTGAAAAACGTGAAGTTCAATATTAACACCTAGAAGGCAAATGCCAATTAAGAATACTGGAATGAGTCTTAACCTTCCTCGAAGGAACTCCCCCGCTCCAACTCCCTATGGCCCTCATAACAGCAAAGTCCATTGTAACTTTTAGTAATTGGTTTTTTTTATTAAAATAAAAGGAGTATGGTATAAATTTTAGCAACCAGGCTAAGTAGGCATTAAAGACCGTGGGATCCAACCACAACACATAGCTTCGTTCCCGTGGGAAAAGGATTCTAAGTGCTCAATAACTACCTTACAAATAGACTTTGGGATCATAGTCCACTTGAGAATAAGGAACGGTGTGCAGTGGCAATGCCGTCCCTTGACTCGTCTGAGAATGGCACCAAAGGGACCTATATTCTTTCATACATGTGTGGTGAACTCAGCTAGTCTGGGTTTGATCAAAGATTATTGCTGAGTAGACACGGAGAGCATGCGAGTTAAAACCAAGGCATATACACAATAAAGTCAAGGGTAGAGCTGGAAGGATGGAGCTGCAGATGTGTGAGAAGTTTTAAATCTCCAAGGCAAAGGCAGTGCTGCAGATAGAGTGGGAAGAGACCACTATGGCAAGTGAGCTGAGGCTGCTACAGGCAAGAAGGCCATGAGGTAAGAAGAAAGAATTGAAGAACAAATCATTTTTAAGGAAAATACAGCAATATGTGTACCTGAAAGGCTCGCTAGACAATAATGACA
Organism: Apodemus sylvaticus; assembly: GCF_947179515.1. Lineage (NCBI taxonomy): Eukaryota > Metazoa > Chordata > Mammalia > Rodentia > Muridae > Apodemus > Apodemus sylvaticus. Next base: position 67,524,359 of record NC_067479.1, read on the forward strand.
CCAAGGAGATGCCCAACCCCCAAGACCTGCATGTGGTTTCCCGATGATATTAAAAGGAAATATGTAGAACCATTACCTAGGGGCTGGAGAGATGGCTCTGCGGGTAAGAGCATTGACTGCTCTTCCTAAGGTCCTGAGTTCAAATCCCAGCAACTACATGGTGGCTCACAACCATCTGTAATGAGATCTGATGCCCTTTTCTGGTGTGTCTAAGGAAAGCTATACTGTACTTACATATAATAAATAAATAAATAAATAAATAAATCTTTAGAGCCATTACCTAACCACATCAACTCATTTGAGTTGAGAACAATAATTATGTGCCTACTATGGCTTAGTGTGGGTGAAGGGAGGCAAGTGGAGTTGACTTCATTGAAAGTTATGGTAATTCCAGCCAACTTCAGACCTGAAGCAGAGCACGGCAGTGAGGCAGGATGTAATGATGGTGGCACACAAAATGCTCACAGAATAGACCATCTGCCCTATGTAATCTTCACTTCTGCATATGCCATGGTTTTGTAAGGTGTCATCTTGGTTGCACTGTAAGATTCACAAGAGCAAATTAGATAAAGTGTATATGTCTGGGTTGTATTGTTTTTATTACCTATGTAGAATGGTAGTTACTCTGATGAATGGGTATTGATTAGTTGATTAAAATAGGATTAGCTCGCATAACTGTTTTATGGAACTAACATGACTGATTTCTATAGTGCCATGTAGGCACTATAATCTATGTGAGAAAATTCATGGTCAATAGAATTTAAAATGAGGAACATCTTAGTAAGGGTTGGCTCTCTCTCCACGAGTCAAGAGGGCATCCACAGTGTGCAGTTCGATGTTTGAGACATGCATAGGATGCTGTCATCCCCTTTTATATGAATCCTACTGTAGGAGCGTCGTCCTGGCTTCCCACTCTGTGTCAGACGCTGGTGCTGTGTGAATGTGCCCCTTCAAGTGCATGTGTTGGAAATTCAGTAATATTGTTGGATGGTGGTACCCGATGATAGATAATTGTGAATGAGTTTATGCCATGTAAAAGAACTTAAGGCTTTGAGTTCTCTGTCTGTCTGTCTTCTATCTCTGTTTCTGTCTCTCTCCCTCCCCCTCTGCCCTTGTGCCATGAAATATCACAACATGGAGGCTTGCCAACAAATTCTGGCTTCTTCATCTTGGACTTCCAGCCTCTCTCGCCAGTAGCTAGTAACTGTATGTTCATTGCAGACTTGTAGACTAAGGTATGCTGCATTTACATCCCAGAACAGACCAAGACCATAGCTTTCTCCCATACACTGTAGCTGGCTATGTATGTGGCTTGCTCCCAAGCACTGTGCAGATATGTAGTTGAGGTCTTCATGCCCTCCCTAAGGCTTCACCAAACCTGAAATAGGGCACCAGCAGTGCTATGGTTGTTTCATTCGAATATCTCTGGATGCTCATGATACCACCTCAGCCGCTACCAGTGGATTAGTCGGCTCCTCCAGTTAGTGCAACACCACCATGATCCCTGAGACTCCAACAACAGGCATTTCCTTCATGGCTCTGGGGGCTTAGAAGTCAAGATCAAGATGAGCTGTTGGTTTGCAGATGGCTCTCATCTTGCTGTGCCCTGCACATGGTGGGAAGGAGGAAAAGGGAGAAAAAGAAATGGGGAGGAGGAGAGAGGACAAGAGAGGGAGGGGAGAGAAGAGGAGATGGGAAAGGGAGGGGAGGGGAGAGAAAGGGAGGGGGAGAATGCAAGCACACTTAGGTCTGTTGCCTTGCACTAACCCCATCACAAGGACTCCTCCACCTTTGAGATCTGATTAGCTCCTTAAGGCTCTGCTTGCTAACAGAGCTTTGATTTGGGAGTATTCAAGCAACACCTTTTATGGTAAGACTTATGTTTCCTGAGTTGTGAGATGGAAAGAGAATCTCAAAATGAGTGGATGTGAGTGCCCCTCTGTTGCTGTGGAAACCCCAGTTACCTTTTCAGGTCTTTCTTTAGCTTGCCTGGGGCAAAGAAGGTTGTGCACCTCTCAGAATCATAGCTTTCCCAAGCATCAGGGCTTAGTCTCTTTCTGCGCTGTAGCAGTGTTGCAGAATACCCGAGCTGAGTGGTTTGTGAACAAAAGAAATGTATTCGGCTCATGGTTGCATGGACTTGGAAGTCCTGGTTTAAGGGCTACATCTGGAGAAGGTCTTTGTCTTAGTTAGCATTTCAATTGCTGTGATAAAACACCATGACCAAATGCAACTTGAGTTGGAAAGGGGTTCCTTCAGCTTACAGCTCTCAAGTCACACTCCATCACCAAGGGAAGTCGGGGCAGGAACTCAAAGCAGGATCCTGGAGGCAGGAACTGAAGCCAGAAGGCCTGGGGAGTGCTGCTCACCAGATTGCTCATCATGGCTTGCTCAGCCTGCTTTCTTATAGCATCCACGACTACCAGCCCATGGGGCGGCACAGCCTGCAGTGAGCTGTGCCAATCTGGTGGGAATCAATCAGCTTTTTCAACTGAGATCCTCTGTATCCAAATGTATCGAGTTGCAAAAGTAGCCTTCTGCAGTCTTCCTGCTCTGTCTTCCTTACTAGAAGAGCTGGAGTGAAGGAAACAGCTGCTTTAAAAAAAAATCCACCCATGCAATACTTCTGTCAATCCATTCTGGGGACAGTGACCTGATGACCCTTATTAGGTCTCCCTTTTCAGTACTGCCATATTGAGATGAAGTTTGCACATGAACTTTGGGGATTCGTTCCATCATTAGTATCACCCTTCTGTCCTTCATCTTCCCACTGCCCATTCTTGTGGTGAAAGCATCCTCCTAATTCTGGCCCCCAAACCCCTGTGCTGATGGGCATTCAGCAGCCAAAGCTGGGGCCTCCCTCTGTGATGACAAATGGCTATTAGTGTATAGTCTATCAGTCTATCCTCATGCATAGTCTAAAAACAGCCCAAACAGGAAAGCTGCCCTCCCCAATCCCATGCTCCATGATGACTCTATGCTATGACCTCTTATGAAAACTATGACCACTGTGTCTCATGGAACTTAATTCATCAGCTTTTTCCTTTTCGTGTCAATGCATGCCAGTGGCACCCACTGGGGTGGAAGGCACTGAGGTAGACTATGGTCTGAGGTAGCAACAGGACCGTGTGCCTTCAGTGTTGTGGTCTCAGGAGGGTTTCCTGTCCTGCACGAGTAGATCCCTGGCAGAACTGCCCTGTCTTGGCGACATGGGAAAGCTCTTTTCCTTCTGTCCACCCAATTGCTAAAGGCCAAGATGTTTCTCTAGATGGATAGAGGTGCTTCTAAGGTGCTTGTTTGCAACTCAGAATGATAGTGCTAAGGATGCCATGCAGAATGTTTTCGTTTTTAATGGCAATCAGTGTAACTTTGCCTGCAGGGCATTACTCTGTTCTGTTATTCAGCCCTCGTTACACTGGCAAAGCCTGCTCACTGGTGGCGTCCATTCACTCTCGTGCATTTTCCACAATATAAGCCGCTCCTCATGACGAAAGCTTCCCTGAGTGTAAACTGAGCACTGAACCTGCGCTCAGTTTCTTATTCAGGTCAGCTCACTTGTTCATAACAAAGATGTAGGGAAGTGTTCTAAGCCCCATTTTATACATGGAATAAATGCACACTGCCAAAGAGGAGATGGTAAGTATGGAGTTAGGGCTAGAGCAAACTAAATTATATTGATTTTTATAAAAACTAAGATGTCCAGCCATCGTGTGAGGTTCCAGAGCACGTGTCCTTAAGAATCTTAGTGAGAATGAAAACTGGGCAGAGAGAGAGCAGAAGCCGTCTCTCACCGTCAGCAGCAGTAAGCTTCAGTGGAACTAGGGCAAGAACAATGCCTGTCAGTTAAACTCACCACTTCAAAACCATCATTTAGATTATCATAAGGTAAATCACATGAAAATGTAACTTCATAGACAAAAAGATCTATTGTCCAGAAAGAATAATTTCAGTGTATTTTTTGTGTTTTCTGAATAAAAATAAGCTTCATTTTTAATGATCTGAAAGGTACATTCTTCTATTTGAGCCCATACATTCCTCTACATAAGAACATCTTTTATTAATTATGGGAATGACTCCTATGCTTTGCCTGTAACAATAGACACCCCACAGTGTTTGCTTAGGCTGGTGGCAGTGGCTTGCTCGTTATGGGCAGTTTATTTGGATTAGATAGTTTCTTCCTGTGTGAGAAGGACCAGCTCACTCCTTATCTCCATGATACATGGAGGCAATAGGATAATCTGAAACACTCAGTAGATATGGAAGTTTATCTTCATATACACATACAGTTTTATATCACATCCCTACTGGGCTGTTTAAAGTTTTCTCTTGTGCAAACTGAGAAATGTTGGTGTTTGTCATGTAAGTCCCGATAGTGCTTCCTCCCCCAAAAGCATTTGTGCTTTTGCAGAGGTCTCTTTTATTTTCTTTCTTTTTTTTGTTATTTTTTTAATATTTATTTATTTATTTTATTCATATGAGTATACCACTATTGCTCTCTTCAGACACACCAGAAGAGGGCACCAGACCCCATTACAGATGGTTGTTAGCCACCATGTGATTGCTGGGAATTGAACTCAGGACCTTTGGAAGGGCAGTCAGTGCTCTTAACTGCTGAGTTATCTCTCCAGCCGGGAGGGAGTCCCTTTTCTAAGAGCATTAAAAGAATATATGTATGTGCATATGTGTACGTGTGTATCTGTGTGTACATATATGTATATAACATATATACATGAATATGTATATAATATGTGCATATACAATGGCTATATATATATATATGTATATACATACACACACACACACACATATATACACACACACACACACACACACACACATATATACACACACACACACACACACACACACACACACTTATGTGTATGTGTATATGTGTAATGAGAATGACAACCCCTTTGGAGAAGAGTTTCATTTCACTAGACGGTACACTTCAGCCAGATCGAATCATTGTGAATAACAAAGGGGTCTCACTCTGAGGATGTTACCATCAAACAGCCAAAGAGGGCATGCCAATGACAATACCAAGAGTGTTTCCATGTTCCATGTTATCATTTCAAGAAACTTTAAGTTCATCTTTTCTGTGTGAAGCCCACAAACACCATCCTCTTTCACTTTTCCAGGCAACAAGGGCGGCCATCACTCAGCACTGCACAGATCTTGGAAATTTGCTGGGCAAAGAGAACGATGTGGCCCTCATCATTGACGGCCACACCTTGAAGTACGCACTCTCCTTTGAAGTCCGCAGAAGTTTCCTGGACCTGGCGCTCTCCTGCAAAGCCGTCATCTGCTGCAGGTGAGAATTCACAGGTTGTGCCCAGTCAGTGATCTTGATGTGTCTGTGCTGTGGGCTTTGGTAGAGGACGATAAACAGAAATCCTAGGTTTCAAATTCTATGTTAAAAATAGAAAAAGCTAAACCAAAAACATGAATGTATTTTCAGCTGTTGGTTCCTAGATTTTTGCTCAAAGCAGCAAGTAGCTCTGATGCTTTGGTTTCTTGCCACTCCACGGGATGGCAGTGTGCACGTTTAGCACAGGTCTTCTCTCCTAGTAAATCTCTCTGAAAACACCTTGGAAGACATGCCCAATGGTGTGCTTAATTATAGCAATAAGTGCTTCTTGATCTAGTCAAATTAACAATTAGAATTAACCATTACGCCATTCAACCAAAAGCCTTCATTGGTTCTTTATGGAGTCTGGGAAGACTTGATGCTAACATTCTGTTGACTGTATGTAACATGGAAGTCCCCTCTGATAGAGATTTTGAAAGTCAGAATTATGAAAATAATCCACTAGGAAGATAAAAGGTCACAATAGGCAAAGGGACTGTGGCAGCCAGAAGGGTGAAAGGCATGCTGGGAATCCTGTTTACTATAGTTTCTTGTTGCGTCTAAGCTGCTGAATTGCTAAGTGGGTGGGGTTTGATCTGTGTATGTTCTTCAGTGCTGAACACCATTATTGTTTTACCTGATCCTCGAGTCCTGGCCGGTCACTTCTGCCTGCCACCTGCATTGTTCGCCAAGGGACAGTTCCCAGCTTGTTAGTGGCTGAAGCCAACAGTAGAACCAGGGACAGCAGGACGTCCCATGGACCAGCCTTTAAACTGCAACTCAAAGCTAGGATGCTAACTTCTCATAGAGGCTTTCATGGGACAATCAAAATGTGTCCATCTGGGTTTCCAGTGGTCAACCAGGCAGGCCTAGAGACTGCAGGAATAGACTCCTTCCTAGCCAGCTGCTTAATGCTAAAGAAAAAACGTTTCTTCCTCTCCCTCAGACTGACTGCCTTCGCCTGGCTTTGTGAGTCACATAGGTTCAAACCTTAGGATAACACAACAGAGATATTGAACTGCAGTAGGCACTGAGAGCCAATTTCAAGTTAAATAACACTGACCATCAACTACATAGAAGTGTTCATTAGAAGGAAGACCCCAGGTGGTTCCCCACTTCCGTGATCACAGACAGTTCTTGACTAATCTCCCACTCTGATCTAAAAACAACAAAAACTGAAGGCATGTTTTATAAACAAAGCACTCAGGTGCATCACCTGTGTTTAGAAATGTAAGCCAAATTTCATGTGATATTACACATAAAGTTGGCCTTAATTCTCACTTTCCATATTGAAAATACAATCATTTTGAGTTACTCTTTAAATAGAGAATAGAGAAGAAAAGAGGTTTTGTTTTCCAAATAGAGAAGAAAAAGGTTTTGTTTTCCAAAATGGATTTGTAGATGGTTGAATGTTGCATAAGAATTAAAATCTTATTATATAAGAGGTCCTTCAAACTAAGACAGACTTAAGTAATAAAAAGGGAAATAGTGGGCCACCCACTCCCTAGGGTCCCCAGTGAGCCCAGGCATCCCCAAAGATCTCATCTCTACCCTCTCTACACTGAAAATCTCTCTGTATTCCAGGAACCCCATAAAGACACCCTCCAGTCAGGTACACAGAATTCACCCGTATTCTCAGCTACTCAGAAAACTGAGACAGGAGGATTATAAACCAGCTTGTAGAACAGAGCAAAACCCCAATCTCAGTCTAAGATCTTCTGTGTCCCAGGCATTTGAGTGTGCCTGCCCCAACTGACATCCGCTCAGACACCCGCTCCATACTACTTAGGTATAGTGAACAAATGATCCTTTACTTGTGTAATTTCTTACCCTGGAAGTTTCTTATCTATTTTGATGGAATTATACCCAATTTTGCTGATTACAGTTTACTGTGCTTCAGTATTTTAAGTGCAGTTAAAAGTTGTAGTCTGCAGGATAGGGGCCAGTCAGTTTACTAGGTTTGTGTTGTTTGTTGCCTTATAAACTTCCTCCCAAAACCCAACTTCAGTTGTGAGTTTGATATTTGCATTGCACATTCTAGGTGTTGTGTGATAAAGATCGGTGGCCCTGCTCTTCTGGGACAGGGTTTCAGAGCATTAGTATTAATTCTTTGCATCTGCCTTACGCCCTCAGTGAGGCTGAGATGCAGCACATTTCCATTCGTCATAAGCAGCTGGCAAGTTCTTTCTCATTTGACTCCTAGTTCCTTTCAGCATTTGTTGTCAATGGTTTGTTTCTCTTATTTGACTTTCCTGTTGCTTTGACAAAACACTGACCAAAAGCAGCCTGGGTGGAGAAAAGGGTTTCCTTGGCTTACAGGTCATAGGTGAGCATCAAGGGAAGTCAAAGCAGGAACTTGAGGCAGGAACAGAAGCAGAGACCATGGAAGAAGAATGGTGTTTCAGAGCTTGCTAATTTTTTTATATAACCCAGGTTCACCTGCTCAGGATTATGATGCCCACAGACGATTGGGTCCTTCCACATCAATTATTAATGAAGAAAACACCCCCATGGACTTGCCCACAGGTCCATCGGAGGCAATTCCTCCTCTGAGGGGCTCTCTTTCCTGGTGACTCTAATTTGTGTCAAGATCACAAAGACTAACCAGTGCATAGTTTCTCCTTCTTAAAAGCTCATTTATTATTGTTATTATTGTGTGTGAGAGTGGGGAGAGAGATGGGGTCGCGCATGCCACAGTGCACCTGTGAAGGTTAAATGATAGATCCATCGAGTCCGCCCTCTCCCACCTTTAGCTGGGTTCTGGAGACTGTGCTCTCGGGTTGCAACGCTTGTGCAGCAAGCAGGTGAGCCATCTTGGCGCCCCTGTTGGTTCCCCCTTGAGGGGATTTTTTTCTATTGCTGTGGCCCTCTGTCATCTCCCCACATATCCTACTGTGCCTGGTGTATTTCTGGAAGCCTCTAGATGTTTTCCTGAGCTTTGGACACATGGCCCATCATAGTACCCTTGTCTATGTCTTCTCCTTATGTGCCTCCCCTCCTCTCCCCCGCTCAGCACCAGCTTCACAAAGAACCATTCAGAGACCCTTACAAAGCTGGGGTGGGGGTGGGGCTGCGACCTAAGTGTGCCAGACGATGCTGCGTAGACACAAAGAATTAAAAACAGATCCTAAACAAATACTTATATATATGGATTTATAGCAGCGTTGTTCACCACAGCCAAAATGTATAGACACCTCAGTTCACAAGTGGATAAGCCAAGTGAGGTCTATCTGTACAATAGTATCCAGCCGTGGAAAGAAATGAGTCAATGGTACGTGCCCGCAGTGTGCCAAACGTCAAAGCTGTGGGTGCTAAGGAGGCCAGCCACAACAGAGATGGCATGTGGCAGCATTCTGTCCCTGGGAGATATCCAGCGTGGACAAACCCACAAAGCTAAGCAGCTAGGCAAAGGGGGGGGGGAGGAAGGAGGCAACTGCTTCGTGGGTTCAGGCTCTTCTTTCGAAGATGCTGAAATGTTCTGGAGCCTCGTGCTGAGGATGGGTATGTTGTGATTATGCTAAGTGACATTATATGCTTATTCTTTAAAGTGTTGTTTGAAAGATTTGTTTTTACTTGGTGTGTGTGTGTGTGTGTGTGTGTGTGTACCTGCCAAGGGCATCTTATCTCATGGAACTGGAGCTGGAGTTACAGGCATTTGTAAGACACTCAGTTGTGGGTACTGGGAACCAAACTCAGGTCCTCTGGAGGAGAAGCAAGCATCTTAACTATAACGGCATCTCTCCAGCCTTCAAAGGGTAAATTTTATGTTCTGTTAATTTCTTTATCACAATAAAGTAAATGTGCAAATGAAAGAATTTACCTAATAAAAATTAAATATCACTGAAATAAAGAGAACAAAATATAGGTCAAGTAATCAAACAAACAAACAAACAAAAAATGGTTTCTAGGCCATTTCCCAGAGCAAGCGAACCTGAACCTGGGAACTTTACCAGCCACTGAGGGATCGGGAGGAACAGTCAGGACCAAGACCGACAGCTTCCTGGTCACCTTGCACATGCTATCCCCACTCCACGCCCAACAGGCCATGGACAGACACACTGGTGTCCCAAACTTTTTCACCCCTGCATTCTTTGAGCACTTTAAACTCAAAATGTCTCGGTAGTACTGAGCACATTACCTCTGCCTTGCCTCTGCTCTACTCTCGGGTGCCCGCAGGACTTGAGAAACACTGCCTCCCTTCTTGGAGGCTCCACTTTCCACCCCACTGTGAGGGCCTTTTGCTGATATCAGTAGAAATGGGATCATACACAAGCTAGGAACCTTTGGCGACAGAAGTCTAAACACATCGCATGGTGGAGTCCACTCTGGATGTTTGTGGTAAGGGTGGCAGAGGTCATCATTTGTATTCTTGGGTGTGGTTAGACTTCTGACTAAGACTAAGGTACATATACAAATTAGGAAATCGAGGTCAGAAGTTCAAGTCTTTCACCTGTTAGTTCTTGACAAGCATTATCTTTGTTTTTCTGTTTGTTTTCATTTGTTCATTTACAAAGGGGTAAATGAATGGCTAAATCATCTTGCACGTGCCCTGAGACACAAAGGGAAAAGCTGGTGTGGGGGTTGATCTGACTTCATCCGTGGCCTGTCTCGCTGGCCTGCCTGTGACTTCGCTCGCACCGGCATAATGCTCTCAGTACTCACAGTTTCACTAACGGTTTGCCTCGTTTAGGGCCTTTCCCTGTAGTCACAGAGGGGTTGTCTCTCTCCAGAGGGAGAATGAATGTGGAGCCCACTCTCAATGTGTGCAAGAATGGCTTCTCTGTTTTCTCTTCCCCCCTTTTGGCTTTGAAGCTCTTTGTTCTTGTCAAAATGGAAATAAATTTCATAGCACAGTCTAGTGGGGGTGAGCAGACTTTCGACCTCCCGAGAGCATTCAGAAACGTTAAGTGGCTGCCTCATCAGGAAGAGAGTCATGAAAGGCTCATCAGTGTGTCCCATGTGAGGAAGTCAGCAATGGCCTCTCCACAGACCCCTACAAGTGCAGGTGACGATGGTGGCCCCTCAGCAGCGCCTCCTTAGCAAGTGTGATTTATGGCTTTAAGTGTCTGGGGAGGAGATGAAGCGGAGATGTCGCCCATGGCGGAGTCTACACTGGCTGTGCATGGTAAGGGTAGCCGAGGTCATCATCTGTACTCTTGGATGTGTTTAGACTTCTGTCTCTCATAGTAGATTTAAAAGCAAACTCGTAAAACCTGGTGTGGAGCCACAGAACTGAGGCAGGACAGAGGGTGCGCTGGATATGTTAAAAGACTTTGGAGGGTTACTTTCCTAGCTAAGAAATATTTATATTTCTTGTAGAAAGAGAAATCAGAAAATAGAAGCGAGTAAAATGAAAGCAGCAACCACAGCGCCACCAGCTGTCACCTCACCCAGAGTTGGCACTATAGTCTAGACTCTGCCTGTGAAATATGTTTTCTTGCACCAGGGGTGGGAGATTGGGGATGGGGGAGGTGGGGGATGGGGATATGGGATGGGGGTGGGGGGAGTGTGATCCACAGGTGCAAATTTGAAAGTGCATGAAGTTTCTATGTGAAGTAATAATATAAAACACATTTGTTGGAGGCTAATGAGACAGCTGGAACGCAGTGGTAATGCACAGTACTTGCCTAGCATATTTGAGGCCCTGGGTTCAATACAAAAAAAAAAAAAAAACCAGGCTGAATGGTGTTTCATTATTATGAACAGCACTGTGAAGATTTTTATGGCTATAATTTTAGGGAAAGCACTTGAGAAATTCCATTACATGATAATGATTCCAAGGGTAAAAAAACCTGTAAAATGTGTAGCAAAAATGTGTGCCCTTTGCCCAAGAAGGTAAAGTGATCTGTAGTAAGAGAGACGCCAGCCGCTATGTCCACGCTGGAACAGACTTGGCTATATTGTATAGCTATATATTTACGTATGGTTTATATATATATATATACACACACATATATGCATCTATACATATAATGCATCTATACATATAATTTTGTATATATATGTATATATACACATATATGCATATACACATATATGCATCTATACATATAATGCATGCCAATATATATGTATGGGTGCCAAACAATATATGTGTATACACACACATATGTATATATGTATGTATGTATGCTTGACCCATCACCACACAAAAATAAAGTGACAATAAGCTAAAAAAAACAAAAACAGAAAATCAACACCTGCCACCGCTGTCCTGAGCCCCAGTGCCCAGGTTCCAGCTTTGAGCACTTCAGAGCGTTCGCACTGCTGGCTCAGTCTTCTAGCATGCTCTGGACTCAAGCCTGTCACTCGCTCTGCCTGCTTCCAGAACCTTGCCCGTCTGCCCTAACTTTGATTTCTTAGAAATGGCTTCTAGTTTGGTCTCTTCCTCCATTTAGCTTTTTGTGTTAATGACTCACACTTGATAGTGGGGAATTCAGAACCCTGGGCATCTTGTGTGTGGTATCCTTCAACCTTCAAGTGACACGCAGAATTATGTTAAAACAGAGCTCGGCCGAGGTAATTAGAATGCTATCGCCAATTGTGTTTTCATTGGCCTCCATGTTGGTAGGGATCCAATCATACACTTGCAAAAATAAAACTTTAGTTTCTTTCATGATGTGATTTCTCAGAGTGTGCATGTCCAGCTGTAAGCCAGCTTCCTGGTTGACATCTTAATACATGGAGCATTATTAACTTGTCCAGGTGCACACCTTCCTCTAGACTGTTTGCACTGTGGCTTAGCATATTTTCAGATTTGTTGATTACATACAATTGAGGCAGAATGTATAACTTGTCTTTTTTTCCAGTTTAGCTCTGACACAGTGTTATTTTCATTATTAAGGCACTTTTTTTCATCCTTGCTAATTTGATACTTTTCTGAAGATGAGTGTTCTCAGATGTTATGTTTCTTGAATAAAAACAATTTCTGAAATCTGAGAATTTTGAAAATATTTTCCATGTATATTTTATCAGTGTATTTCCAGAGTGAAAATCCATACTGATCGCATCTCCTGGTCTCTACAAACATAACTCATTTAAGCCATGTTAAGTACCTGAATATCTCTCATCTTTGCCCTATTAATCCAAACTAGGAAAGGGAAATGATTTCTAAGTAATTGTTTCTGATTCTGAAAAATAAAAATTAATTTTTGAGGTTGAAGATGACTTGCTTATAAACGATTGCTTTCGTGTTAAATAATTTCTGTGAAATACCAACACTCGACAAGATCAACTTGATTATTATGGATTTTAATTCCCTTCCAATGTGTGTGGTGTGTGTGTGTGTGTGTGTGTGTGAACCTTGAACCCAGTGCTTTATCCATACAGTGAGCTGTGCCCTACCAGAAAAGTTACACACTGTCACTGTATTTAACTCAGAGGAAAACTAGAAGACTAGAATGTCACCTTGGTTGCTTATTTGTTGAACCTGGCAAAGCTATCTATCACACAGCTGACAGAAATATAGACACTGTAAGATGAATTGGAGAAGCTCTCAGTGGAAACATGGGGCAGATACTGAGGTGAACAGCAAGAGGCCATGGACACTCGAGTCAGCCTGACCCTTGGCGATGTGCAGCGACGCTAGGGAAGCAGCCTGGGAGGAGACTCTGCCTGCTTGCTTAGGAAACTTCCATTGGTTTCCTTCCTGTGTTGGTCAGAAGCCTGGTGTACAGGGCAGGAGGCTCCTCAGTTGACTCTCACACCACAGACCCCACACAGAAGCCCTTTCCCGGGTTGGGTAGTCTAGAAATGTCAGCAGTATCTGCTCCCAGCACTGGCTTTGCTGCTGTCCACGTTAGGAACCACGGAGTGGAGCCACAAGGGCGAACAGAGGCACGGCTCTCCAAGCTTTTCCATTTCCCCACTTCCTGTGTTTGTGACTGATTAATTCATTGCTGCCTGTCATTCCTGACAATGCGTCTTGCCAAATGAAACAGAGTGACTCCAGGCCAAACATGGTCCCAAACGCTGAAGTAGAAGCTCACAATATTTAGGTTTTTTCCTACTAGAAAAACAAATGAGAGACTAAAGTAAAAACAAAAACAAAACCAAGCAGAGCTTAATTAAACATGTGGAATGTGTCTTGAATATTGATGCCCCAAGTTGTGCTTGGTGATGATGTTTGAACTCCAAGAGAAGATGTTCAGAATGTGATTTCATCAATATAGGAAAAGTATCACATTAACTTTCATTACTGGGGGCGGGGGTGGGCAAAAGCTTTTTCCCTCACAATGCTGACACCTCTGTGATTGAGAGAATGTAAGCAGTTCTTACATTAATTGGTCCCAAAGAAAATTATGTTTTTCCATTTTCCTGCATGTACATCTGACGTGTTGCCTCTTGTTCTGTGCCTTGAATTATTGACGTGCCCCCTTTTCTGACTCTTCCAAGTACCCCGAGGACCACTTCATTGTAATGAACTCAAAACAGTAGACAGCTGGATGAAAGAAGCCACGGACGTCTAGCCTAAATTCTCCATGCTCAGTTTTCAGCTTGCCACATCTAGGCCACAGTTTTCCACGATTGCTGAGGTAGATGATGGAGCTGACTAAAGTTGCTACATTTGGAGAGCCTGTGTGGGGCTTGAGTCTTCCAGCTGTCATAAAGTCCTGGCTGCATTACTGTGCTCCTGCAGCAGCAGGGTAGCATGTCTGCTGAGTGCCTGGGTTTCTGTTGCTTCCTGTTTGATCAGTTGGCGGAACTCTTCCAGGGTTCCAGGGTTGAATCTCCTGTGGTTTGTTCCCTGACAGGCATACAAATGAGAGAGAGGGGAAGACAGACAGACAGACAGCCTCTCCTCACACTTGTCGCTCAAATTCTTGACACCTGGGTCATCTGAGAAATACAGAAAGCATTTGTTCTCATTTGAAGCAACTGTTCCTACTGATGTCTCTCACCACTTGACTGCACCAGTCACTGAGACCAAAGTGAACCGGTTGGGAGATAATCCCTGTGCAAACATACAAGCGCCAGGCTACATCTGTCTGTCGGTCTTTTGTGCATTCTTCTTTACTTTCGTTTGTTTGAATGGGTGGGTGGTATCTGAGGATATTAGGATTTTAGAAATCAGAGAATCCTTTGTTATCACAATATTCTCCCCCCCTTTTTTAGAGATACTTGAACCTTACTGCTTTGTTTTCTTTTAAGAAAATCATGATGAACACACATTTAATTAATTTTCTTGAAATAGAAGATATCAATAGTAAGATATTAAAGGCTTCTATCTAAAACATGAACATGTGTGTGCCTTCAAGTCTAATGCTTCTAAACCCTCATGCTCTGCATCAAGATATTGAATTACCAAGTCTGGGGATTGATGTAAGGGGGTAGAATCATTTTGAAGAGAGAATTTAGGAATGATTGCGTTATTAATTTATTTTTAGTTGAGAGTATTACTTATGCATCTGATACATTTCGTGTGTGCCGGTGAGCTTGGAATAGTTGGAGTTTACATGTGGGTCACTGCCCTATCTTGAGACAATTCTGATGTTTTGATTTTAGTTATTTGAGATATCACTTGGAGCTGCCCTACTGTGCTTCTGTATTTTAGTACCCGGGATCTTGTCTCTCTAGTCCTCCCTGCTCTGCCAAGTCTCCAGTCTGTAGTCTCTTGCCTTTCTGCTCTTGGTTCGTTTCTCTTCTCTTGACAGACTCAGGGTCTACACTAGGCTACAAACAACTGGATTTAATCCTTTCTCTTTTTAGAGGATGGTTAATAATCCTCTTTTAATCCACCCATCTGTTGATGGACTGTGATAGCTACTGCAGATAGCTATTATAAATGTGTGAGTGCAGGCATGACTAATATTACGTATGCCCCTTTGGATCATTTAGGAGTTCTGTTTCTATCTTTAAAAAAAAAAAAAGAATCTCCTACCACTTTCCATAATGAGTGTTCTAACTTACATTTCTATTAACAATTTCAGTATTTCTCTTTCTCCACTTTTTCACCAACTTCTTCTTTATAATTCAATTTTGTGTGGTTGAAACAGGGTCTTACTCTGTAGTCTGCAGCTCTGCAGCTCCTAATGGAGCCCAGGCTGGCCTCAGACTTGCTATGACTGTCCTGCCTCCTCTCCCAAGAACAGGGATCACAGACAGTTAGCCACCTCTCCTGGCTCTGTTTGTTGTCTTTATGGATGTAGACACTTTAGCTAGGGTAAGGCAGTGTCTTGATATGCCTTGTTAATACACGCCAGTGGTGATTAGGATGAATGTCTATCCTACAGAACTGTAGTTAGATTTAATCCAGGCAACTGTGGATATAGCACACAGTGAAGTGCATTAGGACCCTCATTAATAATAAGTCATCAGTTCCAAATATTCACCATTTGAAAAGGTAAAGAAACAAGCCAGGTTTTCCTTTGATTGTTTGCATTTAGTATGTCCTTGATTTGAAAGCCACTATCCTGATCTTCAGTATGAGTCCACAGCTTGGTCCCTGACATCTCTATACTCTGTCTCAGTGTATCTCAAGCTAAAGATTTCCCAATCCAAGTATCACACGCATTTATTTAGATCACGGAGAAGCATAGTCTTAAACCCCGCATTGGCCTTCTGCTCTGTCTTGTCTGTGAAGCACTTGAGATTACTATTATTATTATTAATTATTATTATTTTTAAATGGTTTTATTTCAGTGTGGTTGAACAGGTAGGCTCTAGGGAAGAGTCATCTATTTATTGAGAAACTATGTTTCATTAGTACAAGTGATATAATCTTTGCCTGCCCTGTGGTTCAGTCTGCTAGAGGGCCAGTCCAGGAGTGACCAGGGACAGTGCAACCCAGTGTGTTGTTGGAGCCTGGTTGGTTCCCAGTGAGGGTGTTCACCCCGGTGGTCGCTGTGTTCTGACTCTTTGTAAACACTGGGCATGCACTGCCTCTGGAAACCTGTGAAGAAGGCCCCAATGAGCAAATCCATGACCCATTTAATGCTTTTCAAACCTAAGACACAGGAAAGCTGTGTTTTCCCCTTGGTCCTGTCATATTAACAACCCATTGCAAGCAGTCTGTCAGAGTTTGGATCTTAAATGTCTTCAAGGCCCCTGTGTCTTTTAAAAAAGAAAAAAGGCTTGGTCACCCGCTTGTGGCACCATTAGGAGGCGGTGGCATCTTTAGGAGGTGGGGCCTAGTGGAAGGACGTGAGGTCAATGGGGCATGGCCATGGAGGGGACATTCTGGATGCTGGCCCCACCCTGTGGTCTTTGCTTCTCAGATGCCATGCGGTATGCAACCCTCCGCATCACCTGCTCTCACTGCGTGCTCCCGTAGCACAGCCAGCACAGAAGGCTAAGTGACCTGGAGCTCAAACATGGGCCCAAATCTTTCCCGCCTAAGTTCATTATCTCAAGCATTTTGTCACAGCAGTAAAGAGCTGACTAACAGAGTTCAGTCCAGGGTCTGGGCTGAAGGACTTTAAAGGTAACGCAGTTGAAGGTATTTGAGTGCTTTCATGCTACAATGGTTCAGAGAAGACAGCACTGTAATGGTCAGGTGAGAATCTCCACGTGAGGCTATGGTCATAGTTCAAATTAGCATAAATGAGGCCCTTCACTAGGAAACAGCCCAAGTCTCTGGCACACTTTTAAGTATTAAAGAAAAAAGACTGAATTTCTTAGGTTTCTGGAAGGTCCTTTGACTCATACTCACAGTCTTTAAGTGGGAAGGAAATCCTAGGGAAGCTGATATTCACAGGACTGATTGGACAATGTAAGGTTACCCTAAGATGGGTGTGCCAGAGAAGACCCTGGAGAGGGGACACGGGGACAGAGTTTGATGTGGTTTACACTCACCAGCACAGGGCTGTATAAGTCCTCATGAGGAGAGGGTTCTTTCTTCCCTCTCTCATGAAGAGCTACAAGAATATCTGTCTTCAAGATGCTGGGATGGTCTGCACTGGTCACAGCTGTTTTGCCTAGGACCATGGAGTCTAGGGGACAAGCCTTGTGGGAGGTCATTCCATGCAAGTACACATTCAGGACATATTGAAGAAAGATGGCTTCTTCCATAATTCAGTCCTTCTGAGAAGGCAACTTAGAGATGTAGAGATGGAAAAGAAAGGTTCTATGGGAAGTCAGACTTGGGGCATCCTTGCTGATGTAGGATTGCATACCACTAATGGCACGGCTAGCCCTGTGGGTTTGTTGAAACCTAAGACTCTGGGGGACCAGATGATTCATGGGAAGGATACAAGGGCGTGATTCTGCCAGTGTTTCATCTGTGGACCAAAGGCAGTGAAGCTAAGGCTGGTACCAAGCCCTGGGCTCCATGGTGTTCAGGAGTTAGTAAAGTCTTCGCTGTCGTTGCTTTGGATCAGCTGGGATTTCCTTAGTAAGCTCGAGTTCGTGCATGTATAAGGGCCTGGAAGTGGATTGGGAGAGGATTGGAAGGGAGGGGGATACATATGAGCAGGGAAGAACAGCTTTATAAATATTTCCTTGCCAAATGGACCTTTGAATTCTTGTCTTTGATTCTTGTCTTGAGCTCTGCCACTCCAGCAAAGGGAAGTTCTATCCTTTGATAAAGCATAAAAGAAGGAAATATGCTGGTGGAAAGAAAAAGCTGTTATATTTAGTTTGCTGAGCCTCTTCCTCTGTCAAAACTGTCCTAAGATCCACTTGATAGGTCTTGTCTCAAGCTCAGCAAGTTAATATTGAAAAACAGAGGCAGTGCTTTTTCTAGAGAATTCTTCTCTTTCTTCTTGGTTTATGTTGCCAGGGGCTTCTCCTACTTTACAGCCTCTCCCCACCTGGAAGCCTCTCCCCACCTGAAGCCTCTCCCCACCTGACAGCCTCTCCCCACCTGAAGCCTCTCCCCACCTGACAGCTTCTTCCTACATGACAGCCTCTCCCCACTTGACAGCCTCTCCCTTCCTGAAAGCTTCTCCCCACCTGGAAGCCTCTCCCCACCTGACAGCTACTCCCAATCGGACAGCCTCTCCCACCTGACAGCCTTTCCCTACCTGACAGTCTGTTCTCACCTGAGACCCTATGCCCAGTCCCCTGAGAGCTCCCCCACCACCTGAGGAAAACCCTACCCCAGAAAACCTTTTCTTTCCTGAGAGCCTGTCTCCATGAAAGCTCCTGCTGACAGCCTCTCTCCCTGACAGGTTCTCCCTGCCTGCATCTCTTTTCCTGCATACACTGATCTTTTGTCTGAGTACTGATGACTCCTGTCTCCACTACGGATTCCTGCATCATTAGAGCAGGGATGCTTTTTCGCATTTCCTCTTTGTTCTACAGCCCACTCCAGCCTTGAGTTTGCAGGCCAAGCCGACATCCATCTCATGACAGCTGCTGAGGCTGTGGTAAGAAGGAACGTGGTTGCCACATGGGCAGTGACGTCATGAATGGGGCCAGAGTCACCTCGCTCTCCTTTATAGTTTTTCCTCTTCAGGATTCTTGATCTTCCACGGAGTCCTCCTATTCTAGGAAACTGGCCTCCATTGTTATGGGAAGAACAGCCTCTGCTGTCTGAGTTCACATATTTTAAGTGATGGCTGGATAATAGAAGGAGAAAATGAAACACTGACCAGAAATTGGACAAATGCTTCTTTTTCAAACACGTTCCTTATTCTTTCTTGTCCTCATGTCACTTCTTAAGAGGACATTGGCTTTGTCTGTAACTGCTGCTACTGTCTATTGCTACTACTTTGTGCATGTGCAGTATTGGAGTCAGTGATCCAGGATGGGCAGCAGGAGCAAGCTGGAGCCAGCACTCGGAGCTCCAGGTTGGGTGAAATTGGTGTCTGACAATTAGCAGGCACAAAATGAAACAGAAGTTTTAATCTCTGGATGGCTGAACAAGATATTTATGTAATAATAGATTTAATAGATTTATTCATATACATGTTTCATATACCCTATAATTCACACAGTGGGAGTATATGATTGAGTCATGTTTACTTTGTTCATAGACCTGTTAGCTATCAATGCTATACATTTAGAACATGTTAAAAACAAAGGAGAGAGAGAGAGAGAGAGACAGAGAGACAGAGAGACAGAGAGACAGAGACAGAGAGAATGAATTTGAGAATGTGAGACTGGAGGCATGTGCATACTCCATGGTATTTATTCACATGGAGGTCAGAGGACAACCTGCAGAAGTTGGTTCCCTCCTTCCATGATGTTTGTCTTCAGGATCAAACTCCAGTTGTCAGATGTGCCATGGCGGTAAGCTCCTCTACCCACTGGGTTGTCTCACTGGTTCTATTTTAGAACATTTTCCTGTCACCTCACCCCAAAAAGAAACCAGGACCCATTTCTCATGCCTAGGAGTAACCCCACACCCTGTTACTCCTAGGCTCGGGGTAACTGCTAATCTACTTGGTCTCTGTAGAGTAGCCTGTTTGGACAAATTTCATAAAACTGGGTCTGTACATGGTCTGTGTGCTTGACTGAGCCACGTTGTTGTGCTTTGGTGTGTTGCAGGAGCGCACTGCATGGCTTTTTGACATGCTGTGTGTGCACTCACCATCAGTGAGTGTTGGTGTTGTGCTTACCACCGGCATTTGTGGGTTGACACTCTAACGTTCCCATTCTGTCTTGTGTGGATGAATGTTTTCACTTCTGGTGATGCACCCACAGGCTGAGTTGCTGGGCCTGATGGAGACATTATGTTTAACCACCTGAACATTGGCTAAACTGCTTTTCAACTGAAATTTTCCATTCTTATCAGTCATTTGGAGGGCTCCAGTTTTACCAGGTCCCTCTCCAAACCTCACAGCTTTGAATTGTAACCATTCTAGCAAGTACAAAGGATGATTTCATTGTGACTTACATGTGCATTTCTCTAAAAATGAATGATGTTCAATGACTTTGTGTGTTTAGGAATCATTTGTATATTGCTCTTGAAAAATACGTAATCAAACTTTTTGCCTGCTTTTAAATAGCCTTTAAAAACCACAACTGGGTTACAAGAATTCTTTATTCAGACTAGATGCCATATCTTAACAAAAACGTGATTTTGAAATATTTCTCTCTTTCAGTTGGTTGCATATTCGCTTTAAAAAAAAATTACAAATACCTGGGCTCAAGCTTGCTATGGTGCCAAAGATGACCTTTGACCCTTCATTCTCCTGCTCTGTGTTGAAAACCTGGGATTTCAGGCCTGTGCCACCATGCCCATCTTTTTCACTTCTGTATGGCATAATTTGTTTCATAGAAGGTTTTTGGCTGGTTTTTTTTTTTCAGCTTCATTTTGATGAATCTCAATTTATTTCCCTTTCTTCTTATTTACATTTACTTCGTGCCAAATAAATCTTTGCTGGAACTAAGGTCATGACAACTTCCTCTGTTTTTTGCTAAAAAGACTTCCAGCTTGGCTACTCCATGTGAGTGTTGGATTAATGTTGAATCCTTTTTTATACATGGTGAGGGGTGAGGTTCCAGCCTCATGCTCTTCCATGGGAATGTTCAATACCAAGTGATGCAGAAAGTGGTCTTTTGTTTCTGAACGGACTTAATCCTGGTATACATTTATGTTTTTTCTTTTATATTTGAAATTTATAATAATTTCTTCTTTCTTTTTCCTCCCTCTAAACCCTCCCATCGAGCCCTGCTTGCTCCATTTTCAAATTCATGGCCTTGTTTTGCACTTACTGTTGCTACACACATTTATGTATGTGCATTTACATAATATGTTTCTAAATACAACCCGCTCAGTGTAAGGTTACTTGTATGTATGTGTGCAGGGCTGACCATTGGGTATTGGATAATCAGTCGGTGTGCTCTTCTCTGGGGAAGATGCTTTCTCTCCTTCTCAGCATTCCTTAGTTGCCTGGAGTTTCTTTGTGCAGGGTTGAGACCTCCTAGTCTTTCCCTCAACCACTTCAGCATGTCAGTGGTTGTCCTTGGTCAGATCATGTTTAGGCAGCCATGTTGGTGAGACCCTGTGGGATGTAGCTTCCAACATTTCTAGAAGGCATAGCAAACTCTCCAGATCTGGTCTTCTGGCTCTTAACCTCTCTCTGCCTCTTCCACGTTTCCCTGAGCTGTGGGTGTTACTGTGTGTGGATCATATATTCATTGGGACTGAGCTCTACAATGCTGCATTTTCTTTGGTTGCTGTGTTCTGTAATGGTCCTCATCTATGCCAAAAAGCAGTTTCCTTGTTGAAGGGTGAGCATACCCATGAGGCCAGATGAGGACAAATACTTAGAGTGTGGGTAGGGATTGTGCAGGTTTAGTAAAGTACTGGTTGTAGGTTCTCCAGGACCAGACATTTTCCCTCTGGTTGAGCCAGTCTTGAATCCAATTAGACAGATGTTGGTTACCATGGAGGTATGCATGCCACCACTGCACCCTTAAGATTATTGTGCCATGGTGGTCCTTGGTGTGGTTCATAGGCATCACAGCTGAGTAGTGCTGGTTGGTCCCTTCCTTTGGAATCTTGCACGATGCTTCTGGTCTCATGGAAGCTAGTCTGCAAGGGAAGGAGCATTCGAGTCAGTTTTAGCCTCTGGGTCTCTGAGCCCTTTTCCTGAAGTGCATGGTCGCTTTAGCAGTAGGCCTTCTTCGTAGGACTAGTCTATTAATTTTGTAAGTCTGTTGTACAACCCTGACCAAAAACTCAAAAGAGGGCTTTTCATGCCTTGATGCTCTGTGTTTCTTGTTGTTGTTGTTGTTGTTGTTGTTGTTGTTGTTATGTGGTCTTTGGCTCTTTGGATGAAGCATTATTATCCCAGAAGATTTTATTTTAAAAAATTGTGAATATTTATACACAGATGTACATGTTTTTCTTTTTCTTAATAGTATGGTTTCTTGTATATTTTTCAGACATCCTTACTGTTATGTTACCGTCTTCCTCCTCCTTCTGTATCTATATCTCTTCTCTCTCCCTAATTAGGGACCCCCCTCCTTTTTCCCATTTCTTTGATCAAATGACTTGTACCCTGCTCTTCCCCTCTCTAAGGATCTACCAGGGCCCTACCTCAGGTATGGTCCCTTTTGATTTTCCTGGTTTCCAGGCTATATACACTCACACATGAAGATTTGGAGTTAGAAGCTCTGATGAGAGAGAAAAT
The DNA here is from genome assembly GCF_947179515.1 of Apodemus sylvaticus. Taxonomy (NCBI): domain Eukaryota; kingdom Metazoa; phylum Chordata; class Mammalia; order Rodentia; family Muridae; genus Apodemus; species Apodemus sylvaticus. The sequence goes on from NC_067479.1 coordinate 67,546,733, forward strand.
GAGGTTTATCTTTCTGGGTTTGGGTTACCTCACTCTTAGTTAGGATTATTGTTGCTGTGATCAAAAAACATGAATAAAAGGAACTTGTGAGGAAAGGGTTTGTTCAGCTTACACTTCCACATCACTGCTCATCATAGAAGGAAGTCAGGACAGGAACTAACACAGGGCCGGAACCTGGAGCTGATTCAGAGGCCATGAAGGAATACTTACTGGCTTGCTTCCCTTGGTTTGCACAGCTTGCTTTCTTATAGAACCTGGACCACCAGCCCAGGGATAGCCCCACCCACAATGGTCTGAGCTCTCCCCCATCAACAAACTAATTAAGAAAATACCTCACAGCCTGATCTTATGGAAGCATTTTTTAAAATGAACTTCCCTCTTCTCAAATGACTTTAGCTTGTGTCAAGTTGAAAACTATCCAGCACACTCTTCAGTTTTCTCTAGCTGTAAAGAAAATTAAACCATTAAGTTTGCAGGCAAATGAATGGGAATTTTTAAAAGATCACTCTGAGCTGCAGTGTGGAAAGGGCTTAAGAAATGGAAACAAATTAAATTACCAATAAAAATGAAAAAAATAATTATCCTAAAACTATAATGTGATGGCAAATGTTCAAAATGCTTGCAGATATCTCTTGATGTTTCATGTAGCTGATAAGAAGCATCAGTTCTCTGTGGAAAGTCTAAGGAAGACTCAGCACTTACATCCCTGATACTTGTTCTTATCTTTTCCTTTATTTCCTGGTCAAAATGCCAAATTTGTCATCAGATAAAGAAATCTAGCAGAGGATTGGGACACATGTGGTTCATTTTTAGTTTGTACAGCTACATGGGACATTTTTCCAGTTCCTTTTGTTAAATTGCCATCCCATTACAGGATGTTTTTCATCTACCAGTTCAAGGAAGATGATATCCTGTGACTGAGAAATAATGTCTCAAATACCCTATATACCATGTTGTGTGAAAAAGAATAACTGATTTTTTTTTAGCCAGGGGACTGCAGCAGCTCTATGCAGCAGTATTGGTACATTCTTATTTTCTTTCATAGCAACTCTATGAATAATCCCTAGCTTATCCATGTTTACTGTGTAGATCCAGAAGGGGCTGGTTCATGTAATATCATAACACATAGTAGAGCTGCAGTGCCATGGTCTCTAAGGCTCCTCATTCTGATCCATCATGCAAGATGTACCATAGTTAGGAAACTGATAAAAATTAAAGCCCGGACTCAGTGACAATGACTACATCTGTGCAAAAAGGTTGCCAAGATCAACATTTCTGCTAAATCTTAGAAGAAGATGAGGAAGATAAAGAAGAAAAAGAGAAGGGAAAAAGAGTGGGAGGGGGAGAAAGAGGGATGGGAAGGAGAGGAAAAAGAAAGTTTTTGTGTTATTTATTTTCTATGGAAGTTCTCCCAGACAATGTTAACCTTTATCCTGACTCAGTCTAGCACACAAATGCATGACCATCTGAGAGCGTTTACTCAGCTCCACACCCGGGCTTCCTGTTCCCTCTCGTGATCTTCTTTTGTGTAAAATTCTATCAGTTAAAAACTTGCTTCCTTCACTTCTCCAGCCCCTGCTCCAGTTACACGAAATATGTAACATTCACTATAACAACCCTATTATAGACAAGTAAACTGAACTACAACCAACTACGATGACTTATTAAAAAATGTAGTAAGTGATGGAGATCACCCTCACTTACTACATTATGATCACATCAATAAAACTAATTGGTTCAAAATACAAAAACAGAAAAGGTGTGAGCAGAGGAGGAGTAGCTGTGTGACAAGCATCCATGTAGTGAATATTACAAGAGACACCAGGACTGTGGTAGTTAGCAAGTCAGACTTAGCCAAAGCCTCATGGGGCTGAGGCTCTGTAACTCCACATGTGATTAGCAAACCCAAGGAGAAAACAGAAAAAAAAATATGTATAATGAGGTGATTTGTGAATGGAAAAGCAATAAGTAATGTGGATATTAAATATGGAAAACATGACATGCTCATTTAGTTTATTTTCCAATCATAGAGTGTCTCAGCATCCAGATACACATACCAAGCCACACACATGGTATGGGCAGCATGCAGTTGGGTAATCCATCTCTTCTGGAAGGAAGGGACCAAATCTTGTAGGCAGATGCATGCTGTTGCCATCAGGGATGCTGTAACATTGCCAGGGAGTGGCAGCTGTCAGAGCACTACACCTAGGTCATGGCAGCTTGGGTCAAAGTGGCGGCCTGGCATGTGCTCTGCAGTCACACAAAAAGTGAGGTGAGAAGGGGGAGCTGGCAGGAGCAGCCTCGGGGAAGGTTCAGGATCTGGTGGGAATTCTAGTCGAGTCCTGAGGAAGAGCTAGGCTTTTCCACTGAACTCTGTCCAGGCATTATTTTATGTGACACTTGGGAAATGACAAACTTCCAAACTGAGGCTATCACCTTCATCAGCCAAAACCTGGGCTTAGGGAGGTAAGTCACCACTCTAGACCCTGAGGCTGTGTAACTCTTGATAAACAAAGGAGTCTTTTACCAATGAACTCCTTTTAACTCATTAGCTGTTTGCAAGCAGCAAATAAAGCAGTTCCATCAGGCATCCAATAATGAAAACTTGGAGGGAAAACTTAGATAAAACAAACCCCCACTGTAGCCTATACCCTCCGACCGCACACAGTGAGCAGCCACGTGTCCCTTCCGAGAGATCAGCCCTAACCTGAGTGTAGCTGGTGCCCTTGAATCTGTCTTGTAGAACATGCCAGACATCCGGTTCCTCAAGGTGTGGCACGTGCCTAGAGCACAGAGGTGGATTTTAGGATGGAAATGAAGCCTGCTTGCTATTAACATTTTAATTTTCTTCCTCTGAGCACATGATGCATTTTTGATTGATAGTACTTAAAGGTCCAAGCTAAGGAGGGAAAGGAAATAATAATTACACATAAGTGAGCAGGGACTGGGTGAGGGAATGACTGGAGGGATTTGACTGTGGTGTGTGTGTGTGTGTGTGTGTGTGTGGTTGGTGTGGTGTGTGTGGTTGGTGTGTGTGTGTGTGTGGTTGGTGTGTGTGTGTGTGTGTGTGTGTGTGTATTCTAGACTTATGTCATGTGTACCTCAGCGCCTGTCCTCTTCCTGGCAGTACTGGGATTATAACATATGTGGCAGGCTTCAGATCAGCATAATGTGTTAAGAAGTGGGGTGGAGATTACCTTTTTTGACATAAGAGAGAGCAGATATTTCAAAACTTGGTGTTTGCACATCTTTCTTGAGTTGAAACATGTCTTGAATTGTAAAGTCTATTGGGAGAACTTTTTTTTTTTTTGTCTTATTGTTTGTTTGCTTGTTTGTTTTATTTTTTTTATTCGATATAATTTATTTACATTTCAAATGATTTCCCCTTTTCTAGCCCCCCCCCCACTCCCCGAAAGTCCCGTAAGCCCCCTTCTCTTCCCCTGTCCTCCCACCCACCCCTTCCCAGTTCCCCGTTCTGGTTTTGCCAAATACTGTTTCACTGAGTCTTTCCAGAACCAGGGACCACTCCTGCTTTCTTCTTGTATCTCATTTGATGTGTGGATTATGTTTTGGGTTTTCCAGTTTTCTAGGTTAATAACCACTTATTAGTGGGTGCATACCATGATTCACCTTTTGAGTCTGGGTTACCTCACTTAGTATGATGTTCTCTAGTTCCATCCATTTGCCTAAGAATTTCATGAATTCATTGTTTCTAATGGCTGAATAGTACTCCATTGTGTAGATATACCACATTTTTTGCATCCACTCTTCTGTTGAGGGATACCTGGGTTCTTTCCAGCATCTGGCAATTATAAATAGGGCTGCTATGAACATAGTAGAGCATGTATCCTTATTACATGGTGGGGAATCCTCTGGGTATATGCCCAGGAGTGATATAGCAGGATCTTCTGGAAGTGAGGTGCCCAGTTTTCGGAGGAACCGCCAGACTGATTTCCAGAGTGGTTGTACCAATTTGCAACCCCACCAGCAGTGGAGGAGTGTTCCTCTTTCTCCTCATTGGGAGAACTTCTTAATATCTCTGAGCCTCTGATACAGAAACATGTAAATGAATATGTGTTTTTTTTCCCATTCATTACTCAGGTTTTGAGCATTTACCCTAATTTTTAGCCCTAGTATCTTGAGCTTCCCAGCCCTGCCTAAGCTATGTGTTTCTGAGTATGAGTAATGGCAGGTACACCAAGGGAGAGCCCATGGCTCCTGCCCTGCCACTGTACTACAGTGTCCAGATAATGAATAATTTATATTTTTTTGCTTGCTTGACTTTGCGGTGTTTTGTTCTGATGAGCTGTAAAAGTTAATACTACACTAAGAAGAAAAACAAAGGCTGTGGAGAAGCCAGCAGCAACTAGGGAACATCTGCCTGGGACACCTCTGGAGACCCACTGTGCATCTAAGGAAGGAAGCCAGGGTTTTTGTGTCTTTTTAGCCAAGAACAACAAAGATTAAATCACCAGTGAATTGTTTTAAATTGTGGTTTTAAACTTTTATTTAAAAGGGAAGATTTATACATGCACCGTCTTTGACTCAGTGACAGTGAGACTGTCTGTCCTAATTAGCTCCTGGCATTGCTTAGAACTGGACAGATGGTCATCTGACACAGAGACAGACGGACTCTGCTGCTGTCGCATGGCAGAGGGTATTAGAGGGAGAAGAGCTCTCTCTGTTCATAAGGCAGAGCATTCCTGTGGACACACGGGCCATGAGCATCTCTGGCTTCAGTGGGCTTATGCCTTGGTCTTGTTTGAATTAGGGTTACAGCAAAGAACTCATGGGTGGTTTGGGGATGCAGTACCCCATGGAGTCCTTGGTAGACCACTGAGATCCCATTCCCAAACCAGGAGGAGGAGGAATTTTGTGCTGGGCTCCAGGCTTTCCTTTTGGAATATCTTTCCACTTCATTTCTTCAAGGCTGACACAGGTCAAGCCTGACTGCTAGGTCAGCCTGTGCCCTCCCTTAGGGACTGGCCAGATGGAGCAGATGGCTGCCACAAGGAAAATCAGATTCCTGGTCCCTTGAGCATACTTGCTCTCTCAAAGCCAGAGAGCAGCTTTCCTGAGGTGATTGCAGCTGTGCCTTCTCCTGTGGGCCAGTTAGTGAGAAGAGCACTTTGAATTGGGGAAACTAGTGGGTGAGTATTTATGTGAAATTTACTGAAGAGAAAGGCAAACCCCAGACTGGGTGTCAGAAACAGGTCAAGGACATGATTCCAGCTCAAGGGAAAGTGTGGTGAGCAAGGGTTTAATTCAGGTTGCTACAAGAGCAGGGGAAACTTACCCATCACTATACCGCTGAGGACTGCTTCTCCCTGCAGTTGAGCATGTTCTCAGAGAGGGGTAAGGCTTTCAGGGTCCTTCCTTCAGGAGTGGCTAACTGCCTAATCATCGGGGAGGGGAGGGGCCTCATGAGCCTTTACCTTCCTCCATGACAGATGACTAAAAACTGAATCTTGTTCATTCTTCACACGGTTATCTTGACTCCTGAGTTCAGGAGATAGCCAGCCTCACTGGCATAGGACTTGAACACCAAATAGAGCCCTAGAGGACCTCAGGTCCCCACTACCCAGTGCCCTACTGCACAGGGTTTAAGAATCAGACTCAGATCTACATGTTTGTAAGGCAGGAGTTTTACTGATGGTTCTTGCTTACTGATGAGTGTTACAGCCCTCAGCAAGCTCTGTGTGGTGGTCTTCATGAACTCAAACTTTATGGACCTCCTACTAAGTGCTTACGAAACCTCATGCTATGGCCCTGGGCTTGTCCAAATTCTAGAACTGGGGGCTGAGGCCCTGGTTCTGAACAGTCTAAGCTATGAGTATCTTTAAAAAATAACTTTATTGAGATACAATTTGCCAAGAATCCATCAATTTATGTGTACAATTCAATGTTTCATAATCCACTCACAGATACATACACTCGCATCTCAAATCAGTTCTAGAACGATTCCATCACCTCAAAAAGAAACCCTGTGGTACTTTTGTAGCCACAGCCCTAAGCAGCTGCTTACCTACTTCTGTCTCTATAGACACACCACTTCTCAGCTTCCTGTGCAAAGAGAATCCGAGAGCCGAGGGCATTTTTCTTCCAGTATCTTCTCAGTGCCTCGTTACCTCTTAGGGGTGGATAATTCTCTGTTGCATGCACGTGACATATTTTGTTTATCTGTTTGTCAGCTCTTGGCCAATTGGACGATTCCCATCTTTTCTTCCACGGACATCCCTCAGCAAGTCTTCGCATGCATGTGTTTTCACTTCTTCCAGGTGTGTGCCAGCAGCGGGTTGCGCCGTGAGCTATTTCTGCATCTGCTGTCCCCTTTCCCACTAACAGTGTTCGGGGCTCTAACTTCCTCAGGTTGTCACGTGATGTTTTATTATACTGTGATGTATCCTGTGACTCAGTTAATGGCCATCACGTTGGATGCACAGTTGGCATCTCACCGAGGGAGCCGTGGGTCTGCACCCCGCAGCAATGTTCCCTGCTAACAAATGGCCCTCCGTTCAGTTTCTCTTTCCTCTGTGTGGCTTTATCTCATCTCTTTTCCCCTGGGGACTCTATAACTAGGCTATACCCTCAGAGTCTCACCTCTTCTGGCTATTCCTGACTTAGGCCCTTGGGAGGTTCCTAATCTCCCAAATGGTATCTCTATGGGAGTGGTACATGGCTGTGTGACTCACTTCGGCCTGGTTTCAATTTTCCCTCAGACACTGATGGATGTGTATGCACATCCCATGTGTACATGTGATTTGACACGTCTGACCTTCCTTCCTGCAGGTCTTTTACATAGTGGCTCTCTGCCAGCTGGAAGAGACTTCTCTCAGACTATCGCCTGTACCAGTATGTGAACATGGTGCATTGTTTTGCATTGGTTAAGACTGTTATTTGTACATACATGAATTCATGTGGCATGGGAGCCACAATAGAATATCTTTCCTGTCTCCAAGCAAGGAACCCTTCCTTTTTGGCGCTCTGTGCATCTAAGCTTGCATCTACCCAATAACCATTTTATTACAATTATTTGTGTACTTAGTGTGGTATGTGTTCAGACACATGTGCACAAGTCACTGCATGCATTTGGAGGGTAGGAGACAACTTCTGGAAGTCTATCCTCTCCTTCCACCAAGCCAGACCTTGGTATCGAACTCAGATCATCAGGCTTGGTAGCAAGCACCTTCCCCCTCTCCCCACTTTACCCCCGAAGCCCTCTCCCCAGCCCCTTCTCCATATTTCTTTTTATTTTTACCCTGTGGCTCATATTACTATCTATTTGCTCTGTAGTAAAATGAGTATAAGTGGAATTGTATTGCTTTCTACAGTATGGTTTTTGTCGCTGAAGGTTGCTTATGTTTAATCCATGCCTTCTTATGTAGATGTTTACACTGCTGCAAAATAGTCCATTGTATGAATACTGTTATAAGGTATTATTATTCTCCTGCCAATAGATATTTGTCTTGTTGCTAGACTTGGGCTTTTCCATGCAATGTGGCTATAAAACTAGCATAAGTCCCCTTGTGCAAATATTTTAATAATGTATAATATATGGGAGTAGAATTGTTTGGTAGTGGAAAACATACTTGTTTAACTCCACTAAATAATGCAAAATGATATCCTTGAGTGAGTTTATAAAAAGTATTTAGGTGTAAATTCTTGCCAAGATGCACTTTTAGGGTTTGTCTAGACTACACTATGACATGATATCTCCAGGTTCTAATTTTATATCCCTCTCATTGCTAACGAGATGACAGTTTTTAGCATTGATAATGTGTTATTGTCTTAGTATCTCTGATTCTTCTATAGGAATTAGACACAGAAAGCTTCTTCTAATTACCACATAACTATAACTTCTTTTTCCCATCCTTTTCTTTTGGGATTTTCTGCGTTTCTTTTAAAATCTCATTTAGGTAGAGTTTGTTTGTCATTGGAAGATCTGTGTAGCTAGGGAAATGTGCCCATTTGTGCAAGGGCTGTGCTCCTTGCTGATGTTCAGGTGGACAGTGGTGTTGAGCAGCTTTATAATATGCACCAGGATTCCTACCTTCGGCATAGTCTCCAAGGATATTATGGGCTTACCTGCATCATTAGGTTCTGTTACATGGTACTACTGACCTTTAAAAATGAAGGTTACCTGAGTGGGTTTAAGTCTGGATGCGGAATACGTGCATGGGATTGTAACTCAGTAGTACATTGCATGCTCAGCATGGACAAGTCTCTGGATTCTGTCCCTACTACCACAAATGCAACCTACGAGTCAACCCACCTAAGTTGAAAGAACATAGGTTTTTCAAGTGAAGAGGATTTAATGGGGTGTTGTTTATTTGAAGAAGGAGAAGGCTGCACAACTGGGAGAAGCAGGTGGCCTCTGGGACCTGGAGAGGTCTGAGTGGCTTCTGGTATGATCATGGGGTTCTCAGATCCATAGCTATGTGGATATAAATTCCACCACAGTAGTGGAAGCTTCAAAGATGACCTAGATAAGAACTCAGCCTGGCCAAACCTGGATATTAACCTCTGGCAGTCATAAGGATGAGACCTACCATGTTGGAGTATAAAACTGGGTGTTTTTAGGTGTTTGTCGGTCTCCCAAATATGAAATGCTATTTTCCAGTTCTAATTGTATATTTTCCTAATTGCTAATGAGATGACAGAAATCCTGATGGTATGATAGATACCTCATACCGTGCTGATAAATTAACCTCTCCTTTCTTCCCTTCTCTGTCTACTCTAAACAACAGTCACCACACTTGCAAATGTGTAAAGCTACTGATAAATAGATGTTGTTGTTTTATAGCCATGATGAATGCATTCACTGAATATAGTCACGTGCTTTGGAGAAGGTCTTGTGACAATATTTGAACAACTTCAGAAGATAGCCAACTTAAGTATTGAGCATTCAGGAGATAGCTCTAGCCTGGGGACAGATTGGCAGTGGCTTTTCTGGATAGGTAAGCTTTGAAAATGTGACCTGAATATTGGTTGAGCAGACAGAAGGTGAGCACTGAGCCTGGAGCAGTACTGTCTGGTGTTAAATGAGAGCCAGGGCCGGAGGGGATGGAAATCGGGATATACGCTATCGAATCTGTGAGTTTCTGTTATATACTAACTGCTTTCTAAAAGACCGTCTGGTCTCACCTGCTCTTTCTCCATTTCACAAGCTGACGTTGGCATGTGGCTCCACAGCACATGCCTCTAATCCTTGGGCTGTTCTCTGAGATCAGGGAAACAAATAAGTAGCAGTTGTGTTAGGGTCCCCTTCAGCAGGAGTATCTTGTGTAAGGATACACAATGAATGAAAACCATGTCTGTATCTTCAAGGTGTCCATTGGCACAAATTGAGTCCCTGAAGTATCTGGACAATCTGTGGGGACAGCAAGTGTGAAGTCCAGATTCATTTCATTTTATGTGAGTGCAGGAAACCATTAACTTTTCTTGCTTCTAGTTATCATAAACTAACAAACATTGCCAGACTAAGTAAGTGATAGAAGGACTTATGTGCCATACCATGTCCTGGGCACTAGACAGTAAGTGTCACATGCAGTCACCATATTCATTACTGCCATCTCTGAAGGCCATGTCAGCCTTAAAGAGGCTTCTTCATCTGCTAACCGGATGCACTGAAAGACTTTCCCTTAAGTCACCCATCCTACTATCTACTTCCTGTTTCCATGGTCACATATCTAGGAAGTCTTGCCAAAAGTCTTAGCTCCACAGTTGGGATGAGCCTAGAAGTTTTCCATGAACTCTGAGATCGGGGTTAGCAATGGTGATATTGTCTATGGTAATGTATTGATATATAAGTCCTCTTCAGACCCTGGCGTCACTTTGTTCTGACCTTGCCTTTCTGAAGGGAGGATTCCCCGAACTGAAAGAATAAACACCAGAGACTGCTCCCACCCCTCACCAAGATGCAGGCACTAAGGGAAGGGAACAGTGGCCTTCTTGGAGATATGGTCACTTGTACTTTGGGGGTGAAGTTGTTTGTCTGGTTAAATTGTCTGTTACCAAGAGTGACTCTTACGCAGGTCTAGCTTGGGAAGCTGATGGCTGCCTTTGCCTCAAACTGTCAATGGCGTGTTACTCTAGCCGGCCTTAAGCAGCCCTAGAACAGGAACACGGGCAGTGGCATCTCTCACCACACGTGCTCTCTTTTGTGGTAAAATCTCTTCCGGGCACAGATAGGATGACATTTAGTGTTCACCTAGGTCAGCTCAGATTATATCCCTGTCTCAAGATCCAGAATTACACATGGAAATTGCCTTTCTTATTTTTAAGTTAAAATTGACAGTATCCAGGGATTGGGCTATGAACAGGCTTAGGGCAGTTGCTTATTCCACTATGGTTGTCTTGAAAGAGGTCCTTCTCATTGGAGCGTAGACCTCAGAGAAAAGCATTTCTGTGTCAATTAAGCCCACGGTGGTAAGATGTATAAACTAGGAAATCTGACAAGTATTTAAGCTTGACCCTGTATAACACCTTTCCTTCCTTGATGCTAAGTGTTACTTGGGGTATTCAAATGCTGCGAGAAGTCTCTGCCTCTGTTGGTGTTTTGTAAACCAGCAAAACACTATAGCCTGTAAAATGCCACAGGAGAAATGATTGTGGCATTACCACGTTTTTATTCCCTCTTCTCAAAGCCAAAAGAGCCCTCACATGGCAGATCGATATTTGCAGTTCTACAAAACAGATCTTGAATCCTCTGGACATCATGATGCACATCCATGTACCCATGAGGACCTGCATCCCAGATGACCAGAAATGCTCATGGCTATATTCAGCCATTACCCAAATAAACTTCTCTAGAGGGACGTTTTCCAACCCAAGCTACAGACTAGTAATAAAACACAAACTAGAAGTGTCCTTCAGCAACAAAAACACACGGGCTGTTTTTCTATATAATATTTCACATTAAATGTAACTGTAGATTAACTTTTATAGAGAAAATATTTATTCAGGCCAGATCTGCTTAAATCCTTTCATTTCCTCCAGCATGAGGAGCCACTGGGAATATAGTTCCCTTTGTAATTTCCTACCCATTTGCCCAGTTATGGACAGGACATTAACTCTGCAAAACCTACACATGGGAAACTACCTTAGATGGAAATCTGTAACTGGCCAGAAGCCTGGCTTTGGAGAGGAGGCCCTAGCCCTGGTCCAGACTTTGCTGCTAGCCAGAGTCACAGGGCCTCACTCACCTTCCTGAGCACACTGTACCCCAGAGTTTTCACAGTTCAATCGGGACAGCAAGCGGGATCAAATCACCTGCAAGCATCCTTCCTGCACAAACTGTGTGCCGGGCTCATCTTTCAAAGAATCACACACTGTGCCCCCATCTAGTTAAAACAAAAGCCTGTTTTTATAATCTCTATCAAATGTCAAGAACTCAAAATAAATTTAACAATGCCTAAATTCCCAGTGTGAAGCTCAGAGGCAATAAAGCTCACAGGCGACGCACACCTGGCTTTGAGGCCTGCCTCTACCATTCACCAGCTGTGGAGGAAGTGGTTGGGATCACATTTTCTGTGGCTACCCCATGGATGTGTTCATGAATGTGCAGGGAGCACAACGCATGGTTAATAGTGTCACCTGCTCTAAAAGTGGAGGTGAAAGTATCCTGTCTGCTTTTTGTCTATACTGAGCCCATCTTCAGTCAAGCCAGGAATAAAGTCTGTACTATGTTTTCTGGATTATGGGTGGTGTGTGATCCATGAGACAGACATAGTGTCTACCTTGGGAGAGACTAGCATTTTAGGCAGTAGCACTGTCTCACTAGCAGATATTCAGGGTGGTTACCTGAATACCTCCCTCTAAGATGTGCCTATATAGCACACAGTTGCAAGGGCCAACAGGACAAGCCTATATCTCCACTGAGTACTGTTTCCGTAAGTGTGGGCTTCTCAGAAACATCCCCACTGAGTGAATCATGGGAATTTGGAATCGGCACCTAGAGATGCATCAGGAAGAGTGGGACTTGAATTGGGAGGCTTGTTTCCACAAGTGTGCTTCTTGGAAAACAGCTGCTTTTCACACTAATTCTGAAGATCCTGCCTGTTTCGGGGAGGACATGGGGCTGAGTGGAAGCTGCAGATAACTTCCTCCCAGGCCCTGGAAGATAGAGAATCTTTCACAAAACATGAGTCCACCATGTTTCACTGTTGTATTGGCAGGCTCAGGATTGGTCTTGAAGATACTTCTCCCTGTCCTTGTGTACGGCTTCCCTTGGTGTCTGAGGATACCTTCTTTGGATACTCTTTTAAATTGTACACCTTATACTCTCTCTGAATTTCCTCTTTCTGCTCTAGGACAACAAGCCTTACGATGTAGAATCACAAGAGCCTCATCCTGGTTTCCAAGACTCTTTCTCACCCTTCTGTTCCCCCCAATCATCCTGTCCCACAGAAAACTGCCCTGTGTTGAATGTCCTCAGGGTTTCCAGGCCCTGTGTCAGAGGATTTTACATGTTATTTCATTTTGCCATAATTAGTGTTTTTCATGGCAGGCTCAATGTCCCCGTCTAACTGGGTTTTGAAGAAGTTTGGTCATTTATCCTCCTGTCACATTTAGGAATTGTTTAGTTGGGACCTGGATCTGAATCAGTGATGACACCAAGTATTTAAACTCTGGTTACATTTTCATCCTTCCCTGGGTCAAATGGTATTAGGTAATAATGTAGTAATGCTCCTCTAACCAGGCTTTGATGAAGTCAGGCATGTCTTACACCTCTTGCTTGTTTGGGTTGGTTTCAGCTTCTGCTTTCCTCTGGACTTACTAAGCTGGAGGGAGAAGCTAGAAGGGGAAATAAAACAGAAAAATCTGCTCCCAGCTTAGGCTCTCGTCCCTTCTAGCACTTTATAATATACAGGCAAGGGAAATAATTTAGATGTTGTGGTACATGTCGAGGGCAGATTTTCCATGCATAAATAAATACATACACTTTGTATGGTGCTTTGAATAGACATTGCCCCCATAGACTCGTGTCTTTGAATGCTTGGCCCATAGCGAGTGGCAATATTAGGAGGTATGGCCTTGTTGGAGTTGGTATGGTCTTGTTGGAGGGAGTGGAGGTGGACTTTGATGCTGCCTGTGTGTGGATCAAGATGTAGAACTCTCAGCTTATCCAGCACCCTGCCTGCCTGCATAGTGCCATGCTTCCCACCATGATGATAGTGGACTAAGTCTCTGAAACTGTAAGATATCCCCAATTAAATGCTGTCTCTTCACAGCAATAAAACCCTAGCTACAGAAACCTGCTAATTGGATTGTTCCCTAGAATCTGTAATATGGTAATGAGCATCTAGCCCAAAGAGACTGTAGTATCCATCTCTCCAGGGGAGCTAGGAAACTCAGACAGATGAAGATGGGTTTGACTTCAACCCCATCAAGTTGGCTTCGGTTCCAAAGAACAGAAGGCAGTAGGTAGAGATTGGTAGCTTCATCTCCTATTTTTCCTCCTGGTATTTAAAAGGTCATAAACAAGTGAACTGAAGGAGGCTTCTGGTGTTAGCTCCTGTCCTTCTTAGCATTTACAGCCTCAGTGGTTCCTCCTCATAGTTGAGCCCCCCCACCTTCTCTCCTCTCCTCTCCTCTCTCCCCTCCCCTCTCCTCCTCCTCCTCCTCCTCTTCCTTTTCCTCCTCCTCTCTCTCCCTCCCTCCCTCTCTGCCTCCTCTCTCTCTCTCTCTCTCTCTCTCTCTTGTGTTTAATATACCTAACATGACTCCCTTAAAGAAGCTCAGTATAGAATCCCTGCCTAATTCCCTTGATGTCAAAAAACTCACTACATGTTAAGCAAGAAGTGGATGTTGAGAAATTCTTGGGTTTTGTGGAGCTGTTTAGTATTTTAAAGAGGGAATTCCAATAAGAATTCAAGCTGCAGTAACTTAACTGGCTTCTTGTGCCTGCAGCCTTCCTGTCATCTTCCCAAACCCCTTTGACCAAAATGTTATATATTTAGGGGAAGTGCTTTCTACTCTTGAATTTTGTTTTTCCTGGATAAAGGGCTCAGTCTGTGAGTGCTGACATATGACATCTAAGGTCACCCAGGTGGTTGGTAGAACATGTCTGTTGCTATAATCAAATGGACAGAATGTAGAATGTAGCACTGTCTTTGGTTTGAAAAACAAACCAGAGGGAGCCAGGTGTGATGCTGATGTCTGTAATCCCAGTACTCAAGAGGCTGGTGCAGCCCGAGGCTGGACTGCATAGTGATACTTGTCTCAAAAGCCCAAAGGGAGAGAATATAGCTTTCTCTCATGTGCGAGGCTCTCAGTTTTATTCCAGCAATAGGAAAGCAAAACAAAACACCAGGCTAGATGATAGAAGGCAACCACTGAATACATACACATGCACATACAACATGTGTGTGTGCACACATACAGACACACATGGGAGTTGCAGATGGGACTAATGTAAATATATCCCCATTGAGTCAAGGCACACATCGTCACAGTACACAGCAATGGGTGTGTTCACTTTACTAAGAACAGGACTCTACCCAGGACTTGTGAATATGCACATTTTTATTTCGGCCACATTTCAGGTTGTGAGGAGCTTAGACTTACCGTGGTAGTGTCTGGTTTGAAGATAAGGCGAAACCTGCCAGTTTCCACTGTTGCTCACATGTGCAGTGTGCTGTCGCTTGCAGCTTGGTGTCCTTGGTGGTCCCTGGATGAAATGAGGACACCCTGCTTCTAAGAAATTATTTGAGGAGAAGGTTTTTATTGTAGATAATAGGAGAGTACAGCCAGGGGCATCTGGAAGAGTCCAGAGCGGGCAGAGAAAATAGCACACTGAACATGGCCAGTGCACTAAACCAGGAGAAATAAATGAAACACACTACTTAAACTAACATTGTCAAGAATGTTCACTTATATAAATTATTTCTGTGGGTCTGCATTTTACTTAAAATGTTTTTGGTCAGTTGTGCCCTTTGTAAGGGACTCAGCCCCTGAGCTGAGGTTACAACAGTACAGTATGTGACTACAGAGTGGACCATGAGCAAGCTTGCAAAAAAAGTGAAACTCATATTCATCTTTAAAATATAATCTATCCCAGCAAAAATAACTAGCCTATTGCTTTCAACTCACAGTCTTTCACGTGAGTGTTATTTTGTCCCATGGGTGTGAACAAACCTGGAAAGCATACACATTTGGAAGTTATTGACCATGTTTAACAGCCAACCCCACCCACCCCAATGTAGAATAATTATGGCTGGCCAGAGTTCCTGTTACATATCAGGGGTGTCATTTCCCCACAAATGAAAAGGCTGACTGCATGGGATCTAAGAACAGTGCACAGTCATGCAACAGTGTTCTGTACCTCCATGATGAGGCATAGATGGAGAGAGTTGGGTGTGTGAAAGTCATCAGTGCCTAAGAAGGAAGCAATCGGAGTGACAGCAGGCGTTCCAGTCAACAGAGAAGCTCATTTATAGCATAATAAAGAAAGCATGAAGGATTATACTACTCAAAATCCAAACCAGAGCTTGGATGTCAGGAGAGGACCCCTCCCCCAACAGCAAGAGTAACAGATGCTTGTAGAACTGGAAAGCAGTGGAGGAAACAGAAGTCACCAGCGTGTCACCTTTCCTGTCATTCTATTATGGATACTTGGCAAACACCAGTATGCTCATGTATGTCCCCCATTTTGGTGACCTGTGTTATACAGGTTGTGCTAGGCTGAGAGACTGGGACCCAGGAAGAAGCCAGAAATTCCATTCTTCCCACTAGGAAGCCCAGGCTTTAGTCTGTGCCAGCTCAGTAGTCCCATCTCTCCACTCTGCTCTCTATAAACCTTGTCAGTTCTCTCACACACTGGGTTTTAATTGCTTTCCCAATTGCAGTGGTAGATGGCAGATGAAAACACTGAATCATATAATCTATTTTATACAAGAGCCTGGATAAGAAATCAAAGCAGCCATGACCAGAAGAGGTGTCTAGCTAATTTATCTCATTCCTCAAAAAGAACTTCCCACATCCTCCCACATTGTTGAAGGTCCTCTTGGGAAGCCTGTTGTGAGCCGTGCACCATGTTCTGAGCCTTCGCCTCCTGATGTGAGCATTGTGTTCCTTTAACCTAACTTCAGAACGCTTCCTGCACAGCCTCAGCCCATTTCTTTTTCTTTATCTTCTTTGGTAAAGGAGAAGAGTGATTGCCTACTTTGCAGAACCACCCTCTATAAAATCAAAATCAAATTTATCCTTCCACGTTCTCTTTGTGTTAAATTTCTTCTTCCTCTTCCTCCTCCTCTCCCCACTCCTCCTTCTCCCCTCCTCCTCCTCCTCCTCCTCCTTTCTTCCTTCTCTCTTACCACAAGAACTTCTCTAGGCACAGCACAGAGTACCTGATGTGCAGTGTGTATTCAGCCACTTTGATCTTAGAAAATTCAGTATGTGTTGCTAATTGGTACATAAATAGAGTCATGTTTCTTCCCCCATTGCATTTTCACATCCCATCCACATCTCTATCTAGTTGGGCACACCAGTGTTGGGTTCAGCTGAGAACTGGGCTCTCTGCTGCAATACTCAGAAAGGCAATCTGTAAGGCCATGAGCAAATCCTTGGGTGGAGTTGTTCCTTCTTCCCTTTCTTTGGTGAGTTACAGTGAATAGTGAGCTGAAGCTAGGACCCTCAATGGTGTGGGATTGTCTCCCCCACTGATGTTTGAAGAGCACTATGTAGTTAAGTCATCTGTGCCTTAGAGTGTATTGAGTGTCTGCTGCACTTCAATGTTTCCAGTGTTCAAAGGCTGCCCTCTGGGAGCTCAGAGGCTAGTGGAAGAAACAGGATTGTAACCCAGTCGTGATGCACTATGATAGTTTCTGCCAGACCTATGCCTTACAGAAGGGAACAGGGATATGTCACACCTGATCGTTGGGACACACTTAAGGAAAGGGGGTTGATGTACACACAAGCCCAGCACCTAAAATATCACTGAGTTGGCAGGTCCAGGACCTCATTTTGAAGTCTTCATCTTAAGGAATCCATGTGCAGTTTACTGCCTAGCTATAGTACCAGTTGTCAAGTACCAGGCCATTTTGGATACAGCTGAAGAGCTGGGGGCCATATCTTAGAGGACACTAGTGAACAATTACATTACATGATGGAAGTTTTTGTGTTAGAAACACAACTGATGAAGAAGAAGGATGGATCCCAAGGGAGAAAAGATGGCGGGAAAATGCAGAGTGGTGGGGCCTTAGAGAGACTTATCAAGGTCAGGTAGACTCACACTTGACAATTGTCTGGTGAGAGAAGTCACTAATGTCTGTGTCTGGAATGGAGCTGCTGTTCCTGGGTAAGGTTCATGCTTTCATGAACTCAAACTGTGGCACGAGGACAAGATGTTATTTATCACAATTTCATGTTGATTTGGAGCAGCCTGTGAGACATGAAACCAGCACCATTACCCAGAAGCACAAAGTCAATTGTGACTTAGAGGTGTATCTACACCAAGAGCTGACCAGCTTGTTCTACAAAGGGTGGGTTAATAGATAGTTTGGGCTTCCTATCTGCACAGCCCCTTTTTTGTTGTTACTGTGGAGAAATAGCCATGAAAAGTGTGTGCACAGTCTGTGTGCCAATAAAACTTTATGAAGTTATTTATAAATGTGGACAGTGGACTAGATTTGACCATGGTCTGGATGACTGCCAAAAGACAGGCCACAGTTTATCATAAAATGGTTGAGCAATTGGCATGTGAGTGTGTAAACAGAGGAGACCAGGAGAACATGCCCAGCAGTTGTGAATTAACACAGAGTGGTAGAGAGAAATCAGCTTAGTGGGACTAAGTTCACTTTGACAAGGGGCAGGGTGGGGTCACCCTTGGGTTTGACAGACAGGAGGGGAGTTTAGTGGAATGCCAGGAGCAGAAGTTTGAAGATTGACTAGAAGGTAAAGAAGACATGAACACAGAAATCTAAATAATGCTTCATGAATGTTGTCCTTCAGAAGTAAGTAAGACATACTATGTAAGTTAATATTCAGTTCATTCTCTGTAAGAAAAGAAGGCAGGGATGCCATTCAAAGTTAAATAGTCGAAAATAGACGCTTGGCAAGTCTAAATTGCAAGTCTCCATCAACTCTCAAGCTCCCTTGTTTGCACCTTATGCTCGAGGTGCTATTATTGCGTTAATTGGCACCATTACCTTCTACTCAGACTGCCTGGACTGTAGCTTGGTGGCCTCCCCCTCCCAACACACACACACACACACACACATACATACACACACCACACACACACATGCACACACACATACACACACCACACACATACATACACACACATACACACACACACACACACACACACACACACACTGAGAGTTCAAAGTGTCTCCACAGAGAGTGGTGGGGTAGATTTAAATCCCAAGGTACCAGGGATTTCGCACAAACAGAGACACTGATTGTAAATTCTGGCCATATGTCATAAGGCCATCTGTCCCCTGCTTTGGTTGGTTATGCGGTCACTGCCTTTCCTTTATTTCCCCTTCTTCTGCCAGTATTTGCTGAAGTTTAATCTTTAAGAAGGTTGTAGGGCTCAGGAATTTTGTTACATCCTGTACTCTCCTTCTGAGGTCTACCACTGTGGCTTGGGCACGTGAACTCAGCCAGTAGCAGATGATAAAAGTATGTGGCGAGGGAGTCGGGGAAGGGGGCGTGATGGTGGGGTGGGGAGATGCAGAGCAGGAAGTAGAGAGGGATTTGTGGTGAAGGGAGGGAAGGGGCCTGGGCTTGAAGGGCCCACAGATGTGTCTGTGTGCCCTAAACACTTCAGTTTTCAGCTGGCTTGCTTCTGCCAGCAGCTTCTCAATTTACATATGCTAGAACTGCAGGCGAAATGGCTGGGGGTCCGCGCATGCCACCCGGATCCTTGCCAGAGGTTATTTCCGTCTGACAACTTTTTGGATGTACTACAAGATTTCTACTTGTTTGTTCCTCCTAACGAGGTGGCGAGATAAGTCTGTATGTGCCCCAGCTGTGCACCACAGGCCATCAGAATATGGATTTACTTTGGAAAAAAGGAATGTGAGCCCATACGACTCCCAAAGTCTGAAGATAGTGCTGGAAAGTGGACTTGGCAAAAGGAAGTTCTCCCTAACTTGTTGGGAAGAACGGGAGCTTGGAAAGTGTAGCAGCAAGGGCTCTTTTCTCTTGAGCTTCTGCTGCAGGAGGGAGAGTGGCCACATTCATTTGACGAGGGGAAGAAACCTGTTTTTCTTGGGTATCTGCATGATTCCTGTTGGACATAAGCCACAAGGCACACACTGCAACATGGGCCCTGTGTAGCCCAGCCTTCAAGGGTTCTAAGTCAATGTGAGGATGTAAGAGAATGCTAGGAAAGCATTCCACTTGCTCACTCGCCACATCCTACCCAGCCCCTATCCTTTATCATGAATGAGGCTTAAAGACCTGAGACTCTTGTTTGCAAGGCAGAAGTTCGTCTTTACTATAAACTAGTCATACTAGAGAATAATGGTATAACAAATACAGCCGATGCCATCCGACATACTGGAACAAAAGCAGTATGGATCAGAGAGAGTTCCAACTAGAGCCGGTGGGTTTTTTTCTTGAATAACTGAATCAGTGGAGAGGATTTAAGCATGGCACGGAGAAGTATAGGCGAAGGTATTCTCTTTTCTTAACAGCAAAATCCCAGGCTGTTGTATAGGAAAGAAGATAAAGTCAGCTTGGCTTGAAGATGAGTTACAGATGGAAAACAGTGGAAAGACAGCAAATAAAATGGAACATAAAAGGCAGGGACCACTTGTGGCTTGATGCTGTGGGGTTTGTGCAATGCATATCACTTCACTTAAGGAGGGATAAACTTCACACTGATGAGGTTGGCAGATGATCCCTATTCATGGGGGAGAGTTCAAGAATCTCTAAGTACAGAAATATTATAATTATACCTTAAGGAGATCAAAATATAGACAGGAAATAACAAAATGAGGTACAGCTTGGGAAACTCATCCTGATACAAGTGGGAGAAATAATGCAGACTGCAGAGTCTGTGCAAGCAGAAGAAATGTGTACCAAGATGCTCACAGAGAGCCTTCGAAAGCTGCAGTGAACTGGGATGAGGTGACCAGGAGAGCCCACCCAGGCTGCTCACCCCCAGCAGAGAAATGGGCTTGATTCTGCAGGAGGCCAACAGGGGCTTCATGATTTAAGACATAGCTGGTTATGGGTCGAAAAGGGCACTACCAGGAGGATGGGGCTAGGAGAAGAGGCGAGATGGAGATCTTAGCTGAGATGGTCGTTCTGGGTTGGTTGTAATGGTGGATGTGAATTAAATGTAGAAAAGGATATCAGCAGCATGGAAATCCAAGACAGAGAAAGGAGAGGTCGCTGATTAATACAGCGGTTATGGTCATTACCTGTGAGATGGATTCTGGGCAGGAATTTAGATCTAGTATTAAAGATGCTAAATTTCGCCCCAACTGGTTTGCAGTGGCTCATGGGATATTTGTAGACATTTGTAGTGTATTAGTAAATGCTAAGGTCCAACCAGGTGGATCTATAAGCAGAGTTTGATGTGCTAGTGTCTACTAGGACCTTTATTTAGCATTTTATCTCAAAGGGCTAAGAAAAGTTGGTAATCTTAGATACTTTGGCCAACAATGAAAGCCAATCATTTATGTTTTCTTTCTTTTCATGAGATTTCAAGCCATCTTAAACATAGCCAGACTCTGTGAAAATGAAAAATAATTTTAAAAAACTGATTTCTTACATTCAGAGAGTTTTGGTTTGGTTTTACTATTTTGCATGTTATGTGCTTGAATTGAATCTAAGGCTGCACATATGCTGGGTGGGAGCCCTGACATACACTTCATCCTCGCCCTTTAGTTTTATAGGACTCTTTTTAAAGCAAAAGTTTAAAATTCACCAGCAAGTTTATGAAAAGCAGAGGAACCTGTTTGAGTACTGGGTCTGACGGATATCCAACATTCTAAAGATACTGACAATGTGTGAACTTGAAGGTAGGTTACTATTTAATTTCTTAAGACACTGGGCTTTATTATCTTCCTGGGTAATAACTGGCCATTGATGGAAGTCATAACCTACCCTCAAATACCTGAAACATTCTGGAGCAATTTTGTGCTTGTGAAATTTAGAAGATTAGGAAAGGTGAATTAGTGATCATCAATAAAAACATAACCTTCACAAAACGAGGGTGTGTCATTGTGGTATTTTAGGGAGGGAGATGCATTCAGAAATTAGGGGAATTGAGTTGTAGGGTTTAGACTTAGCTGTGTGAGCTTGACAAGGCTCCTAGGTGCTGAGTCACATCCCTGGTGTCCGAAGACAGAAGACAGAAGACAGGGGACAGGCACAGCCTTCCTCTCATGGACTCTACATCAGAGGCTCTTACATGGAATTTTACTGCTAGAAATCCCAACCTTACCATTTCTCAATGGTGTTTTCTATAATCAAATGCCTTCATGTGCACATTAGGTTCATGGGATGCTGTACATGCAAAGTACCCTGTTGGTAACTCAAAAGTGCATGACAACACGTGCCTTTTGGCCCACAAAAGTGTTAGAAGTGGTTAGAAACCAAGGCTCTATGTTTCTCAAAATGTTTTCTATTCCCACTTCCTACCTGTCATCAAAGCAACACCTATTGGTACCTTTTTTTTTTTTTTCATTTTCAGAGCAGGGGTGTGTGCTATGCCGTGACTCACGAACTTATTTGACTTAATCTCCTCTTTCTTTGTTATGAACCTTTGTGCTCTCTTGGTCTGAGGAAGCATGTTGACACTCAGCAGGAATTTTATATCATACAGAAGAAGCAAGGTTTGGCATGTCTCTTGGATGTCTACTGTAAGGCTGACATCCTGTGGTCTCCTGGGTGTGGAACATGGAACAGCATGTAGTGTGAGCCGAGTTGTAGTTTGGGAGGTGGGAGACCATTCAAAGAGCGGAAGCTACAGTAGTCCGCCCACCTGAAGAGCTTTGCTGTCTAACACCATAGTTCAGCATGGTAGGGCACAACCACATTCAAAGAACTTTATTACAGTATATTATAATAACTACAATTAACATTATTGTCTGAGAGAATATGTACCCACTTTATAAATTCAACTTTATCATAAATATTATGTGTGACATTTAATCTCCTTTGTCAGCTTGACTGGATTTTGAGTCACCTAGAAGACACATCTCTAGCCATGTCTGTGTAGGGTATTTTTAGGTAGGTCAATAGAGCAGACCCATTCTGAACGTGGGTGACATCAAGCAGTGGGCTGAGATCTGGAACTGGCTATAAAGGAAGAAAGGTACTGTCAGGATTCATCTGTTTTCTGACTGTGGATGTAATATGACTAGCTGTCTCATGTTCCCGCTGTTATACCTCCCACTATGATGGCCGTCATCCCTCAAACTGAGCCATAGGAAACCCTTCCTCTAGGTCATTTTCATCAGGTATTCTGTCATGGTGATGCGAAAATGACTAATACAGTGTGTGTAGGGAAGTAAATACTGGGAGTGCTCCTCACCTTACCCTACAGTTCCCAACTCTCGGAAACCCGTTGTGAGTTGGGCATAGTGCCAATGGAAGGTGCAAGTGGGCTTTACTAACGCATCCATAGAGTGCCCTAGCTCAGTTGTCCGCCTTAATTGTGCTCAGAACATTCCCATAGTCTACAAGTAGGCAAAATTATTAACACAAAGCCTGTTTTATAATAAGCAGTAGTACTACACACTGGCTATTTAATACTGTACTGAGGGGAAAATACACCATGTTAGAGCGGGACAATGGTGTGTGTGTGTGTGTGTGTGTGTGTGAAAGAGAGAGAGAGAGAGAGAGAGAGAGAGAGAGAGAGAGAGGAGAGAGAGAGAGGAGAGAGAGATTGGGGTTGTAAGTTGAAATTTAAGCCTAAAATGGATTATAAGTTCAATTGAAACTCCACCTATTTGGGGGGGGGGGTTTCGGTGCGATTCTAACCCTGAATGCGTCACAATATGACATTACTTGGGAGTAGGATCATTTCAAATATAAGTAATGGAGATGAGGTTGTTCGGATGGGCCTTAATCCAATACAACCGTCTCTTATGAGAAGGGGAAATTTAGACACAGGCTCACAGGCAGAATGCCTCATGGAGATAATGGCGGAAATCCGGATGATGCATCTTATAAGTAATACCAAGGACTGCCAATATGCCCTAGGAAGCAGGGAGGCAGGCCTGGAGTAAGGTGTTTTCTCTGGCTGGGAAAGGAAGCCCCTCATCATGCCAACACCTCAGTACAACTGCAGACATGGGCTCATGTTTATGCCACCCAGTTTATGGCATTGTTGTTATAGAAGCCCCAGGAATAGATTAAAGCGGGGGAGATGGTCCCACACAGACAAGTTCTAGAATTCTAGCAAGCACCGGGCCATCTGCTCAAAGGCGAGGAAGGGGTTTCTGAGAACTGCTCCATTGTGGGTGGCCACGAAGACCTGGGAGCAGAGCCTTGCTTTCTCAGGAGGAATTTGGCAGTCACATTTTTCGTTTGTAATGGGAGATGGTGTACCAGCTTCTGGCAGATGTTGGGCAGGAAAAGTGTAAAGAAATATTAGACAGATGTGAGCGATGTATGGACCAACACAGCCAGGGGGGCTGTGCTCTGGAGCTCCACACACGCCGGCCAGGCCCAGCCCCTTCATCTGTTGCTCAGTCTTCCTTAGGCTTGGCAAGAAAACTAATCAGTTATGAAAACTTATATTGATGAGTGAGGTAAAGGCCCTCCAGGGAACACACGTGCTATCGGTTAACAGTTGACATACCCATTGATGGACTGTCCTTGGAAAGAGGCACATGGGTTGTAAGGAACCCTGGAGAATGTAAGTTAATCCTGTGGATGCACCTGTTACTTATGAGAGAAGGGCACCACCCCCTTTGAATGCAATATGCACAGCATCCGAAGTCACCAGTTGTTTAACAGGATGGATCTGCCTTTTTTTTGTTTTTTACATCTACCAATGTGTGCCTTGATCTTATAAAACAAAATGTCCTGAAAGTGAATTTTCTTAGGCAGCTGCTTGAATCCGCTTCACTTCTCAACTTACAAGACAATGTAAAAAAAAAAAAAAGGCAGTAAATTTTACTTAATGATGAAACTGTCGATAGAATATTTTTTCTTCGTTCCCTTCTCTTCTTGAGTAGCAGAGTCTGTGTCACCTCTTTGCCCACGGCTTTATTTCCCTCTCCTTCACCCTGCCTGTGTGTCACTCTGTGTGGGAGTGGTTCCGTCTGCTCAAACACACAAGTGTGTGGGCCAGAGGTGCTTTTAAGAGGTGGGAGGGTACTCATGTTTGCCAAGGTTTTAATCAATGCTCAACTTCCTTAGTCCTCCCAAAGAGCATGGCTCATGGGAGGGTAGAGCTTAATTTTTACAGGCAGGTTTCCATGTTTTGAAAGTATGACACGCAACAGTATTAATAATTATGAAGTATTGCTGGGATGATCATCAGACTGAGCATCAAAATAGTGATATTGATCCTAGCTATGTTTTATGTCTTTATATGATATTGATTAGAAATCTGAAAAAAAAAAGGGGGGAAGAGAAAAGAAAAAACCAGCGTGGAAGCCTGGGAGAACATATCAGTGGCTGGTCACATGCTTCATGTATGTGACTCTTGTTCGATCACTGATGCTGCAAAGCCAGAGTCAGCATGGTAGCAGGGATGCCTCAGATAATGTTTGTAATTTAAAAAAAAAAAAGCCCATTACAAGATGTGCTTCCATCTTAAGGGGCATTCATCTTAGGAGGAAAAAGTTCTGCTGCTGCCAGTCAGAAACACTCAGTTTTCAGGGACCAGGGACAAGCCCTGCATCCTGCAGATAGTAAAAGGGAGATCAGCGTCTCTGGAGAATATTGCTGCAGATCGTGCAGCTTCGGGTGTGGTTGGGGGGAGGATGCTGTGAGAGCAGTAGATGGAGGGCCTCGCTGTTTTAAGTTGTCTGGGAATTTGAGGTTGGGGGGGGGTGCAGATGGTGGCTTCTTCACCTTCCGGTTGTTCTCCTTCCTGACACTAATATGAGGGACTGTGCATTATGTCACAAGCCAGCCAATACTGATGAGAACTGGCATGTTTATAGGCAGAGGAACAGTCTAGAAGAGAAGGTTAACTTAGCTTTACCATCCTGTTTTCATTCCGCAAACCAATGTGACGTCATTATCGGTATTATTGCATGGGGGCTTGTGAGTGAATCTGTTTGGGTTTGGTCCATGTCTGCCTAGGCTCTGGGTGATGGGTCAACTCAGGGACCAAGCATGGCATCCTCCTGGTAGCTGGGGTCTGCTGGAGTATTTATGTGTAGAATAACAATAAATTAAACCAAGATATAACAGGTGCAAACAAGATAATCCTCCAAGTGAGTATTTTGTGAGTGAAATTCTTACATTAATTTCTAATGCTAACAGAATATTGGTTGGGTTTTTATCCCCAAGTAAGATTACTTTAAAGCAAGCAAGCAAGCAAAAGTACCTACACATTTTCTATGAATACAGTATTGTTGCTGCTGGTGGTGGTTTTAGAAGTATTTTAGTGAGATAGGATGAGTTCTGCTCTTCCTGAGGGTCCTGAGATCTATCATATTTGTGATGTGGGTATTTCCATCTCTGGATGCTATTGGGACTGGCTTCTCATACTGCTGCAGCGAGCCTTTGTCAAAATGCTCTTCAGCATTTAAAAGGTGCTCCATCAAAAATATTGCTTTTCAGAAAGAAATCCTAAGCATGCGCTGTTCGTATTGGTACTTATCCTGTTGAGATTGGTGGTTTCAATGGTATGAACAGTCTACTAATAACACGGCCAGTTCCACACCGAAGAACCTAAAAGCAAGCAACCATTCCAACAAGGGAGACTCATTGATAGTTTCCAGGCTGTCTGTGGCTGTGGATGTGAAGCAGGACATGCGACAGGCATGTCAAAGTTTCTTGTTGGCGCTCAGCTTGGGGAACGAGAAGGAAGTCTGTCACGTGGACAAATGGAACTTTCCAGAGAGGAGCTCAGCAGAAAGAATCCAAGCTTGAATCTGGACTCTCTTGGCCCTTTGATGCATGGAATGATCTTTCTGTAGAAGAATACTTTAACTTTGTACATTATTCCGTGTATTGTATATGACTCTGTGTATAACTTCGTATACTAAGCCAGGGGATGTGAAATTGAACTGTAGTTAGAAAAGAAGATCAGCTGTAGTTGTGTTCTCTGTTATTCATGCCATCCTGACCCTGAGCCTTAGTAAAGCAAACATCTGACAGTTGTAGCCAGGGAGTGGAGGGAAAGTCTATACAATACAGAGCTGCAAAACCAGGTCAGTGCTGGGCTGACTTTACAGCGGGGGTCAAAGCCCATATTGAATAATCCATAGCTATTTCTCAACTTTCACTTTAAACAATATGCCTACATCTCCAAATTTTTGGACTGTATGTTCAAAATACCTCTGTGACCAAAGAGTTGCCTACAGAACCAACTGTCTTGGAGAACCTCAGAGCTCACAGATATCTCTGCTGAGTTCCTGCCTCCTTTGGAACATGAAAATCCTTCCTTCCTGGGTTTCCTAGTCCCAACCAAGAGTTTTAAATTAATTTTTAATAGGAATGGAGTCACCATCTTTGAAAAGGTTTAGATAACAGATAACCTGTTTCTCTGTGAGCTTAAAAGAAAAATCTGAAGTGAGACTCGGTATAAACAGAGGAGGTGTGTGTAAAGCCTGTGGGGGGGGGGGGGTTAATGCAGGCAGCATGTATCCTAAGCAGAGAGAGCATACTGAAAACCTTCAACATAGACCACAGGTACATTATCTTTCCCCATCTGTACTTTCCCCTTCATGGCCCAGATGCCCATGGTCAGCTGAGCTGTAAAATATTTAGTGGAGAGTTTCACATACCAACATACCATCATTTATCTGATTCAGCCATGAGCTCTGCTGTCACGGTATCATCATGCCAGTGCTCACAAAATCCTTACATCACTTCGTAATGACCCCACAGCACAGGCTCAGTGAAACTGGCAACATGACTCGGTCGAAGAAAAGCTTGTAAGATATTTCCCTGAGCTGAAAAGGCAAATGCTCTCAATTTAATGAGAAAAGACAGCCTCTAGATTGAGGTTGCTACAATCTGAACTAAGAGAATCTTCTGTCCATGCAGCTGTGGAGGACAAAAAAGATGAGATACCAGTTCTGCTGTCACATTTCAGACTGTGAAAATTAGGGCTGCAGCACAGGGTGAGTGCTTAGTGGAGATGGAAAAGGTATTAAACTGGTGTGTGCATGCTCGTGTGTGAATGTGTGTGAGTGAGAGAGACAGTGTGTGTGTGAGAGAGACAGAGACAGAGTGAGTGTGTGAGAGACTGTGTGAGTGTGTGAAATAGTATTATGAGTGTATGTGTGAGAGAGACAGTGTGTGTATGTGAGAGAGAGAATCTGTGTTTGTATGTGAGAGAATATGTGCATGAGAGAAAGAGAGAGAGAGAGAGAGAGAGAGAGAGAGAGAGAGAGAGAGAGAGAGAACATCTTTACAATTTGGTAGGTAATCTCTCTCACTGGCTACAATACCCACTGTAAGGGTTTTGAAATCCATCTGCTATAGAGTATAAGAATGAATTTAATTTGCTAAAATTTGAAGGCATATATTACAAATACTCATTCATTTCATCTCAGAAATCTTATAAAGTATGCATCTTCATCTTCATTTCATGGACTAAGACAGAGTCGTACTGAGTTGCCCAAGAAATGACAGTATATTAGTTAAAATAATTTCAAATTAGCTCAAATTATAGGTGGTGCACATCTATAATCCTGTCTTGGGAAGTGGGGACAGGAGAATTGCAAATCAGAGGCCTGTGGGTAAAGTGGCATAGTGAGTGTCTACCTCAAGAGATACTAATAATCATAATATTGAATGACCTGACAATTGGTCCTCAGAAAAATTATCCAATGCAGACTTTTTAGTATGATGTCGATTTCATATGATTTCATTAAGATTTTTTTCCGACAAATATGTAAGTTAGGTTCACTGCAGAGATTCATTTTTGGAATGTAACTCAGCTGGTTAATTACTTATATATTTTCAATGTCCTTTAGAATTTGAGGATTACAATAGTGTTTAAGTTTAGCCGGGCGTGGTGGCACATGCCTGAAATCCCAGCACTTGGGAGGCAGAGGCAGGCGGATTTCTGAGTTTGAGGCCACTGTCTACAGAGTGAGTTCCAGGACAGCCAGGACTACACAGAGAAACCCTGTCTCGAAAAACCAAAAAAAAAAAAAAAAAAAAAAAAAAATAGTGTGTTAAGTTAGTGAGTAGGCACTTCATCTGCACTGCTACATTACTTTTCTTTCCTGGGGATTTAGCCCTGGCCCTGGCTCTAGTTAAATACCCCAGCACTGAGTTATATCCTTGGTCCACTGTTTTTTCACAACAGTATATAGGCAGTACTAACGTATGTGAGCTCTAATTGTTTGAGTTAAGAAAATATCACCATGTAATAAGGATACATGCTCTACTATGTTCATAGCAGCCCTATTTATAATTGCCAGATGCTGGAAAGAACCCAGGTATCCCTCAACAGAAGAGTGGATGCAAAAAATGTGGTATATCTACACAATGGAGTACTATTCAGCCATTAGAAACAATGAATTCATGAAATTCTTAGGCAAATGGATGGAGCTAGAGAACATCATACTAAGTGAGGTAACCCAGACTCAAAAGGTGAATCATGGTATGCACTCACTAATAAGTGGTTATTAACCTAGAAAACTGGAAAACCCAAAACATAATCCACACATCAAATGAGATACAAGAAGAAAGGAGGAGTGGCCCCTGGTTCTGGAAAGACTCAGTGAAACAGTATTCGGCAAAACCAGAACGGGGAAGTGGGAAGGGGTAGGAGGGAGGACAGGGGAAGAGAAGGGGGCTTACGGGACTATCGGGGAGTGGGGGGGGGGGCTAGAAAAGGGAAAATCATTTGAAATGTAAATAAATTATATCGAATAAAAAAAAACGAGAAAAAAAAAAGAAAAGAAAATATCACTCCCGGGGCTGAAGAGCTAACTCAATGGTAGGGTGTTTGCCATCAAGGCCTCCCAAGTGTAAAGGCCTGAATTTTGATCCCAGGCCCTTGGCAAGACAGAGGGAGGAGCCCAGGATCCGTGGCCAGCCAGTGCAACTCAACCATACTCTCTAGGTTTAGCAAAAGATCCTAGCTCAAAGAATAAGATGGAGGGGAATAGAAATAGGGGAAGGCATCCAAACTTGACAGGAGTGTGCACATACACACAGAGACACAAGGTTATAAGTAAAATTTAAAAATAAGAAAGTATCATGATAGACATTTTTTCCTGGAAAGATAATAGGTGGTATTTCAATGTTTCCTCTGTGCAACATCATGTTGGGAACATTCTAGAAAACTTTCCAGGGTTCTATTTGCCCAGTGTTTTGAAGTCATGTGTGTTTTGAGTAACCTGATTTTTCCCTAGGACACATGAGAAGTTTCTTAAGCTCACTAGAACTTTGTAAAAAAATGTTATGTAAACTTTTTGGTTGAGCCATTGAATGAAATATTATGACAGAGAGAGGGAGAAGCCCTATACACATTAATCAACACAGGGTATTTTTCATTGGACCCTGTCCAGTTTTTATCTGTGATATTTAATGGAGAGCCTTATAAACCATCACTGTGGTTTATGATGGCATAACCATCATATGAAAGGCAGCGCTGCCACTGGTTTAATTGTGTCATATGGAACATAGTTTGATGTCTTAATTGTGCTTTTGGTAATAATAAATTAATCAGAAGTCCCTGTTCTGCTGGGCAATTAGCCTGTGTTTAGAGGTTTCTGCTTCAGGGCCTGTTCATCAACTGACACACGTCCAAACATCAGCTTGGGAGTCCACAGAGTGGCTGTGGTTGCTTTGAGGCCAGCGCTGACTGTGACCTGCTTACACTACACAAGGGGTCTGTGTGAATTAGCAGTTATTCTGGCGTGGTTTGTGGCATTTGCAAGATGGGATTTTCTCCTTTTCATTTTAATGTTTTTGGGGTCGTGGTGAAGAGCCCACCCCACCATCATGACCACATATACATACTTTTGATGTTTCGCCAGCAATATGTGAGGGTTAAAATAAATGAACATTTTTCCTATGCTTTGAAAGCTAAAATATGTTGGTAACCAGAGGATGGTGACATCATCGCAGCAACTGGCACATCGCTGCTCAGAGTTGCTCACCATCTTAAAATTCTGGGGCCTTGGCAATCACTGCCTTTCCTTACAGTTAGAACAAGCTGATGCCTGTATTCTTAGGATTGAGGCCATTTGTACAGAACCATTGCTGTGCACTGAGAGGCTGAAGGAGACAGGTCTTCCAGCGCACACTGATTGTCTCTGAGTGATGGGGGAGCAGTCTAGCTTGTCTTTTCCAGAAGGTTTTAGAGCTTGGAAGAAAACTGTGGGAAGGAGAGATGAAGGGAGAACCTGAGACTGGGAACTGTCTTCAAAATGGAGAGAGTTAGTGCTCCGTAGCTGGGGGGAGGGGCAGGAAGGGGAGGCTAGGCAGGGGAAAGGGGAGGGTCTGGGGGTGAGTGCTGGGGTTATGAACAGTCAGGACCCAAGCACACTGGCTAGAGGGAGAAACAGTCCAGAGAAGAAAATACCCCTTCATTGGAGGATGCAGAAGGATTCCCTGGAGGGACCTTCTCTTGAACCAGACTGGCTTGGGAGAGGCCACAAAGGACTTTCCATAAGCGCTTTCTGGAGTGTGCACATACTTTTGGTCAAACACAACTGGGTGACATTCCAGTTAAACACAGCTGCTCCCGAGCCTGCAGTGGCTCACACCTCAATCATACCACAGTAAGGTGAACACATGTGTGATGCATCTAACACACAGAATCTACTGTGTGCCACATCTGGACCTAGCCTACCTTGAACATGTACACCACATCTGGAACTAGCCTACCTTGAACATATGCAGAACATTCTCTTAGCCAGAAATTGAGCAAAATTATCCAGCCCAAGGCTTATTTTATAACGAGGGTTCTGGCTAGCTCATAGAATTTATTAATATCATGAAGATGAACAAATAAATGTTTGTATGTTTGTGCTTTCACACCATCCATGAAATCCAATAGGGGCTGGAGTGATGGGTCAGCAGTTAAGAGCACTGGCTGCTCTTCCAGAGGACTTCAATTTCCAGCACCCTTATGGTAGCTGACTGCCTTCTGTAACTCTTGTCTTGAGATATCTACTGCCCTGTTCTGGCCTCCATGGGCAGTACACACAGGTTGTGCACAGACACAAAATAAACAATGAGTCCATAACGAAGAATACACAAAGCCCTGGGCTGCATCCCAACATCAAAAAACTTTAAGAAATCTTAAGGTCAATACCTAGACACTCAGACACATAATCATGGGGTCAATTCTGTGATAGTCAACTCTTAATTGTAAGATAGGCTTTGCCCTAGGTGATTTTTCCTACCTCTATAGGCAAATAGAAATATTCAGCCCTGTTAAGGTAGACCAGGCTAACCTAGTATAATTGGCTGATTAGGTATACTTAGGATATATTTTAGCATATGGTGGGTTTATCAGGACCCCATAAAAGCATATGGTAGAGAAGAATCTGAAAACAAACTGTGTAGACTGACCAGAGTCAAATATGGAGGTCCTGAATATGAAGTTCTACTTTGGAATGGCCTCTCCTGTGAAAACTGCATCCATCTATAATTTCCTCTGAGTGTCAATGCTGATGGAGCATAGGCCAGCCCATGACCCTCCCCATCAAATGTCCTCACCCCTGAAACTGTCCTCTCCATACTGTCACACTGCTCTGCCCACTCCAGTCCCTGAGTTCAGGTGGCTTTGGCTCAGTGTCAACCATATCCTATGCTTTCAGAAATCAGTGCATTCAAGTCCCAGAGAGGTGGCCCAAGGGGCTGGCACTTTTACTATCATTACATCACTCCTGGGCACTGACTTTGGGCCTGGCTACACTGGCACAAAGGAACCAAAAGATTTTGTAAGAAAAACTACCAAGTTTATAAATTTTTTTATTAAAATAAATAAATAAATAAATAAATAAATAAATAATTTTTTATTGCACCTTCAAAACAGCTTTGGGGTCACAGCTAGTACCACCATCTTCAGGGTGCAATTACCCCTCTTTCCTGGGAAAATTCAGCCTAGCGTGTAAATACTAATCGACTCAGTTGGTGGGTTTCCTCATTCCCTTAAGGCTTCCTGTGAGGGTAAATGTTTGTTGTCAACTTGCCTCCATTGAGAATTCCTTGGGGTCATATCTCTAGGCGTGTCTGTAAGGAAGCTTGCCCTTGAATGTGGGTGAGGCATCTGTGGCTGGCATCTTGGACTGAACAAAAAGGGGAAACTGAGGAAGCCAGCCTGGCAGCTGCAGCCATCTTTCTTTGGTGCCTGCCTGTGGTGCAGCATGGCCAGCCTCCTCTCTTCCTGCTGCCTCAACTAGAGCTCTGTTTGCCACCACCCCTTCTTCACCATGATGGACTGTACCCTAAACTGTGGTTCAGTCCCATAGATTGTTTCCACTAAATGTTTTGTGTGGTTCTAGTCTGGTTAGGTTTTGCCAGACTATTCAGGAAGAGCCCTTGGTGCCAAGCTTCTTATAGTGGTGTCTGGCCAGTGCCTGTGTCTGTAGTTTTCCTAACTTGCTTTTCCCTGTCCCACCTTCCTCAACTATGTACTTAGCTTGGCTATGAGTAAAGCAGTCTGACACAGGGCAGGAGCAACATGTCAATGTATCCTGTATCTCCCACCTCCTTGGGGATCACCAGGGACAACACAGCGGCTACCCTGTATCTGGGTTCTCCTTTTGTGGCTTTAGACTTACTACTTGGCAGGAGAAGGGACAAGCCTGGACAAGGCAGAGTCCCTGTGCCCTGTGCTCTAAGACACTGAGAAAAAAGGCAAAGCACATCATGCCCCAGACCACTATAGGAGAGGGAGATGACAAGCCTGAAATTTGGAGGCCACGGTGAAGTGTAGCCCAGCGACTCACTGCTGTCATTTCAGCACCATAAAAGTTACGGCTGGAGAATTGGCATAAAGTAGAGGCCAGCCTGAGCCACATAGTGAGATCCAGGTCAGCCTAAGAACCCATTTTTAAAAGGAAGAGAAAGGAAAAGAACAAAAAGCAGTGAGTACTAGCTAGCTTGCAGTCTAGCGCAGGGTTGGCCAGACACTCTGGGCAGTGTGGTTGCTGGCTCTGATCCTACCATGCGTACTCAGCTCTGCTGTGCATAATGGAACATGGACAGCCACAATGGGTTAGTGTCTTCTGAATGCCAGGGGGCAAACCACAACACAGCACCAGCTCTGTACCAGGGCCTGAGCTGTGCTGGGAAAACTGGACCAGTACCCACCTGGGTGGCAGGGAGGTGACTAGAAGGAAGGGCTCTTCTCCGACATCCCAGTCCTCGGGATGGTTTGTCTTTACTGGCTGGCCACGGGAGTCATGTGGTAGAGCCCCTAGTACTGACAAGGCTCTCCTCATTCCTATGCTTAGGGTGCACTCAAAAGACAAGAGCCTCCTGCAACAAAGCTCAGGAAAGATTGACTCCCCAGAGTGAGGGGAAAATCCATTTCCGTTCCTACCACAGCATCTGGAAGAAATAGAAGTGGACTACATCCTAATCACCATCCAAGTGCATTTAGGGCTAACATTCCTGTGCATTTTTCTCATTCATTTACTCGAGGACTCATAAAGAACCACTCCCCTTGCATAGCCACGAGTCTGTGTGACATTCCCAGCAACTGTGGGGCTCTGTGGATTTGCCTGCCTTGGGCAGGCCTGGCACTCACCTACTCCATGTTGATGAGCCTGAGAGTTTATTAGTTTTATTAGTTTTAATAATTGGATTTTCTTAGGCCATTCGTTGGTGTAGACAGTTGTGTTATTCACTTATTAATCATCTAGTGTGATTTTATATAGTTGGGTTTCTGTGTGTATGTGTGTACACATATGTGCATGTTGCAGGCATGTATAAACTGTGTGCATGTGCACAAAACGGTCAGAGCACAGTCTCATACTATCTGGCACTATCCACTGTTTTTTGACACAGGATCTCTCACTGGTCTGGAACTTGCTAGATGGGTAAGCTGAGCCCCAGAGATCCACTTGTCTGTTCCCCCTCTACTATGCTTACAGGTGTACACCACAAAGTCCCTTTGTTTTAACGTGAGTTCTGGGAATTGAATTCAGGTCCGTGGGCTTTGGTGGTAAGCGTTACCATTAACTCTCCTATCCTGGGAGAGCATAGGTTTCATGTGATGCCTACCATTCTCTCCTAGAGAGCAGACTGTAGCCTTCCCTGTATCTCCATCATCTCATTTGCTGTCTAGATGGACTTCTTGAAGGCTTTTATTGTAGTGATGTTGTTGAGAGTAACGAGGAACCTATTCTAACACTGACTGGAAGAACAGTCCTCTGTGGCGGCTCCCATTGCAGACATGATGCCTGTGCTAGAGGCAGATTTCCCTTGTGTTTATAGTTTACTTTTACTGACAGCTGGTGTGGTTTTAGAGCACGAGGCCAGACGGAGCTGATTGTTTTATTCAAGAAGCATGGTAGTCCAGTCAGCAGAGGCGAGCTAACACTATGATGCTTCTCAACTTTATGTGGGAAACAAGCTACCTCAGAGAGAGTAGCCAAAGCCTTTCCTCCCTCCACCCCTAAGGACTCCCTGCTCCAAACCTAACTGTATTTCCTTCAGAACAGTAGGGAGAGCAACCTGTGAGAATGTGGGCAGCCTGGTCCCCTCCTCATGTCTGTTCCTGGTTTGTCTGTTCCTGGTTTGTGGTCTCCAGAGTGAACGAGGACCACAGGCTGACCTTTATCCAAAATTTTCAGAACTAGAATGATTTCATCGTGTCTCAGAGGTTTTCAGATGTGGGTATCTAATGTTTATAATGAGTTATCTTGGTGGTTGGACCCACTCCTAACACGGTTCGTTTTGCATGTACCTCACTTACAAAGCCTGAACGTAATTTGGTAGAATACATTTAATAGTTTTATGAATGAAGCCTTCTGTTGCCTGGAACTTTTCAATGGTGGCATCATGTTGTCATTCAGACAGTTTTGGATGTCACATTTCTAATTTTTGAATTTGGGGTGCTCAACTTGTAGTGTGTCTTGTATAAACTCTGGGATGGGAAGTAAATCCAAGCAGACATGTCAGCCAGAACTCTTCTTCTTCTAATCCATCTCCACCCTGAAGACCTTGAGAGGCCCCAGGCCAGGTGCTGGGGTACGGATGGGGGAGGGGGAGAGTTCTTTACCCCAGGACTAACTGGGAGGCTCATTGGCCTTCAGTAGAGATGATGGGTGGTCCTGGGTAACAAAAGCATTGGCGGTGCCTAACCCAGCAGTCAGGGGAGATCCAGGCAGGTGTCTGTCTACCTTTAATAGTTGTTAGATCTTCACAGCCATCTTGTAAGACAGATGGTAATGCTGATGGCACCATATCATTAGAACTAGAGGAACATTACATTTTTTACTTTTGGCGGTGTTGGGAATAGACATTCTCCCCCTGTACTCTGTGCCCTCAACTGTGGCTCAGTTGCTCAGCAAACTGCATAAAAGCTTCTGGGTGTGTAGCCGCAGAAGACAAGATCACCTGGCATGGCTCAGTGGGCAGACCCTGGAAAAGCCCAGTTGTGTTCGAGTCTAGCATCGATGTGTGACCTTGGACACATAGACTCATCCTTTCTGAGCTGAGGTGTGTGAAGAGTGGAGAGAATAATAGCTGTGACTTTGCAGAACCATGGTAAGGATTGGCTCAGCCAGGGTATGGGTGGATTCATTCCTGACTCTGCACAGTACATAGGGTATGTAGAGTCAGCATTTGTCAGCCTCCTTCTCCTTCCATAGTAGCATTTTATGATCCCCTAATGCTGCTCTTCCCTTGAAGAGGGGAGTCTCAGTTTATAGGGCAGTGGGAATGTCCTTGCTGTTCTCCATAGGGAAGGAAAAAGAAGTAAATCTAGAGAGGTAGAGGCCAGGTTCCCTTCATGGCAGGGCAGGAAGTTCTGCATACGTACGTAGAACTGTCATTCCTTACATGCCCTGGTCACTGACTGCAATGGCCTCCCCTTCATTCACACCCATTCTCATAGTCTCTGACAAGGAGCATACTGACCATTTCTAAAGTGGTGAATATCCTGACTCCACGAGGGTGGCCATCCATCAGGACTCCCAGTGCAGTGGAGGGACTGTGGGGATGGGGTGCTCCCTACCTGTGGATGACCATGAGCTCACACTGAGGCCTTGCCTGACGTTAGGTGATGAGTCTAGGACAGAAAAACATTATCTGTTTTCCTAAAAGACAGAAGAAGTGCATGCTGTCGTCTGTTATATCACTGGACCCCATATGAGTGTGTGGAAACTGTCTACTGTAATCTAAGAGAATTGGAGGGCATCGCCATTATGTTGCTGGGAATAAGGTCACTATGCCAAAGCTGTAAATACTTTAGATTTATGACTATTATATATATATATATATATATATATATATATACATATACATATACATATACATATATATATACACACAATATATATATATATAAATTGAACATAGTCATAGGATCACTGTGGTTGGTGGCTCCTGTTTCAGCAGAGGTGGCCACAACATGGCATTTTATAACGTAGGAATGCAAAGTCAAAGCATTTTGTTGCTAAAGCTGGGATTCTATGCCATTTGTATTAATGAACACTGCCAGGCTTTGCCATACCCCACATCACCAACCAAAACACGATATAGCCCTAAGCTAGCCTGAAACTCACTGTATAGATCAGGCTGGCCTCATACATATAGAGATCTGCCTGCCTCTGCCTCCTGAGTGCTGGGATTAAAGACGTGGCCAGCACACCTGGCACGCTAGAGGCGTGGCACACCACACTCATTTATTGACTAGAACTTTCTTCTATGTACACCCCCAGCTCTTGTTCCAGCAGCTCTGTGCC
Organism: Apodemus sylvaticus; assembly: GCF_947179515.1. Lineage (NCBI taxonomy): Eukaryota > Metazoa > Chordata > Mammalia > Rodentia > Muridae > Apodemus > Apodemus sylvaticus. Next base: position 67,583,722 of record NC_067479.1, read on the forward strand.
TTGGTCTTGGGCTCCCCTCCAAAATGGAGTTCTGTCTCAAGCAGCAGCTGACAGCCACATACATGTGACACAGTGGTGGCAGATGCTCCAGCCACCAATCACTGTCAGTAGGAAACCTTGAGTATTAGGTAGTGGCTGCTACTTGCAGAAGGTGGCTATTTGAGAAACATAGCTATTATCATATTAATTCTCTCTGGAAAGCGTTGCTTCCAGGTGGAACTGGGATGTTGGCAAATCAAAGCCCTTATCTTTCACTTTAAAAAAAAAAAATCAAAACTGCCCTTACTCAGTTAATGTGATGACTGCAGTCTTGAACAAGTAATGGAAACAATTACCGTTGAGGAGGGGAAAGAAAAAAAAGATGTATATATATATATATATATATACATCTTTTATATATATATATAGCCACTGCAACACAAAACAAAACAGACAAAACCCCCCAGTAATCCAACAAATACTTCTTAGCTATTTTGTTTGTGCTGAGGGATCTAACAGAGAATAAAGCAGGTCACTAGTATCAAGTAGTTTATGGCTTGTGGAGGCATAGCCCAACATGTATAATCAGACACTAAGCCAGGAAATATCATTGTGATGTTAACAATCAGAAGACAAAATTTCCCATTAAGATGTGGAAGTATATGTCTGTTGCTGATGTGATTGGTGTGTTCGAAACTTATTGCTGCAACAAAATGCCTGATAAAACCCAGTTTAAGGACGGAAAGGTTTATTAGGCTCACAGCTATGCAGGCTAGCACATCACGGCAGGAAAGGCAGGGAGCTGGGTGGAAGACAGAGCTGTCTCATTGTGTCTACCATGAGAAAGCAGAGAGCAGTAATGCTGGTACTCAGCCAGACTTTTCCTTGTTGGACCTTGACCTATGGATTGGTGCAGTCCATGCGTAGGGTGGGTCTCTTTACCTTAACCTACCCATCTAGAAAGCCTTCCACAGATGTCCCCAGAGATCTGCCTCCAAAGTGTGTCTAGATCCAGTCAAGTTGACAATCAGTGTAAACCATTACCATTGGTCTGACTCCTCCCCCTGGGCATGCAGTGTCTTGGGGCCATATCCACTGCACACACAGACCTCCCTGTTTACCTATTCTTCGTGCCCACACGTCCCAACCTCCAACACCATGGTTCCCCACCATCGACCTGATACTTTTTTCTCTGTTCTTCTCTGTCATTTGTTTGGATTTTATAAGGTATGTATATTCATTGGAGTCGCTTCTGTGCTGGTTTGGAGTGAGAGAATGCCACCAGTTTTTTTGTTTGTTTGTGTTTGTTTGTTTTTGTTTTGGGCAGGTTTATGTACATGATCATGAAGAAAGAAAGGATTATTGTCTTTTACTATTGAGATCAAGAATTGGTAAATTGTTAAATTCAGGTTTAGGACTTAGAAGGTGTGTGTGCTAACTTGGAAACTTCCATTCCCACTCAACAAATCCAACTCTGAAGGGAAAACAAAAACAAAAAAAGGAACCGAAGTGAGGAGAAAAATGCTTTGCCCTGCAGATCACCTCTGACTGTGGCACAGACTTGGCAGCATTTGCCAGGGCTGGTCCTTCGCTTTGCTGTCTCTCTGTCCTGCTGTTTTCAGAGCACTGGCCATTACAGTTTGGTGTTTGCTGGACTGGGAATCGGGCGGCCTCTGGCCCCGGCACAGGAGATGGCAGAAGGAAAGTTATAACTGAAGCAGACTTAGGCATCTCCTCCCTGTTGTTAATTTCCAGGGCTGTGTGAGCTCATGCAGCCTGGTCCTGCAGGGACCGTAAGTCTGCTCTAAAATGTCAAAAACCCCAACAGTTCTCAGCTTTCCTCTCAACTCGGTTTCTCATTCCCACCTTCCTCACTGCAGAGGTCAGACACTGTTGTGAAATACAGAGCAGTTGCAGTGGGAACAGTCCATGCATGTTAACTTCAAGGAAGGTAGACACTCCCGGGAGGGTCTTGGGGCCTTAATAAAGCACTTCAAGGAAGCAGAGTATCGAATTAATGCTTTTTGTGCTGAAAACATTAAGGTATTTAAATGTGTTATTCTAATCCCTGTTCCAGCCTGGGAACAGGGGGATCTAATATCTTTTACTTAAATCCCAGCCTTCCCAGACTGCTCCATTCTTTGCGGCCTCGTTGAAGAAGAGGCAACCTATCCCCAGTTACTTCAGTGATTATTAAAGCACGTGTAATTCACAATATGCACTGCACTCAATTTCCATGTAAAGTGAGGTTGCCCAGATCTTAAAACATCCCACACCGTTTCCTGGACTCGTTAGATGTTCAGATGCTAGGTTTCTCTTAGAACCTCACTGCGATTGTTCTACATCCAGAGACGTGATAAAATCACCATAGATACAAGCACAAATGCATAAACTCTGAACTACTGAGCAAAATCTCTGTGTTTCCTGGTGTGCCCTGTCTCGGTGGCAGGGTAAGCTGATCTCAGGCAGATGGGCTGCGGCCGCTTTCTTCAGTGCTTCTCTGATTCTCTGCTTCTGAGGTCATTTTACAACCTTAGGCAGGATTGAGTTATAAAGGTTTGTTCAGTTAATAAAGAATATCAAGTTGCCATGGCTACTCACAGCAGCAGGATGGTGTGCGGTGCCTAGAAGAGAAGGCTTACAAGTGTTGAGAGCAGCCGACAGTGACACAGTCATTAATATCAGATGGTAGATAAACAGACTGGCCAATTGATAGATAGATAGATAAATAGATAGATAGATAGATAGATGATTGATTGATAGACAGACAGACAGACAAATAGATGATAAATAAATAGATGATAGATGATTGATAGACAGATAGATGATAGATAAATAGATGATAGATAGATATAAATAGATAGGCAGATATTCTCTAGATCTGTTTTTAGAGTTTTTCCTTTGTAAGTCCCATTTTTAAAGGAAACTTTTGCAGTGTTAAGCTTGATTTAGATGGGAGAAATGTTTTTAAAGCTCTCTTTTTTGTGAAGTACAACTCAAATCTTAATTTTAAAAACTGAGTTATGCCAGATGTGATGGTATAGTGATAATATATATGCACCATAGACACTGGTGTGTGCGCGCGCGTGTGCGCGCGCGCGCGTGCGTGTGTGTGTGTGTGTGTGTGTGTGTGTGTGTGTGTTTGTGTGTGCATGTGTGTGTGTTTGTGCGCGTGTGTGTGTGTGTGCATGTGCGTGTGTGTTTGTGTGTGCATGTGCGTGTGTGTTTGTGTGTGCATGTGTGTGTGTTTGTGCGTGTGTGTTTGTGTGTGCATGTGTGTGTGCACGTGTGTGTGTGTGAGTGTTTGTGCATGTGTGTGTGTGCATGTGCGTGTGTGTTTGTGTGTGCATGTGTGTGTGCGCACGTGTGTGTGTGTGTGAATGCCACCCTGAGCTACCCCTTCCTTATTGTTTCCAGAGGGGAGCGGTATATCGAAATGGTGGTCTATCCTGGAGGATGGAAACTTTATACCTTAGTGATTTTGATAATGAATCCTTATACCTTATTGTTAATAAACTTCAGAGCTTATATGATGTCACAGGGATAGTAAACTCCCGCAATTTAAATGTAATATACATGTTAAATTCTAAAAGTTACTGTCTAGTTATACTACCAAGACAAAAAGCCAGTTGCTCACACTGTGTCGCCTGCTGCTTATGCTAGCACAGACTCTAGGTGTTTTGATTGCAGCAGCCTCTACTTGCACAAGCAAGAACCTTGTGACTGACAGTGAGATGTTTTGAGATGTTCTGATCTATACTTTACAACAGTGGCTGGATCACACCAGGTTTCATGTCATTTTGCACCAAGTTTTATCACCAATGTTGATAGAGGTTCATCACCATGTTCATCCCACAAATTAAATGCTTACCCCACCAGAGACCGCACTGAGTGGTTCCTAATGGTGGCCGAGGATGATTCCAGGAAAATTCTGACGTTCATTATCCAAGGTGGCCGAAAGATCACGTGAAAAAGTCCTAATGCCTGGAGAGCAAATATCTAAGAAGCCCTCAGAGTGCTTATGCAAGAAGATATCCAGGGACTAATAGTTATATAACAATCAAAACATATGATCTGAAGAAACAAGGTGGAAGAAAAGACCGGGCTCACGTTAGCCCTTCCCAGAAGGGCCTTTGTGGAACCAGAGTTCGTTGCTGCCCATTTGTCAATGGGAGCTGTCACAAGAAATCTGGAATGTTTTCAAGGACCTTAGCAGGAAATAGAATCGGGACCACCAGCATATTGGTCAGGAAGTTTGCAAGCAGTGTCTGTCCCAGGAGCACAGTAAAATGACGTATTTTTATCTGCTTTCTGTGAACTATCATTCGCGGAAAAATATGGATTTCACAGAGGTGTCCAGACAATCTTGAATTCTTTTCTTCTCCCCAAGGATCAGTAGTCTCTCAGGGTTGTCCAGCATGTCCAGCATGTGGCTAGGTTGGATACTCATGTGGAACTGTGGTACAAATGTGTTCTTTTTCCCATTCTTTGTAGTTATGGCCAGAGGGGTACTGCCTCTGGGAAGCATGGTCCAGATGATCATTATTCACAGAATGTGTGGTCTGGAGCCTTTGAATTTGTTATTAGGGGTCTGCTGAAGAGCAGGGTTGATGGAAAGGCAATCTCCATTGCGTTAAAGGTGCTGTGTGAAATCGGTGTGCGGGGGGGAGGGGGGGGGGTTCAGAAAACAACAAATACAGCCATGAGGGGGTGGGTGTCCCATTCCCTAATTATGTATATTTTCTCATAAGAGGGCTTCTCTCTCTCTCTCTCTCTCTCTCTCTCTCTCTCTCTCTCTCTCTCTCTCTGTGTGTGTGTGTGTGTGTGTGTGTGTGAGAGAGAGAGAGAGACAGACAGACAGACAGACAGACAGAGAGAGAAACAGAGAGACAGAGAGAAAGGCTGGTGGTGGGGCATGGGAAGTGAGACAATGTAGTCTCCTTTAAAACTGTTAAATCACTCACTTAAATTCTTATCCACCAGCACCGACCTCCTAGTAACCCAGCCCCGAGGCTCTGCAGATCCACTTCTTTCTGCTCATCCCATATCCAAAGGTCCCATGTAACTGGGCTCTAGGGATGTTCCGAACTGTCAGTATTATCTGATTTAGAATTTGAGGCCACAGTCAGGCCTACTGTATACTGGGGCAGTTTCCATTTTGAGAAAGCTGTACATTTTAGGTCAAAGTATAGATAGATAAATGCTGTTCTAGACAGGGGAGGCTACATGGATGGCCTGGACATCTGGCCCAAGTTTCCCATTGTGCCGAATTGTATGACAAGAAAGGACACAGTCCAAACTAGTGGTCAGGTGGGGAAGTGCCGGAGAAACAAGTGTGTGGAACATGTTGCTCAGTAAATTTTAGGTTTTATGCCTACAAATTAGATACATGTCTATTCACTTAAATAAGACCTTTAAATTATGTAAGTGATTGTGTGGATCTGTGTGGTCACAAGCGTGCCACGGTGGATATGTGGAGATCATGGAACAACTTGAGGGAATTGGGCCTCTTTCTACCATGTGGGACCCAGAGGTCAAACGCAGGTCATTGGGCTTGGCTGCAAGCCCTTTATCCATCTCATCAGCCTAAATAAGAGACATTCAGACATTTAAAGGTACTATTACATGGGACCAGGGAGACGGATCAGTGATTGAGAATTCCTACAAAGGACCCAGAATCAGTTTCCAGCACCCTCATTATTGTAGCTGCAGTTCCAGAGAATCTAATGCCCTCTTCTGACCCCTCCAGGTACTACATGCAGTGAAACATTTACATATATGTGGATAATCCACTCGTACACATTAAGTAAAAATAAATAAATCTTGAAAGGCACTGTCACTTTGGGAGATAAATGTAAGAAACATGCTTTAAGAAACATGTCATAGTCTTTTATTTCAATGGGGTTTCTAGTCAAAGAAAAATCTCCATAGTATATTTTCCCTTTGCAAGGAAGTGAAAACTTATCCAAGTGAAATCTTCTGATACGTTGGCACTATGTAGCTCAGCACTTCTTCTGTGTTTTAGGTTTGGTATAGATAAATTGTCTTCTGCATCATTACAAAGAAAAGAAGGGGTGTAGTATCATCTACCTAATTCTAGCATTCCTCCAGGACCATCTTATATGAGGGACTCACATTTGAGGGATGTCTTAAATGAAGTGCTATCCAATTTTGAGGCTAAGTTTTGATTTTGAAGAAGTCTTTGAGGAAAACTGTAAGGTTTAAGAAAGGGGAATGATACTCAATGATGTTACAAAGATGATGATGATGATGATGATGATTTCCTGGCCTTTTCTATGCACCTTATGGTACCATTTAATGTAGCTAGGAAACATACGAACTAGAAAGTGCTTTCAGTATCACTGACACAAACCACTTCAGCATTACCTGGGAGCTGGTTAGAAATTCACATCACAGGCTATGTGGGTTACTTCTCTGTTGCTGAGACAGTCTCCCAAATGAAAGCAACTTAAAGAAGAAAGGATCTGTTTGGATCACATGGGCAAAAAGCACACCATCCTTACTGTGGGGAAGGCATGGCAGCTGCTATGAGGCCAGCCAGGCAGTCAGGAAGCATACCAGTCACATTTCAAAGACACACGGGAAGCAGGAGAGAACAGGAAGTGAGGCCACAGGCCATAAAATTCAAAGGCTTCGTCCTGCAAGGCTCTGCTTCCTAGACATTCTGTAGCCCTCACAAACAGTGCCACTAACCAGGGACTGAGTTCTCGAATCCTTGAGCCTATGGGGGACATTGCTCACTCAAACTACAGCACAGGCCTTTTCCTGGCTTTTGAATGAGGGTCTATAGATGACTTTGGAGCCTATTTAACATTTGGGAATCACAGGTCTGGCACAGTGGTCTGCAAATGTCTTGTAGTTAGTTATTTTGTTAATCAGTTGGAACCAACTAGTGAAAGGATTCAGTGAGTCTGGTTAGTTGGTTGGTGCTGATGGTCATTCTCTTGGATGTCTCTGAGAGGAGTCCTTTTTAACCCTGCCAGCTTGCAGGAGCTCTGTACACCAACCCATCATCCAGGTCCAGGTCCAGCCCCACCCGAACAGTGGCTGGGCAGGAAGGCGCTCTCTAGGTTCACCTATACTACCCAGAATGAGAACATCACCCTGACCAGGGCTTTCATAGCTCAGGTAAATGAGTATGTGATGTCACCTCTGTGGAAGCATCCACCCTTGGTTTTAATTAAGCATTATGCTGAAGTTAGTTGAGAAAACTAGTTTTAAAAAGTCAGGACACAGAAAATGAGACTCTCGGGGAAGCACTGGGGCTTTTTTAAGTCACAAAGGGGGAGTTCTTCATTTGCAAAATCCCTTAGGTTCTGTGTATGTAGACTGCCTCTTCAGTTGATGGAAATTTTAGGGTTTGTGTTTTTATTCATAATGCACAAAAATTGGTTACAGAAGTATGCCAAGCACCTTGCTTAGCTCAGATGTGGTCTGGAGCTTTATTTTATGGGGTGAACACATTACATTCTGGGAATGCTTATTAAGTATGGCGCATGATTCCAGGTCACAGATTAAGATAGGGAAAGCTGCTTTCGCTCCATGGTAACTTGGCATATTCAGATGCTCCATGCAGCCAGAGCCCAGTGGCGCCCAGTTGGCTCTGTAGAAATCGGCTGTTTGACATCTGTTTGGAACCTTGAGCATGTGCTTAGACTTACATTTTCTCAAGGCATTACAGCGGAGGGCGTAATAAATCCTTGATGAGAATTTCATGCTCCTTAAACCCAGCATAGGACTTGCTTTGCATACCCCATGCTTCTGCTAGTTGGAGAGAGGCAGCTGTTGGATATTCATGGAGTGTGCTGTCACCCACTGCAACAGGCTTGACTGAATGACTTCAGAGCCAAATCCCAGAGGCAAGCTGAACAAGCCTGGTGACTTGCGACTCACTCCTGTTAGTCACATTAGCCCGAATTCTGTCACTATAAGAAAAGCTATTGGGGATGACGGATTATTTTGGTGGTTTTGTATTGTTTTTGTTCCTGTTCTTGGAGGTCTCTATTGGTGGACATTTTTGTTGTCTGGAGCCCATGGTGAGGCAGAACACCATGGGAGGGAGTGCATAGTAGACCAAAGATGTTTACCTCAAGGTTAGGATTTGGAAAGAAGAAAAAAGAGGAACTGGGTCCCATACAATCCTCGAAGAGATGCTCTTGATGATTGAGAGACCACCCTCCACTAGGTTTCATCTTTTGTTTTATTAAATTCTTTAAGATCAATTAATTTTATGTATATAAGTGTTTTGACTGAATGTTTGCCTATGTACCATGTGTGTGTCTATGTACCACAAGTGTGTCTGGTGCTTGCAGAAGTCAAAACAGGGCATTACATCTCCTGGACCTGGACTTATGGATAGTTGTGAGCCACGATGTAGGTTATGGGTATCAACCTCAGTGTTATTAACCACTAAGAAATCGATCTATAATCTCCATATTTTAAAGGGTCTACCATCTCCCAATACCTGAGAACTAAGCCTTTAACATGTGGGCCTCTGTAGGACACCCTAAGAACCAAGCTGTAACACCTAATAGAAAACTAACAACTTCTATCTCAAAACTGGACAACCACCAACCGGCAGGTATCTTTTCTCTCTACACCATTTGGTAAAAGACCAACTCACTCTCAGTTGAGTGACGTATAGACCTGGGAAGCTGCAGCCACAGGTCTGCCTACAGTATCCTTGAACATGGGGATCATGCCAGATGGCACAGTACTTAAGAAGCAGGTCTCGGGCCTGGAGAGATGGCTCAGGGGTTAAGAACACTGACTGCTCTTCCAGAGGACCTAGGTTCAACTCTCAGCACCCACATGGCAGCTGACAACTGTCTGTAACTCTGGATCCAACATAGATGTACATACACGTAAAACACCAATGCACATAAAATAAAATGAATAAATGATTTGAAAAGAAAGAAACCGAAGCAGGCCTCTGAGCATTCCTTGAGTTTATGTGGTCAGCATGTGCATGCCACCACCACACCTCTCTCTCTGGAGGTGACTTGGGAACTCACTTGTGAATTCCCCAAACAAGATTAGCAATTCAGGATTAAAAAGAAGTTAGCTCTGGAATGCAAGTGATACTTTTGCTGCTGCTGGATCATCCCAGCTTGGGTGAAGCCGTTCATGAACCAACATCGTTGCCTACTGGGTCCTTAGGTTTATAGTCCTCCTAGATCGTGGAGGGGTCTTAGCACTGGTCATCTTCCCAGACTGGGGCTGATTTTGTCTTCCCATTCTAGGCTGTGTTTCTGCCTCTCCAGTAGCAGAAGACCCCAGGCCGAGCCAAACTCAGCCCCTTGTCTTGCCTGCCTGGCAACCACATCACCATCATCTCTGGGTAGAGATGGAACCTTCTTTCCCCTTGCTCTGGTTTCACCCTGGTTTCTCAATCCTGCCTGTTTTTCTTACCTTCCTGTAAATTATCTGGAACTTTTCTTTGCCAGCCCCACACTGTATAGGATGCATAGCACAGCAGGGCTTGGGGGAACTCTTCTTGTGGTCTATTTTATTGGGAAGACAGTTTCTAAGGTCGTGTTAACTAGATAACCTGTGTTTGGTCTGGGGCAGTGGCCATGAGCTCCAGAGGATTTGCTTGCTACTCATTCCACTCAGCTGTGGAGAGCAGACTGGCTGCTTTAGTGATGTGCATTGCGTCCATGAACTTGGCAAAACTCGAAAGCCACAGGGTCCTGTTTGCTCAAAGCTTCTTTGCACATGAGCATAAAATGTGTGCCTGGGTTGGAGGTTGCCTGGCAACTGCCTTCCAATGCAGCCCGTGTGCTGGAGCTGCCCTGTCAGGACAGGTGCCTACTTTCCTCACGCCTTCCTCTTCTCTCTTCTCTCACAGAGTGTCCCCTCTGCAGAAGTCTGAGATCGTGGACGTTGTGAAGAAGCGAGTAAAAGCCATCACCCTGGCCATCGGGGACGGTGCCAATGACGTGGGGATGATCCAGACAGCCCATGTAGGAGTCGGCATCAGTGGGAACGAGGGCATGCAGGCTACCAACAACTCAGACTATGCCATCGCACAGGTCAGCCTCCCTCCTCACAGTGACACAGGGCACAGGAGATAGCCTAGGGCTCAGCCCCAACTTCTCTGCCCGTCTTGGAAAGTCACCATCTGGAGAAACTACAAGTGACTGCTCATTTCTCTAGTGTTTGAGTCTTGTACAGTTTAAGGGCTCCTTCTCTGGGTTGGGCTTCCTTGAGCCAGAGGTGGGACTGGCCCAGAACCTGTCATTCAGAGATGTGCCTTCCTGACAGACAGGTCCCTAGATGTCTCGAACTCTACTCCTGTCCCCGCTGGCATTCTCAGTCTTATTCCTCCTCCTCCCCTTCCTCCTTTTTTCTCCTCCTCCTCCTCTTCTTCCTCTTCCTCTTTTTCCTCCTCCTCATCCCCATACCCCTTCTCCTTCTCCTCTTCCTCTTCTTTTTCCTCTTTCCTCCTCCTCCTCCCCATCCCTCCTCTTCCTTCTCCATTCCCTGTATCCCTCACTGAAGAGTAGTTATTCTCAGAACAACACATAGCCCCTCGCTCAAGGGCTGCCCTTCTTCTAGAAGTGCTGTCAAGTGTTTAAGGTCAGAAAGAAGCAGTGACTCAGCGATGTCCCCTCTTGGCTGGGAACCCTCTAGGAGTCCTGCTGTGAGATGAACTGAGAGAACAGGGGGCCATGTGGCTCGTGGTCAGAAGCAAGCAGCCTCCTGCAGTCAGCTGAGTTCTGTCCATTCTTCTCTCATCTAAATGTTGCCAGCACGGTTCTGTGTGTTTCCTCTTTCCTACTTACCTCACATGTGCTCCAAGAATCCAAGAAGTGCCCAACCCTTTGTGATAGCCACAAGATGAAGGAGAAGTCAACCTCAAGACCCTCCTGAGGACTGTCTGGGCTATCTGGCCTGGTAGATCATCTAGAAGCCTAGTCCCAGGGAATACTGGCATGTTCTCCCAGATACCGAGTTGCAGGATCTTGTGGCTAAATGCCTGCATTTGTTGTAGCCATGACTTCTCCCCTGACCCTTTGCTTCCCTGAATAGGCTTTTGAAGAACATGTTAAACTTAACTGCGTGATTACAAGGAACAGGGCTTTGTCAGCCTTTCAGCTAAAGTCCAGAGATGCATAGAAATCACATAGCCTCCTTACAGCCCCAGGGCTGTGGTCTGTTCCTCTGCAACTTTGGGGCTCCCCATCCCTGAAGGAAGCTCTGTTTGATCCCCTCTCATGTTTCCTTCTGGTTGGAGATTCTGCAAATGCAGCAAGAAATTACCCAGACCACTTGGCTTTGAAGATTGTCTTAAGTTGGTTTTGTTTCTTGGTGGACTCCAAATCCCTCAGCTGATTCCTGAAGTAGGCAGTAGGAGTTCTGATTTTACAGGTGAGACACCTGAAGGTCCTACACACAACTGGCCTCAGGTCTGAGCACAGGCCCAACATCAGAGAACAGCAGACTCTGTGAACTCGGGGGCTGTCACACACACCTGCTCCATCCCTTTGCCGAGTCAACTGTGCAGAGGCCCGGGGGACCCACACTTCCTGTCTGCTGTCAGCAATGTGGATGTTATACACCCCAGCATTATTAAATACTTGAGTTATAACATCATATGGCTGGAAGGGATCTTAAGAGGTTTCCTAGGAGTTACAGGCAAATATTTGTCTGCTTTTCTCTTTAGAATGTCTAGGGATGGGTGCATTCCTTCCCAAAACTGTACATGGACAGGAGGTGGAAGGTGAAACAACTGGTTTTGTTAATAGGAGGCATCATAGAGGGCTGGCACAGAGCCTGCGAAGTCCATTTGAGGTTTTCTTTGCCCTCCAGGGTAGTAGCCACCTCTACCAAGGAACCTAAGGCAACCACTGTTCCCTGTGCCTGGATTTTCCTGTTCATTGTCCTGCAGGGGCATGCTGTCATCTTGGGGCTGAATTTGTGCAGAACACTAGCTAGAGTATAAACTGCCTCTTAATTACCACCACCAATCAGATGAGTTCCTCTGCCCCATTTAAGTGATAACCGTATCTGATTGAAATTAACACCATGTTCTTTTTTATTTTGATGTGGTGATTACATTTTTAAAAATTGTGTTTTGAAGGAAATGCCCTATAAGGTAAAGAAAAGATGCTAGGAAACTTATCCAATGGGCAGAGCACTGATTCCATGCTCTCACTTGGCTGCCTCGTGCTTGCACACATAGCAGTTGCTGGACAGGTGACAGGCCACCTGAGCTAGGAGAGGGGCTGTATGGCATTGTGTGTGGCCACAGCCCTTAGCTCCCAGCCTGCCAGAGAACAATCCACCTTCCTGGCCCTTGTCTTGTATGACTCTGGGAAGATAGAGCTGGTTCAGGGAGATGGTACTGGAATATTGTGGTTTATCTCAGACTACAAGGGCCCTTACAACACTGCTGCTGAGAGCCAGTCAGCTGCCCCTGGTTGCACAGCTAGGCACGCTGTTTGAGTGGGAGATAAAGAGGGACCATGACATGGATGAAGAAGTGGAGACCGTGTGTGCACACATGGGTGTGTGTGTGTGTGTGTGTGTGTGTGTGTGTGTTTATGTCTGTATATCTGTATAGCTGTGTGTGTAAGTCTGCCCAGATGCCTCTATAGCATATGGAAAGCATAATTGCTTTTAGTTGACAAACTGGTGGAACACTGCTCTTATGTATATATCTTTCTTGAATCAAACCTTTGTTGGATGAGTGTTTGTCCCTTCCTCCTGTAGTCACTATAAAATCTATGACAGATCTTAAGGAGGTGTCCCATTCCAGTGTGCTTTTCCTAATCAATTCTCTGAAAGGCCTTTAGCTCAAAGAGTTCCAGCCACAGTGAGAGGCCAGAAGCTTGTTTAGGGGGAAATAACAATTAGTCAATTGAAGAGCTTTTCTTGGCTGCCCTGACAGCTCCACCTCAGGGGAACAGAATTGGCTTTGGGGGTTTGGTTGTTTTGTTGTTTAGTTTTGTTTTGTTAGTTACCTATGGGTCTGGTGTCTGCTCCCTTCCCTGTCTGGTTTCTGCTCATAAGGGCAGTCTGTCTCTTCTGTTCCTCAATGACAGACTGCTCTGAACTTGCCACTGTTCCTTTTCAGTTTTCCTACCTGGAGAAGCTGCTTTTGGTCCACGGAGCCTGGAGCTACAACCGGGTGACCAAGTGCATCCTGTACTGTTTCTACAAGAATGTGGTCCTCTACATCATTGAGGTAAGGAGTGGGGGCATCCCTCGCTAAAGGAGGCAGGCCTCAGCAGAGAACATCTGTAAACGTCCTAAGGAAGGGTTTGCTAATAGAAAATTAAAGCTACTGTTGGGTCTTATAGAATCGGTGTTGTGCAGCCTCCTTTCAGCTGGCTGTACCATGAGGCTTGTAATAAGTGACCATGGCTGGGTACAGCCTTTCTCTCTTGTCCTCCCCTGATGCCCCCATCCCAGTCCTGATCCTGTGTTCCTCTTCCTTGCTGCTGCTGTGTCAGTGGTGGCAGAGAATGCCCCCTCATCCTTTCCTTCATCTTGATAGGGCAGAATGAGACCAGTATGGTCAGTGCCAGGAAACAGAGGTGCTCGTCTTTCTGGGTGCCTCTGAGACATTTCTAGACAACCTGTCCTGTGTCCACCACCACACCACCCCAGCATAAACAGGGCCTGATTCCCTGCTGTACTTGTCATGGAATCTGCTGTTTCCTGAACATGTCCTCACTACTCCTGGGATACTTGGATGCTAGGGCACATGAGAGGGACATCTAGTAGGACACTGATAGGATTGTTTAAATATCACATTGTGTGGTGACTTTTGGGTACTTTGTGGGTTCTTTTTTCTTTCACCCTTCTTTGTCCCTCTTCTTCTTGCACTATCAACACTCAACACTAGGTAGGAGAGAAAAAAATAGAGGGGAAGAAAAGTGATGATACCTGTAGACTACTTCCTGCTGAATAGGGGGGTTGAGTTCCTTGGGGCAAGTTTGATCTCTGTCATGATATCAAATTACTTCTTTCCATCTCTTTGTGCATGACCATTTGACAAACCTCAACCAACGGCAATCCAACCACCAACTGGCCAACCAGCCCCTTCTGTCAGGGCTCTACATTTATATAGCCTTTAAAAGTTCCCAGAATTCCAAATGTCACACAATTTCAGAAACTTTTGGCAGCTGGCAAAATTACACCCCTGTTAGAGCACTAGGCAAACCATAATCACTTGCTGTGGACAATCTGAAACAGCCCCATATCCCACACCTGGAATTAAGATGAAAACATATTCCCATAATAGTTCTGTGTGTTTAAAGAAACCAAAATTCTCACTACAACATTGAGTTCATGTCCTGTTGCCTTTGCCTTGGTTAGGTTCCTAGTGCTGTGGTGAAATGTTGACTGAAAGCAACTTTAGTTATAGTTCCGTCACTGAAGAAAGTCAGGGAAGGAGCTCACAGAGGGAACCTGGAGGCAGAATTGGAGGTAGGGCAGCTTACTGGTTTGCTCCCCATGGCTTGCTCTGTTTGTTTTCTTATACACCTCAAGACTACCCACCCATATGTAGACTCACCCACAGTCACCTGGACCCTTCTTTGACAGTTTTATCAGTCAAGAAAATGCCATACAGACTTGCCTGTAGGCCAATTTGATGGAGGCATTTTTCTCAATTGAGGTTTCCCTTCCCAGGTGACTCTAGCTTGCATCAAGGTGACAAAAACTAACCAGCTCAGTCCTATAGTTTTCCAAGATGCTAATTCATTTATGAGAAAACCGTGTGATTGTTAGAGGGTAAGGACGCAGAAGTGGAGGAGGCTCTTTAGGTTTGGTCTTTGTTACTTCCTTTCTGAGAGCAGCTTTGCTGTAAAAGTGTGTCTTTGAGTTTGTCTTGATTGCCAAGTGTATTTAGAAGAGAGGAGGACTGGGGTGTGGCCCTGTGGTAGATCACCTGATTATCATGAGCAAAGCCCTGGCCTCAGTCCCCAGTACTAATACTAAATAATAACAGTGAAAGATGGGAGTGAGAGAGAGGAAGCTTAAGCTGAACTGGGGCTCTGTTAGAAAAGACCATCGAGAGAGTGGAGCCTGCCTGTAATCCCAGGGATTGGTAGATGGACACAGAAGGTGGAGGAGGAGGAATTCCCGGTCAGCCCCAGCTATACAATGAGCTCAGATCAGCTTGGGCTACATGAGTTCTTGTCTGAAAGGAAGAGGAGGCAGAAGGCATGGAAGTCAGTCTTTAGAGCAATCAAAATCAATGTTGCCTGAATTTTAATATCTCACTTTATTGTGGTGTAAATTTTCAACAGAGGAAAGAATAAGAAAATAATAAAAATAATGACTAGGAAGGATCTTAACTTGTCCCAGTGTTGTGACTAATTGCTGCTTCATCAGCTGGTCGATTCTTTCCTAATGGATCCTTCAGGTCACACACACAGGTTGATGCCACTTGTCTGGTGAGGAGACTAGGACAGAGGGTTTCCCCAAGCTGTTCAGGCTGTTCACAGCACACGGCTGCCCAGCCAAAGGCGTCAGGCAGGCAGAAACAGCCTGTGCGTCTGTGTCCTCCAGGCCCACCTGAAAACAGCTTCTTGCTGGTTTGCCTAAAGGGCGGTTTCTTTGTTTCTTTCTCTCTGTTCCCTGGGTATGGCCGATTCTGTGTAGAAGATGTCTGGCGTAGTTGACCCAGTAGCTTCCCAAGTGCTGGGAACATGTGTGATTCTTCAAAGACTCTTACAAGTGGTCAGAAGAGACCTGCTAACATCTTACAACCTGCCCTGTTCCTCTTACGCTAAGCCCTGTGACAAAGGTCCTGTCTTCTCACAGTGAGCAGCAACTATTGTTGGTTCTTAAGAAAGGAAATTCTTCCTCATACATGGCAGGACCTGGGGGTATTTGCAGATGTGATTACCATATGGTTCAGGGTAGGGAGGTTCAGATCCTTGTAGATGTTGGTGCGGCACATTTTACCATCTTTTCCCCCTGCTCTCTTTTTCACAGTTCCCTAGTGGAGTTTAGACATGTCTGCCCCTCTCCTGCCAGCTGCCAGCTTTTGCCCTTTTTTTCTTGCACACGAGATAGGAGTCGCTCCTTAGGGTCACTTGGGGTCACAGATAACCGCACAGGCAGTGTGAGGGGAGCCGGGAGTCTATATATCATGCCATGCTTCCCAGCACCCTGTCCCTTTAGCTGCTGGCTTTGCACGGCGTCTTTATAAACTGGTTTTCCTCACCATCAGCAGATTGCTGACGGTCTAGACTTCTTATCAAAACATTCTGCATGGGCCTCCCAGAGCACCCCTCGGGGCCCTTCTTAGCGGTTTATACCTACTATCTTCCTTTTTTCTTCTTTGCTTCAAGTGGGCTAAAGCCAAGTAGAGCAGCCTTTTAGTCTGTCTTTAAGTGCTGCTTGGAGTGAGGCCCCTGACAGTGCTGAGTGAGAGCCCCAAATGACTAGTCGCAGCTCAGAGTTGCTAAACGCTTCACTGGAAAGTCCCTTCCGTACATTCCTTAAATTATTTAAAAAAAAATTAAAAGTCTCCATGAGTCTGTGTCTCCGTTTCTAGTTAGGATTTCTAGGAGGTTCCAACTTGGAAACCAAGACTGGATCATAGTCCCAGCGTCTCCTCAGTTAATGTCTGTTGGTTCCAGATTGCTGTGCTGGCACCGGCATGTGTTCCAAATGTAACATTCAGAGTAGAGAGGTACTGCATGCGTGCTATTTTAGTGTATTTTGAACTGCAAGATCAAAAGTTATTGTAGAATAATTTGTTCACTTGCAAAAAAATATACTAAAGATAAATGTTGATTTAAGTGAGGACAAACTAAGCATGCTACTGTGTGTCTTGAGGGGTTTTCTTGTGACTCACAGAGGAACCCTGGCAATAGTAACCCATACCATACCTACCTCAAATGGTACTTCATTTCATACAAGTGTTTCCTCCTATTTAAGGGAAATAGGAATTATTCTTTCTGCAGTATGGAACACTACTGGAAGTTCCCACCACTCACTCCAGCCCTCATATGTTATCCCTCTTGCCTTTTCTTTTCAGTTAGACATAGATTTTTCTTTTTTATGTACATGTGTCATCATGCTATGAAGCATGAGCTACAACTCACGTTTCACTTGAAGGATCTTTGAGAATCATAGCCCACTCCTCCACACGGACCCTGGGTATGCTGTCCACTGTGTGATCCCCTGCAGTCTGTTTAGTCCCTTCCTGTATTGATTGAGCATCTGTGTCATCTCCACTTTAATCTGTAAGAAGCTTTGATGAATAGCAGTGTCCCCTAACTGGAGACCATGGATATTCCAAAATACTGTTGGCCTAGTTAGTTCATTTCACCACACTGCCTTGAAGAAACCACAGGCATGATGTGGGGACTTCTGCATAACAGATTTCTCATTGCCAACAGATCAACTAAGACCTCATTGAATTCACCACATCAGATTTATTGAGGCAAAATGGCTATTGTTCAAGCAAATAAAAGAAAATGGGAACAAAACAGTGGGACCTGTTATTTGTGGCTTCTTAGAGGCCCCGACAACAGGTGCAACTAAAAACAAGACACGGTAGTCACTTCCCTTCCTTCCATAGTCCCTCATTTTAGTTAGTATTTTGCACCTTAGTGACTACTGTACTTTCTTAGCTGTCTCTTTGGAAGGCAAGATGGGATTCTGGAAACATATACATGACCAGTGACTGGCAGGGAAGTTGGTGGGGAAGAGGTGCTCAGAAACATTGGCAGTGATCCTGCCATTATGCTGCGTGTTCAGGCCCTGCCAGGTGAGGAGAGGTCACTGGATAGAGAGTCTACTCACCTGCCCCTGAGTGGGCGGGAGCCCACCCCTCACTGGCTTCATCTCCCATAGCATCCATCTCCTTTGTTTTCTGTCAGTGCTGTTAAAGTATAGTTAAAATACTGTATGATGTGCCCTTAGTGCTGTATAGTTCTATTAGTTAAAATTGATTTTTTTATTAAGAAAAATCTTCATTTTTCCTCTGCCTTCCACAGGCAATAAGAATATCACAAAGAACTTTGAGTGTCCGGAGCTGTGCACTCTAAGCCAGCTAACATGGTAGACATTATGATAGATCTACTTTAGCACAGTTGACGGGTGAGGACAGGGTCGAGGTCTCACACCTTACCGCCTTAGTCATGTTGAGGGAAATACAGTGTAAAGGATGATCGTATGGTGTTGTACCTGGAGTTTGGGTTTCCATTAAATCAATTACACACTAAGTTTTATAGCAGCAGACAGATGGACTGTCCTCCGGAGGCAACGCTGACTAGGGGCTGGAAGATTCTGACTCCAAGCAGATGGCCTTCTTGAAGCCGGCAGGAAGCAGGCATCTGTGTGCCTCTACAATAGACTCTGCAATAGGAATAAGACACAGGTTAGGAGAGATGCTGGCTCAGGGAGTGGGTCTCCGAGGAATGTGATATACCAGCCTGGCAGGACTTCTGTTGTTTGCAACAGGCAAATTCCATGGTTAAAGTGACTGCAGAAAAATTGCCCATCAATTCACGGGGCAGAGTAAATGGAGAATTTCGATGTCTTTTGTAATGTTAAGCCTGGACCATAATTTATGACCCTTATATAACTATCTCCTTGTGTAATGTATAAACAAAAACCAGAGACAGATTTTTTTTGAAAAGAGTTGATTTTGATAGTGGGAAGAATTTGCCTAAACTGCAAAATTAGGAATAAAGAACTTATGGAAGGATGCTTGTAATTTTTGAAGTCCTCGTGTGTCATCTCTGTGGTATGTCCCCAAGAGGGGTTAGTTAAAAGTTACTCAGATATTCATTTCTCCACCTCTGATATAATGTGGCCAACAACCAGCAACATTTTAAGAATTTTCTAGAATGGTGGGTCCCCATGGCCTTTCTGAACCCTTGGGAAAAACATTTCTGAAAAAGATTATTTAACACCCGTATTCTAGTCGGACATAGGTAACACAAGGCTTTAATCAAGCAGATCTCTGAGTTTGAGGCCAGCCAGCTGTCTACAAAACAAGTTCCAGGAGAGGACAGACAGAGCTACACAGAGAAACCTTGTCTCAGAAAAGCCAGAAGAAAGAGAGGGGGGAAGGGAGGGGGAGGGAGGGAGGGAGAGTATAATACTAAATTTAAGTAGATCAACAGTCATTTGTATTTAACTGATATTGTAGGAGATAGTGGCAGTAGCCTTTATAAACTGTGATGACGTGAACAACATTATCTCATGGATGAGACTGGTCTGGATAAAGAGAGCATCTGGGGTGAAGGTCATTAATGTAGGAATTATATGGGACTTGAAGTGTCAATTTACTTACAACAATGCATATAAGACATTTTAGTGTCTTCTTGGTACCGTTAAACTGGTACATGATAAGGACCTTTAACCCATTGCGCATTCATCGCGCATTCATCGTGAAAGTCTGAAATTCCTACTACTGAATGAAAGTCTAGCAGACATAAATAAAACCTGAAGTAACAGAATTTGGCTGATAGCCAGTGAAGATCTGCCACTGTTTCACAAGCCTAAAGCAAGAAGATAACCCCCCCATGCTACTGCACACTCTTGTGTGCACACCCAATCACACACACACACACACACACACAACACACACACACACACACACACCTCCTCCCTAATATTCTATAACATGAGGAAAGGTTTAACAGTGTCCCAGCTTCTGAGCTTCACATTTAAAAAGCAAAACAACATTCAATTATGTCTAAATTGCCCTTTCTAAGCCAAAACATCTTGGGATCTGAGTGTTTCAAAATTTTAATGTTTTATATATATAATCTCACATATAAAGTTATTTCACAGCTCTATGGCACCACTCACACAAGGCTTTGGGATAAACTTTGCTCTGAATGTCAGAATCCAGGGCCTTAGAGATTCCTTAGTTATTAAAAGCCTACTTTGTCTGTCAGAGGACCCAGGTTCGGTTCTCAGCACCTGCATGGCAACTCACAACTGTAAAAACAGTTTCAGGACTGTGAGCACCCACACATACATGCTGTGCATATACACACACAGGAAAGACACACATGTAAAATAAATCTAAAAATAACTAATGCTAGCATCTCCAGAGCACAGCTGTCTTATGCCATGACAGAAAAGAATCCATCCAAACCAGGCCTATTGGTTCGGGCTTTGTAATTTCATCTACTTGAAAGAAAGGCTGAGGCAGGAGGATTACAAATTCAGTTCCTATTAGGGCTACACAGTGAGTTCAAGGCCAGCTTGGGCAAATCAGTGAGACTTTGTTTCAAAATTAAAAAGTGAATAAAGTATGGAGACTATAGTCCCGTGGTAGTGTGCTGCCCAGCATGCACAAGGCTCTGGGCTTCATTACCTCAACACCACACACTCCCACACAACCCATCCAATGACCCGGCCTCTTAAAAACAGATCTCTCAAACATGTTTTTGGGTTCTGGGCATGGCTCAGTGGGTGAAGTGGCTTACTGCACAAGTGTGAAGACCCAAGCTCTTTTGTGTCTACCTAAAACCATGATGTGGTGGCATGCATCTGTAATCTCAGTGCAAGGGGCTGATCCCGGGCCTTGCTGGCTAGACAGTCCAGCTGAGATGGTCAGCTCTGAGTTCAGTAAGAAACCTTGTCCCCACAAAATAAGGGGTGACTGATAAAGTTACTCAACCCTGACCCCTGACCTCCACATGTACAGTATATGTGTATGCATTCATATTAGCATGTGCACACACGTATATTTCCCCCAAACACACACACACACACACACACACACACACAGTGTTCTACTGTAAACACAAGAAATGTCATTATGAAATTTCTGATACCTAAGCTCTCTTGGTATCTATGTGCCTACTTTGGCAGAGGTAATTTCTTGTTTCTTGATATGATTTGAGGTAAATGGACAGAAGGCAGTCTGCCTGTTCGCCTTTCTGTCAGAGATATGACCCCCATCACATGTACAGGCCATGTACTCTCTACAGAAGCCCTGCAGCCAGTGGAATGCTAATATTGGGGTATCCAAGATAAGCTCTACCATGTTGTCATCTGTGATTGGCAGATGAGTGTGGTGTCATGCCCTGCCAAGGAAACTGCATGCACAGGCTTGGTGTCAACCTGTCTTCAGAGCAGACCAGTTCATAGAGTCCATGAGTATCTGGGTCGTTCCTATTTTGTGTTAATAATTGTTGGGCAGTCAAAAAGTCAGTAAGAAAACAATTCAGAGAGACTTCCCATGGGTCATCGGGGAACTAACCCTGAAACAGACTATTCTGAAGTCTATTTTTCTGGCCTCATCCTTTAAGTGATTACTCTGGGCCTATGATCTGTGCTTCTGGAATAGGGTGGGGATTCGAATAAGGGGTCCTGCTCTGCACACAGTGAGCTGACTGCTGGGTAGGCAGAACAAGTGGTGTTTATTACAAGAAATGATGCTTCACAGGAGTAGTGGGTTAGAGATTCTGGCTTACAGGGTAAGATGGGTTAAGTTAGATGGGTGGGCAGGAGCCATGTGGAGTGGTGAAGGGGCAGGAGGAGGAGAACAGGTCAGTGAGCCAGGAGAGGCCAGCACCTGTCTTTCCATTCACACTCAGTGTCTATTCCAGCTCAGATAAATGTCGGGTTAGCAGAGGCCTGGGTAAGTCATGCAGAAGGTTTTGTATTTCGCTCAGAAGATGGCTGTGGAACTAGTTAGCCATGTGCTGGGAATGTTCTCTGAGAGCCAAGTTGATCACTGCTAGTGCATAGAGCTGTGAGTTTATTAGCACAAGGTGGAGAGGGAATGGGGGCAGGCAGGAGGCAGGCCTAGCGGCAGAGAAACAGCCATCAGGCGTCCTTGGGGATTCCCCTGCAAGATTCACAGTCGCTTTGAACTTTATAAAAATAGACTCTTACTGCCTTCTACATGTGACGGTGTGAGCTTTTTCTAATGATGTTTTTGCAGCTGTTTTATCTAAGAGGATCATTTATAAATACCCAGCATTCTAAAAAAAACACATTTAGACATTGATGGTTTTAAAATTGAGAATTCGAAACTCTATAAAATGCTTAAATTTCCTTGGAATAATAATTTTTTTTTAAGTCCAAGTCTAAAAACATAGCTGAGTGAAGGACCTGTCGGAGCGTGGGGCCTGGAGAGGCCAAGCCGTGGACCCAGAGCTTTGCTTGGTGCCCACTCCTTCCCCAGCTGGCACTGGGTCGGAACAAAGCCCAGCAGTGTGGGGCAGCTCGCCAGCGCCCGAGTTAAAGGCTCACGAATGCCAGCTTGCTCTCCTTCCTGTCTTTATTTTAGAAATGAGCTCTGGCTGCTCTAAGGACAGGAACTATTTCTTAACTCTTTGCCCCCGATCTTCTAAATAGATCGAACACACACGCAGTAGAGGCAGACATGTAAGACTCTGCCAGTCGGTTGTTGCTATTTTGTATTTTTGTCTTTTAAACTATGAGACATTTCTTTAGAGAGGTAACATATAAATTTCCCACTTTGAGGCAATGGCTTTCCGATCTAACCTAACTCCTTTACAGCATCGTTTACTTTGGAGATCTGCACACACACACACACACACACACACACACACACACACCTCCCAGAGTATTCTCAGAATATATTAAATGTGACTAGCATCATCTTCTAGGGGAATAACAAACAATTTTAATTGCACGTCTTAAGCACATTCCTACCTTTTCCTAATTGTTATCTTGTCTTAAATTCGCAGGTTTTCATCCTTGTGAAATTGACTTCACCAATGGGCTTTTTTTCCCCTCATAGTTTTCCTGCCTTTCAAAGTTCCTTTGCATTGTTCTCCTCTGTGACTTCTCCTTTTCTGCCACTATGTCAGTGGTACTCAATCTTGTTAATGCTGCAACCCTTTGATACAGTATTCATGTTGTGGTGATCCCAAACATAAAATTACTTTTTTGTACTGGCTGGTTTTGTGTGTCAACTTGACACAGGCTGGAGTTATTACAGAAACTGGAAAGTGCCCCCATGAGATCCAGCTGTGGTGCATTTTCTCAATTAGTGATCAGGGGGTGGGTGGCGGTGCTTGTGGGTGGTGCCATCCCTGGGCTGGTAGTCTTGGGTTCTATAAGAAAGCAAGCTGAGCAAGCCAGGGGAAGCAAGCCAGTAAGTAACATCCCTTCATGGCCTCTGCATCAGCTCCTGCTTCCTGAACTGAGTTCCAATCCTGACTTCCTTTGGTGATGAACAGCAGTGTGGGAGTGTAAGCTGAATAAACCCTTTCTTCCCCAACTTGCTTCTTGGCCATGATGTTTGTGCAGGACTAGAAACCCTTACTAAGATACTTTTTATTGCTATTTCATAACTGTAAATTTGCTACTTTTATGAATTGTAATATAATATCTGATATTATATCTGACTATATATATATAGTCTTAGTGACCCCTGTGAAAAGGTCACTAAGCCCCCACCAAAGGGGTCATGACCACAGATTAAGAACCCCTGCACTAGAGACTTACCTAAAACTTTGACTATCTTATTTTCAAAATTGTTTCTGTTGGGCTGGGGAGACGGCTCCATCTCTAAAGCGCTTGCCAAGTAATTGCCAAGACTTGAGTCTAGCCCCCGGAGCACAGCACATAGAGCCAGCTGTGGTGTGACTCCCTGTAACCCAGTGATGGGGAGCAGAAGATCCCTGGAGCTTGCTGCCATTTTATCTGAGTCAGTTCCAAGTTCATCTGTGAGTTCCAAGGTTAGTGGAAGACCCTGTCTCAGAAAATAAGGAAGAGAACACTTAGTATCCACACTGACCTCCACACGCATGGGTACAACATAGGGTACCCATGAACACAGACATATGTGCACACCACAGGAACACATACACACTCCAAAATTAACTCCAATAGTCTGAGCACAGATTTATTGCTTGTGCCGGTCCGTTCATGCTGGCTCCTCTCTCTCTGAGTGGCACAATTCTGAGCAGGTGGATTTCGTTGATATTTGGTTAGGAATGATGGGATGTCCGAGTTCAAGAGTAGAGACTGTGTAGCAGGTAGCAGGACAGCCTGTGATGGGGAAGAGCATGTTTTGTGGCAGGAGTAGACAAATCATGGCATGAGACCGTGCAAATGGCTGGTGTATCTAGGGTACAGTCCCCATGTGCAAAACCATCAGCAGCATTTGACAGCCGTGCACTGGCTTGCAGAGAATCCAAAACAGGACACAGGCTCCTCTGTTCCCCTCCATATAGGCTTGACATGCGGGCTTTGGAGGGAGCTGTGGTTCTCAGCCTGATTTAAACCCCACTTTTCAATGAGTTCAATGTAATGTTCATGCTAGCACGCATGCTTTCTTGGTCCTGGTATTGAGTTTCACTGCGTTTACCATTAATCCCAATAGCTTCTGTTACGTGCATCACATGAGGAAGCCTGCCTCTCTAGCGTTTGTACCTTCAGTGGTAAATTATGTCTGCTGCATTCTGACCACCAACTTAGGCAACTGGACTACTTTCCAACTGATGTCCTGGGCTTCTGGATTGCCCTTGGCTCCTCGGGTCTCAAGTCCTGATAGGCCAAGCACCCTTAAAGCAAGCCCAGGCAGAGGGGTGATGCACAGCTTCCCTGCCTGGGTTTTCAAACCGACAGGAGGCAATGCAGAGTCATCCTATTAAAGGCTGTTTATGCCTCCAGAGTCTGCCAGTAAAATATCGATTAAAATATTGGCCTCTCTTTAGTCCAGGGATTATAGGATGAAGTTTATTACCTCTCTGAACAAGCCACATGCTGTTGTGGTAATCTTTTTGTCAGCCCCTTGCCAATTTGAAAGTTGCTTTTTCATAACATGAGCTCTTAACGGCAAGATTTCACTCCTTGTTAGCCTCACCATAGAGGTTTCTTTAATTCTTTTGAAGGTGTTTATTAGTACGGTATACCGCTTTCTTTTAATAATGGATCATTTACATCCACTAGAATTAACCCCTTTTAGTGCACTGTTCTCTGAGTCTTGCCAGATATACTTGCACAGTCAGATATAGAATCCCCCATTTGCTTCAGATATTTCCCAGGTGTCTCTTTGGCCACTGCTCGGCCCTGCACCCAGACCCTAGAGGACACTGGCATGATATGTTATCTCACCACGTGGATCTGCCTTTGTCAGAAGGTGATGGGAATTGGATTATAAATACACGTCTTCTTTCATGTGGTTTAATGCATAGGAGATTCACCCTTACTGTTGGGAGCTTTGGTAGTTTTTTTTCTTTGTTACTTTTCATCACTAAGTAGTATTCCATTGTATATCAATTGGCTCTAAAATTATTGTATTGACATCTTGTAAATTGTAATATTATGTATACATAAATCTTATTGGCTAATTAAGCTTTAAGAGTTTTGATTTATTTGGTTACTGAAATGTGGATCTGCGGATTGAAGGGGTTTATGGCGAGAAAATACAGTTGGGATGCTGTAGGAGCTGGTTGGGAGAGAGTATCTTGGCAGTGAGTTTGGTGCCAAGTGGGATCCCACCCGGACGTGGTTGTGGCATGGAGGTGGGGCAGGAGAGTTGGCAGGATCTTTTTTAATATTCCCCATAACATAAATCTAGCAAGACTCAGAGAACTGTGCACTAAAAGGGTTAATTTTAGTGCATATAAATGATCCATGTGAGTTTTTGTGAACTCATCTGCCATCTGCCTATCATCTTTGGTGAAGTCTCTGTTCAGATCTCTCATAGCACTGCAGATCTTCAGATAGTGGATTTGCTCAATGAGCAAGCTCAGAGTCCTCTCCCCATCCCTGTATGTGCTGTCTGTGATGACTACATGTATGTTCCCATGTAACCTTCCCAGGGAATTTGCTCTAAAATCCCAATCTGCATGTCTAGGCAAATTCCTACTCCACCTCCAATCTCCAGTGAATGCTCAGCTGTATGTCAAACCAAATAGG
Organism: Apodemus sylvaticus; assembly: GCF_947179515.1. Taxonomy (NCBI): domain Eukaryota; kingdom Metazoa; phylum Chordata; class Mammalia; order Rodentia; family Muridae; genus Apodemus; species Apodemus sylvaticus. Next base: position 67,609,564 of record NC_067479.1, read on the forward strand.
GTCCCATTTTCAAACCAAGCAATAGAAAACGTGGTTCTCATTCCCATGTGGCTTCTCTGGGCTCCATGAGAGAAAAGACAAGCAAGAACTTTGTCTAAAGGTCCCTGGCTCAGTAGCACAGAGGATCTGGCCTGCTGCTGCTGCTGCTGCTGCTGCTGCTGCTGCTGCTGCCCTGACTTTGTTTTCCTATAGCCAGAGAGTTCTGTTGATAGTTACCCAGCCCCTACCACAGCATCTGGGAGTCCAGGACCAAGGGAATGTAGGGCATCAGGGAATATCACAGTTTTGAGGAAGAGTTTGAATAGGAATTGGAGAGACTGGCATGAAATTATTAGGGCATAGAGGTTTGGCTCGGTATGGTACCCGGCCCATGTTTCCCCCTCCCATACAGATGACAGGAGCCATGGGCTTGGCTTCTCCTCAGACCACTCTACCATGCTGGTTTTCACTGTGCCCAGGGTGACACTCTGCAGTCAGAAACTTGGGACACTAAGCTTCTGCCTCTGGCCATACATACTTGGACCTGTCCCCACCACCACCACCACCACCACCACCACCTCATTCTCAGTAAATTATGGTCATGGAAATTCACACATTAAAACATTTGGGATGTGAGATAACAGGAAGACCTTGGGCAAAGGTCACTACATAGTGAACTCTCAGAGTAACCATGGGCATCGTTTTTTAGAGACATGTTGTTAACAGGCACAACTATAGCATTGCTGAGGACTTGTGGCTGGCTCTTCTGGTCTAGAGAGTCCCCTAGTTTAAGATCTGTACCCAGAACACTGTAGCTGTCACTGATTGTCTGCTGAAAACCTGGAGGAGGAGGAAGGGGAGGAGAAGCAGAGGAAGAGGAGGAGGAAGGCCTTCCCTCTCTGTGCCTTTACAAGGCTCTGCCTAAAGCACAGCTGTACTAGGTTTTCTGACACTGCTCCATCACCATGGTAAATAAACATGAACGTCTCTGTTAGATTAAGCTGCCCTGCTTCCTGTCTGTGTTGCTAATAGCTGAGACATTAACAAACACTGGAATTCCCATTGGTCCCCTGTCCACAACCAAGAAATCATTTTTCTCACATATCTGTATCCCCATCTTTGCACTGAATCAGGATGGACTTTGCAAATTCCGTCATCAGCCTAAATCCATGCACCCCACACTTTGAGTGCCCCCAAGAGCAGGTAGATGAGAGGAGGGAGCTGACAGCGTCAGCACTGTGCACCTTCAGTCCCTCTCTCACTCACTCTCTCTCTCTCTCTCTCTCTCTCTCTCTCTCTCTCTCACACACACACACACACACACACACACACACACACACACACACCAGCAGTCTTGTCTACCTGGATGTCACCATAAAGGAATCTTCTTGAAAGCAATTCGGCTCATCTCAGAATGTGAGTTCTGCTGGTTTCTTTGAAAGCGAAGGCATTCCATGTGGACCCAAACCTATTCTCCAGGTTGCGCTGAGTCATAATACCTGCTGGAAGGCTGGGGACAGGACCGCCAGCTCTGGGAGACGACTGATGGGCTGAAGATAATACTATCTCCCTGAAGTCCTGGTGATAATTTAAACTGGTGGTAAAAATAACGTCCCTGCTTCCACATGGGCAAATTGCTAAATTAGGCTCCATTTCTGAGCAGAGAGAATTAGTATGTGTGCCTGATGATGGAGCTCTGTCTTGATATGTTTACTGTAAGTTAAAAGTATAATTAGAAGCACATACAATCCCCTCCCCCAGTGTACCAGCACACACCTCAGCAGCACAGCACACTGTAGAATGCTAATTGTTCACCTCAGATGATTCTTCTGGGCCTGACTGGGAGCTGAGGTCACCAGAGCTGGCCGGCACAAAATACCCAGACCACTCATCAGCAGCCTGGGCAAAGAGCAACACTCAAAATTCAGTGCAAGTCCCCAGCAAATGCCTGTGGCACTATAAGGAAATTGAGACGCCGTGAGTCACATCATCCTGATTCTAGACCATTTGTAGGTTTAACAGGGCAGAAGTTCTGTCAGTCACACTCTCTCAGTGCTCTTGGGGGAGTTTGTATGCAGACAAACGTAACCAGCTTAGCAGTACCCACTCATCAGAACAAGCCAGTGTGCAGATCTAGTAAGTAGTATTTAATAGGAAAAAGGAAAACCACCTTTGCAGGCTTGTATTGCTGGTCTCCAGGCACAGTAAATTTAAATTTTATGAAACTTAGGTGCACTTTTTTATGTGGTTAACCTTTTTGGGTTGGGGGAGCTTGCAGGGGAAATATGCACTAAAGCTAAATTAACCATACTCGATTTTAAAAAAAATGAAGCAAAAAGATAAAAAGAAAAATCTCCTTTCCTGATGAACCTGCTAGAACCCAAACCTAGCAGCTTGTCAGAGCATTGCCTAGGCTCTATCCATATCTATGACCTAAGCTATTTAACTCAATTTTAGAAACCAGAAAGAGAAAATGAAACATATCAACCCCATCTTCAGGTTGTCAAAGCTGCCACTCAAAGCCTTAAATGAACCACACATTAATTCCAGAGACTGATTACCGGGCAGATAGATTTACTGCTCAACTGAAATAAAAGCCCCAGGTTTACATCCCAAATTATTAGAACAACAAAGCAGTGCTGCATGCCACTCTCACCGGACATGACAAGTTCAGCCTCAGAGAGGACGCTGTCCATGCCATGTCTTCTCAGCCCTCCACGTTCACCCCATTCTCCAAGGCCCAGGTCAAGTGCCTCCGCCTTGCTGGCGTCCACCCAGCCTCTCTCGCCTGTGACCTCTGCTTCTCTGACCCCCTTACACTCAGTGTGGTGAAACGTGCCACTTCTGTCAAGCATTTCTGAAGTGGTAACTAATCCTCCTAGCTAGACCATAGACTCCCCAGAGGGCAGAACCCTGTCTTCTGCTTCTCTCATTAATTGCCTTCAAGGCATCGGATGAATGGGTGTCTCTCTTTTAATCTATGTGACCACTCATTGGCTGCTTTGAGGGTCCTGGGGGTGATTGATTTGTCACCCCTTCTTTTAACCAGACTTTGCTGTGCTCTGAGGGGACTTTTTGGAATCTCTCAGGCTCGCTCCATCTCTGGGTATGCTGTCTGCAGGCATTTCTGGCATCTGCCCCTGTGACTTCAATTTTGAGTTAACATTTGGCAATGTCCCCATTGCATAAGAATGTGTGGCTGTGTGGCTCTTTCAAGTGTCTCTCATGTGAGAACGTCCTGATAGGCCTGTTTAATTGCTCTGGCAAATGCCTGCTTATCTGCCTTATTCCCCCCCAAAGACTCCAGAGAATTTGTTTGCTTTGGAGACACGGTGTCTCATGTACCCCCATCCCAGGCTGGCACTAGCTCTTGGATTTAGGATCCCCCTGCCTCCATCTCTGGAATGCTGGGGTCACAGCTGTGTATTCTTGTGCCCTGATTATAAAACTCATGCTTTGTTTCATACTGGGTGTCTTAGTCAGGGTTTACTGCTATGAACAGACACCATGACCAAGGCAACTCTTACAAGGACAACATTTAATTTGGCCTGGCTCACAGGTTCAGAGGTTCAGTCCAGTATCATAAAGGAAGGAGTATGGCAGCATCCAGGCAGGCATGGTGCAGGGGGAGCTGAGAGTTCTACATCTTCATTTCAAGGCTGCTAGAATACTGGCTTCCAGGCAGCTAGGATCATCCTAGCTGGGTCTTAAAGCCCATGCCCACAGTGACACACCTATTCCAATAAGGCCACACCTTTTTTTAAATTAGAATATTTTATTAGATATATTCTTTATTTACATTTCAAATGATTTCCCCTTTCCTGGTTCCCCTCTTCCCAAAAGTCCTATAAGCCCTCTCCTCTCCCCCTGTTCCCCAATCAACCCTCTCCTGCTTCACTGTCCTGGTATGCCCCTACGCTGCTGCATCGAGCCTTTTCAGGACCAGGAAGGCCACACCTTCTAATAGTGCCAGTCCCTGGGCCAAGCATATACAAACCACCACATTGCAGATGAAATCCATGCTTTATGCATGCTACCCAAGCATTCTAACAACAGAGCTACATCCCCAGTGTGTTACCATTAGTACTGTGAATTGTCTACATTTTCTGTGTATGCATATGTCCATTTATAAACATTTTGTTTGTGGGGGGCATCCACATAAAATAAATACAACAACACACCTTTAAGCTTTGTTGGGGGAGATGTCACATCCTTCCTTTATAAAAGAAAACTTTTGTGCTGACCACAAATGAGGCAATGGTAGGAGCAAGTTCTTTGCTATCTGTTCGTCCAGCTCGAAGGCCACTGCTTTTTGCACTGCTCCTGATGCTTCATGGTGCCAGGATCGACTGCAGCATGGGTATCTGAGTCAATGACTCTCCCTAGGAAGGTTGAAGTGCCTCTTTGGCGCAGGCTGGAAGAAGTGTCCCTCACTGTGCCCTTCACAGGCCACAGAGCTGCGGGGTCCAGCGAAATCAGTGGTGTGTTCAACTGCATCCTGTTCACTGTCTCCGTTTTCCTCTAGCAAATGACGCTGCAGTGTTGGATAAAGGGCCTGAAGCAGAACCCACCCCCATGTCAGAACATAGGCATGTGAGTAACTCTGAGGACAGCCAGGAGCAGAAGTGACGAAAGGAAGGAAGGAAGGAAGGAAGGAAGGAAGGAAGGAAGGAAGGAAGGAAGGAAGGAAGGAAGGAAGGAAGGAGAGGAAGGAGGAAGGAAGGAAGGAAGACTTCCCAGGAAACAGAGATCAGAGTGAGGTGGGGGAGAGAAGCCCTGTGATGACTGGGACAGGACACACACAACCGCCCCTCTTAGGTGCCAGCTGCCAGCCATGAGAGAAAGGGAACTTCCTAGCACCCAACCCCAGCCCTACCAGCTGGTACTGAATTAATGCAATCGCTGCTGAGCCAACCACTATAGTATTTAAGCCACTGTGGGTGTGGAGGTGGGGGATGGGAGGGTGAAGAAGCCTCTAGTGCCATTCTCCTTGGGTCTTGCTTTGGTTTTGTTTCCAAGATGGCCTCTCTTAGTGGCTCCGTCTCACTAAGCAGGCTATGCTGGCTGGCCAGGGAGCCCCGGGGGTCTGCTCACGTCTGCTTCTCCAGTTTCTGGATTACAAGTGCACACCACCATGCCTGGCTTTTGGGGGGGGGGTTTCTCTCCATCTTCCTCAGCTCCCTTCCCTTTCTCTTCTTTCTACCTCTTTCCTTCCCTTCCCCCTTCCCTCCCCTCTTCTTCCCCCTTCTCCCATTCTCTCCCTTCTCCTCCCCTATGTCTTTCCTTTACACACACACACACACACATATGTACGAGATTTCTATAATGAATAGCATGTTCCCAGCTCACCATGTCTGTCAACATCCTTTGTAGTCCTGCTAAGCGTGATCCACCCATCCCTGGCTAGGTTTTCATTCAAGCAACAGGGCTCCAATCACAGTATTGCTTCAATGTTTTATAAACCAGGAGAACATTTGAAAGAACAAAACCACTTGGCCTTCTACAGGACATGATCCTGTGCTTTCTGTAGGAGTGTGTAGCTATCACAGGAGATTGTCCCCATTCTGTGTTCTCCTTCTTGGAAGTTAGGTGGTTGAAGGGTGGGTGTTGGGCAGGGCTCTGCTTTTGCACCCGTGAGCCACCCAGGGATTCGTGTTCCTCATTATGTTTGACCTACAAAGGCAGGACAGTTGAAATACACGTTTTGTGTATATTTCCTTAACCTTTCATTGTGAATATCATACCAAACCACAAGCCACTATTCCTGCATACAAAAGCCTCCACACCACAGTTAGCATATTTAGTCAGTTCCTTTTCTATATCCGCCCAGTGACAGCTGGAAGGGCTTCTTTAGTGTGACAGATTGTCAGCACACTGACATAGATTGCTTTAGATGTATATTTTTAGTGGGAATGGATGATTTTTAAGTGAGCTTTTTCCAGAAATATGAGAATAATTGTTATTCCATATGTCAGACTTACAGGATTTTTCCCCCTTTTGGGATTAAGGTCGGTCTAGTTAGTAACTATTAACAAATGTCTTACAAAGTAAAAAGATGTCACAATTGTTCAAAAATGCTCCAATATTTAGAAGATAGCTATGGATAAACAGTAACCAAATGTACCCCGGATCTTCTTTACCTAAGACATGAAAATTAACTTAAAATGGTCTCATTTTCCCCCAGTACCTTCTCATGTTTTGTTAGGTAACGATCAGTCCCTTTGAATGGAGGACTGATTATAACTTGGCACATGGAAAAAGTATCTTTTCAGATTTATCTGTTAGATTTTGAGCTAAAAATCTAAAGTTTACAGGATACTATTTCTCTAATATGTTTACTTTCTAAGCTGTGTATGTAGGCTCACACCTGTAATCTGAGTGCTTAGCACACTAAGGCAAGAGTTGAAGACCCTTTCTGAGCTTCCCCGCAGCTGTCCTGTGATCTGTTTGTGACTTCTGGTCTCTTATTATTTTATCATGATTAAGGAGGGACTTACAGCTGAGAACATTACGTCTGAGGCTGCACTGTGCCATCTTGTACCTCTGACCACAGGGACATCTCTGTGGGAGCTCTAAGGATGAGTCTCTAGAAAGGACACCAGGGCCCTTGTTAAATCCCTACCCAGAGTATGAAATTATCCCAGGCCCTGACTGGGAAGAGCTCTTTCCAGACCTGAGAATGAGCCTGACCTTCCTAGGAACTGTCTCTACTCTCCCACAGTGGCCCCAAGGGATGCACCTTCTGGTTCATGACGCAGCCCTTGAGCAAATCCAGCTTTCTTTGCTGCTGATTTCCTTCCCCTCCCTCTCTTACGCTGCCCGTGTTGTAACGAGCAGATCTTTAGGAATGTGGCTCCTAAGGAGAAAGAGCACCATGGGACGAATGGAATGGCCAGTCCTTCATGGCAGGGGTTCTGTGGTGCGGTCCTTGGCAAGGCTGGATCTTGCCAGCTAGATCCAGAGACTTTCTAGGAGAATGTGGGCCTGTGGTAGCCTCAGAGCCCTCGGGATACCAGAGCTCCTGCTGCTTGGCCCAGGAACCCAAGCTTTCAGATGGGAGTCTCTGTCTTCTTCTGAGAGGGCATCCTTGGCACCATGGAATGATAACTTACCCAGAACAGCAGAAAGGTTTAACAGAAGGATTAGAGAATGAAACTGTGGAAAGGAAGTAGCAGAAGCAGTCCGTGCACAGCTTTTCGTCTGACTGCAAGCTGCATCCATGCCAAGATGGTACCCATCAGCCTTTCTTACAGTCAGATTCTGTCCTCTGGCCAAGCATGGCCTGGACCATGAACACTTAGACACTGCATTTGCAGCTATGAGGTTCCTGTGTGTACTTAAAAATAAGGTTAATGAGCATGTCTAATGGGCAAGAGAAAGCAATGTTAGGGTAAAGAGTAATATGTTTACACCCTAGAAACTCAAAGAGAACAAATATGTGCATATGAAATACATGGACAAGTGGGGGGAGTGTGAGAGCACGCATGTTTATAATAGACTACCAAATTTATGGAAGGTATGTTCTGTGATCTTACAGAAATTTTTTAGTATTCTAAAATGATATATCAATTTCTAGATTGATATATCTGAAAACACATGTAACTTATTCATACATGCAATTGAATAGGTGTCATACTGAAGGGGATTAGAAAGAAAAGAACCCGGTATTATGTCTGGCTTGAACATTAAGGTCAAATGATTGTCCTAAGACTCCCAGAACAAGGTGATCATCACTGAATAGGGTACCACAAACAAGACAGGGTCTCACTGGACATGTTTGGAGCCCTCTGCTGTCAAGAAAGCTCATGTCTGTATTTGTCTTTACAAATAATTCTCCCTACTAGATAAGGGTCCTTCAGCAATGCCCCACATGTTAGCAGGGCATCCAGAACTCTCTTCCTGACATCTACTGGATTTTCACACTTCTGCAGAAGCTGGGTTTAAATGACCATTCAGGTCATGAACTCCACAATGTGATGGGAACACAACAATCTCCATCACAAAGTCTGCCTTATGCATTCATTGTCTCAGTGTCACTAATCGGATGGGCTTAGCTCCTGCTCTAGACAGCAGTGCTGTGTGCATTTGTACTTCTGTGTATTTGTTTATACTTTGATGTCTAATAGGAGCGTTAACTACCATCAAGCTTTGGGTTTGCTGACTTTTTGGGAATACTATTAATGGGCAGCCTTGTGGTCTGTGAAATAAACTGCACACACATATTTTCTTTAATAACTTGATTAATTGGTTGTGTTAGTTCTACAGACCTTGTCCCATGAAGGTCCTGTATCCTACCACATCTTAACATTCTAGGGAACCTGTGCTAGTTTGGAATGGCAAGTCTGTTTACAGATGGAGTCCCCGTGGACTATTGCTGCTCCAGGGCAGGGTCGTTACTCAGAATGACACATCTTTGTAATGTTAAGGTTATGTTAAACTTCAGTGCTGAACTCAGGAAAATGAAGTCCTTGATTTTTCATTATATTCAAAAGGAGGAACGGCATATAACTAGCAGGCTGCATCCATTTAAAGTGGGAATGAGTATAGGAAGCCAACCTTGGTTAAATCTGACCTCTTTTGAGATGCTTAGAGAATTTGTGTACATTAACTCTTCATCCAATAGGGAAAAAGCAAAACAAAACCATCTTTGTCTCTTAACTTTATTTCAAGAATTCTTCTACACGCCTACTGAGTTCCCCATTTAATGTGGTGGGGGGCTAGCAATGGCTCCCTGAGCCGGAACATGAGCATCCTAGCCAAGTTGCTTGACATGTATTGTAGGGATCTGTTATATTATAAAGAGATAATAAATAGGCAAGTGCTTGACCCTAAGTGAAAATCCCTCCAGAAAGTATCTATTCCTTGTGAGATGCATTACCTGGTCCTCTAAGAAGGCCCTCACTCTGTGTACTATAGAGACCATGATCGATTGCTGTCTACAACTGGTGACTGCAGCCTCCAACCATCTGCACCCATGTGCCTTGATACAATCCTTTGGTCCAACTTACTGTCAAAGCTACTTTATAGATGGTTCTGGGTATCTCCTGACAGTGGGGAGAGTCTTTAAATGATTCCAAATGCTTAGAAAGATAGCTATTACATTACTTTACTTGCTTGATGACAGTGCTTGTAGGGACAGATGCTTTCTAAACCAATCCTCAGAAATGAAGTAGGAACCTGTTTCTTTGGAAAGTCAGTTGTGTTGGATGGTGTGTTGCTGGGGCAAACACATGAAGGAGTGTTTTCCTGAAGCAGACACAAGTGAAAGGTTTTCTTGCTGAAGCAATCACATGAAAGAATGGGCGATGGGTCCTAATGACCCGTGTATTGGTCTTCCTTACTCTGTATAGCTGAGTTTGATTTTTCAGGACTCCGTAGGGAGAAACCAAAAACTTCTGGTGGTGTACTGGCAGCTTCTTGATGGTTTCTTGAACTCAGGCTGATTGGCAGAGTAATGTCAACTGATACAGACTCACGTGGAATTTTGCTAGAACAGACTTACGTGCTATGGCAAGACATGTGGTGAGGAAAGACCTGTGAAGGACACATCATGTTTGGAGGGAGTATAAAAGGGACTCCACAGACTGAGCGGGGCTTGTTTACAGAGCTGGCAGTGCGACATTTCTTGGTCTAGTGTCTTTGATGATCTTTGCTTCACTAAGAAAGGCCCAGCACAGAACTTCTCCTGGCATCCCTGTTGGCCCTAGTTTCGCCTGAGGACTTGTGCTGATTTGGCTGAGGCCTGGCTGTTCCTGCTAAGTCATGCCACCACTACTGCTATCCCAGCACTTCTGAACTGGCCTGTTGTTATATCTATGAAGTGTTTGTGAGTGGACTGAGCTGCCACTGCTGACCTGTGAACTGAACTGTTGGTTTCCGGACAATGCAGATTGGAGTTGCTCCAAGGAACCATTCTGAACAATCCACTTCCCCCATATCCTAATAACCCTCTTTTCTGCTACCTCTCATGGGTAGTAGGCTAGAAGGGAGGTTAAAGCATTTAAGAACTGTCATTAAAAGTAGGCTTTGAAAAAAAATTAAGCTACAGAGAAGGAGCTAGAAGTCAAGACCTAAAATGACACAAAGAACTAAACTCTGAAGCCCTATGGTAGAAGGCAGCCTAACTGGCCTCCCGGGGTAGCCACGGCACTAAAAATGTATCAGGAATACAAGGCTGTACCTTCAACCTCTTGAGGTTCAGCCAGGCCTGATGAACAACAAAGCACGGGATTCCATTGGTACAAGCTCTTCATGTCGTATCAAAAGAGGCAAAGGAGCAGTCCATGTCAGTCACTTATAGTGGACATTCACAAAGCACAATGAATAGTGGATGGGGTGGGGCAAAGGACTTGGGTTAGGATAATTCATTATAAGAAGTGGCTAGTCAGGGCTGGGGTTCACTGTCTGCTTGTGCAGAGCCCTCTGTGGCCAGCTTTCCATTGTTTGGGTGGATTATTCCTTTCATTCATTTCGTGATTCAGGAAGAACCTCCTTCATGTAGGAGTTTGTCCTGCATTAAGGAAATGGAGGACGGCCAGCATGATGTTCTTGCACCTGCCATTTTTACATGGTTTCACTGCAATGCCTTCTTGGTAGAGCTGCATTGGATGGGCAACTCACTGTTAACTGCTGTGCTCTCCAGGGTCTAGGGTGCTGTGTGACTCACTCCCAAGCCCAGCGCATTTTACAAAGCTATGATTTGGGGACTGAAAGAAGATATCATTTAAAGATAATACCACACAAGTCTCTGCTCTGGAGGCAAGGACAAGACGGCCTTGCTCTCGCCCAATTGTATACAGAAGATCAAACAGCTCCCTGCCCCAAAAGAAAAAGACCTGACTCCATGTCTGCCTGTGGGGATTTCTCCAAGAAAACAGTCCTCAGACAGTCATGCTGATGGGTGGCCGCTAGAGCCAGGTCAAGGAAGGAAAATGAGATTAACCAACCCATAAATCTCTTCCCACACCTCTCCTCCTCCCTCCCCCCTTCCTTCTGCTCCCTCTCTTCCTCTTTTTTTTAAATTCTTTTTTATTTATTATTTGAGAATTTTATGTGTCTAACAGTGTGTTTGGATCAAATCCACACCCATCCCCTCCCCCCCACCTCCAGCTCCTGGTCCACCACCTCCCCTCTCAGCTTCATGTGTTCTTTTTATTAACCAGAGTCCACTGAGTGCTGCTAGTTAAGCATGAGCAAACAGGCACTCACCGGAGCAGGAGCAACCTACCAGGAGCCACATCCCTAAAACAAACGGGCAAACAAAAACAGAATCTCTCTCTCCTGGTTCAGGATCAGCTTCCAGCCAGCTCCTCAGTTAGGCTGGAGTCTCTTTTCTCATTGAAGCTAGAGTGGTGGATTTCAACCCCTTTGGGGGTTGACAACCCTTTCACAGAGGCTTAATAGTTTCATAGGTATTGATGCATGTGAGTAATAATGGGATTGACCCACCAACCCCTACTTACCATATAGAAGGTTCCCATCACTGTCCACCCTCTTTATAAGAAAACCAAGGTATCTGGACGTTAAGGAACTTCTCCAGAGTTGGATACTAGCCAGGTCAGTACTGTAAACCAGATAGCCTGATGCTAGAACCTCTAATGCAAGGGTTCCTAACCTTCCTAATGCTGTGACCCTTTAATTTAGTTCTCATCTGTGGTGACCCCCAACCATAAAATTATTTTCATTGCTACCTCATAACCATAATTTTGCTATTATGAATAGTAATGTAAATTTCTGTGTTATCCGATGGTCTTACAAGACTCCTGTGCATGGGTCATTCAACCCCCAAAGGGGTCATGAACCCTGTTGAGAATAGCATGTAAAGCTCTAGAATGTGTGTCCCCAGGAACTGTATCCACAAATACAGCACCAGGTGAAGTAAAGGCCAGCCAGTTATTTGCTAAAGGAAAAGGTAACATATAATTTATAAATGCAATTATCTGAGTCTAAAGCCTCAGCTTGGGGAAAGGGTGTTCAGCAAAGGATTCTCACACCAGAAACTGTCACGAAGCATCTGGCATCAGGTCCAGCTGTCTAACACAGGACTCTCAGCCATGCTTTTCAAGATTCACGCCATGCCTTAAGGGGCACTTGCTAAAATGAGAAGATGAACATCCCCAAAGGAAAACCATCTCGGCCAGGGAGGCAGCATCTGAGATGGGTCACAGCTGTATTGGACTTTCCCACCTCTAAGCCTTTCAGCTGGCCACTGCAAGACTTAACGATGTCATGGAAACTCAGGGCAATGAAAGGGTTGCCTGATGCCTCACATTAAAACTGCAGTCTGCTTAGCAGGGTGCTTTAGTTAGAGGTTGCCTATGGGAATAACAAAACTTTAAATATTTTGCTTTGTGAGAAACAACCAGTCGTCATTAAATAGATGTGTGTGTGTGTGTGTGTGTGTGTGTGTGTGTGTGTGAGAGAGAGAGAGAGAGAGAGAGAGAGAGAGAGAGAGAGAGAGAGAGGAGGGGGAGAGGGGGAGGGAGGGAGGGAGGGAGGGAGAGAGAGAGGGCTCAGAACTTGTTTTTTATAGTGTACATGATCAACAGTTTGCATGAAGTGGGTTCTCGGATGGAGATCTCCGAGATCAGTAGCCATGATCTTCACCTATTGTTTTGGGGGCACACAGCTTTGAAAGATGAGATGTTAAATGTGTTCCAGCTTTAAAATATCAATAAACCCACTTTGAGATCAGAATTGGATAAGTAAATTAGAAAGCACACTGCTTCCAATGAGCTTCTTATTTTCCCATGTTAAGTATAAACACGGGGTTTTCTGTGCCAGAAAGCAGAGTCTCAACCTGAAGGATGGCGTGCCTGTTAGCCTGCCCATCCTCACTTAGGGGAAACGTTAAACAACAGGCTTGAGGGTTTGGGTGGGAGATTTGCAATAGGTGTATCTGAAAAAAAAATGATTCCCTGGATTTCATTATAAAACTGAACAGTCCCATCCTCCACCCTGAAACTTTCTATGCCTCCTCCATTTGTGAGAGAAGGAAGTCTGCCCCTTCTTTATTCTTTACACCTTTCCAGTGGCCACCGCCCTATTCAGCGACCAGCTGTTAGAACCACATACCATAAACTATTACATCAAATCATGTGTGCAAAAAATAATTTTGATAGAAGGTAATCTGTACGCTTTGGGTAGATGGAAAGGTGAGTTTGGGGAGGGGGTTAATTTGATTAGAGATGGGTAAGATGATTGTGAAGCCTTTACAATTTGTGAATTTGTACAATTTTCCTTCACTAAGGCTGAAACCTGAAGGTTGACATCTGTGGCTGGAGCGCACTGCTGCTCCGTGACTGATACGTGGGGTGGGGGCAGGGCACACTAGCCCAGCGTTCTTGGCCACAGAATCAAGTTTTGATGGATGAACGTACACTTGTGTATTCTAACTTAAATATAATATTTATATATCGGGTTTCACTGCTCTTTCAATTGTAAGTGACTGAGTGCAGGTCGAACCTAAATCATAGGATGACAGAATTGTAACAGATTGGTAAAATGAGCTTTCTATAAATGCGTTAAAACCATAATCTCAGTATTGGGGGAATATTTTAAACCTATAATATCTAATTTGGCAGAAGTTCATAGTGCCAGTTTCTGTATAAAACTGTAAGTGTATATTATTATATAGCATACTTGTCAAGACATGACCTAGATACAGATTCAGTTTCTCACCTCATAACAAATGGTTATCACACAGGCTTCATGCTTTGAACTATACCGACATGTGAACCCCAAAGGCTGTGCCCACCAGTACTTATATCTTAGTATGAAAATTCCACCCTTCTTTCAGAACCCAACACAGATAATGCCTTTACCTGAAGACCGCCCCAGGTTCTTGTCCTTGCCCCACGGGAAACTTGTTTGCAGTAACGCTTGAGATTGTAGCCCATGATGTCTGGCCAGGAGCTCACCCTCTGTCTCTAGCTATCAGAAGGCAGCCCTCATGTCTAACTGACGTAAGACCACCCACATGCATGTATGCATACACAGACATAGAAAGAGAAAGGGCAAAGCGGGGGCGGGGAACCACGAAGAGCATTTGTGTATCAGAGATGAGAAATGTTCCCTTGTTCCTTTAGGGCAGGAAGTGTATCAATAACAGCTCTGCAGAGGGACAACTTATGCACCTAGTATTATAGACTTTGAAAAACAACTTGTTCAAATGCAGAGGCCTTGAGAGGGGTTAGTACATATATTTAAATACTTGTCTTAACTTTCAGTCATTCCCTGGCAAGCCATGGAGATTGGGTGATGTTCATATAAGGTTTATTCTTGTCTGGGAAGAAGTGATATTAAATATCAGAGCTGACATGAAAAGTGGAAGACAGTAATAAACGTGCCTTCTTGAAACTCTGCATTTACTTTTACTCTTTTCCCCAATTAGTATTTTAATTAGCATACAAAATAACAGGTTCTGTTAAGAAAATTTCCATACACAAATACCATGTTCTCTTTCATGGTCACCCATTTCCCTTTGCTGTCCCCCTCCATTTTCCCTCTTTCTCCTTCCTCCCCCAAACATCCCCCTTCTCCTTTTATGTCATATATGTGTGGGCATACGTTTAATTCAAAATTGCATATACAAAGCAAACATGTACTAGTGGACTATTAGCCTATTTTATTTCTCTAAACATGGTGATGTCCGATTCCATCACTTCTCTACAAAGCACATATTTCTATTTGTTTTTATTTTGGTCCATGTGAGCCATCCTCCTCTCTAGGAATGTTGAGGACAGGAAGCCAGGACATCACAAGCATCTTCTCATCTCCCCTGAGACCTAAACCTTCTTTCAGTAGGCAACATTGTATAGGGCTGCTAGCAATCAAATCCATGATCGAGGATAAATATCTCTTGTCTATATGTACCGCATTTTCTGGATGGAACCATTTGTCTCTGCTTCAGTATCTTGGCTCTTGCCAATAGTGTTACAATGTACCCAGTTATGCAAATACCCTAGCAGTGTATTGAATTGGATTCCATTGTGTGTATGCTGGAGAGAATGGTAGAATCCTGTTTGTAAGTTTTTGAGGAACATCCCAACTGACATCTATAGTTGCTATTCTGAGCTCCTCATAAATATCCTTGTTTAACACACACACACACACACACACACACACACACACACACACTCCAACCAACAATGTGTAAGAGTACATCACAAACATCCTTGTTGAAAAAATACATATATAATGAATATATATACACACATATATGTGTGTATGTATGTATATATATACACATACACACACACACACACATATATATATATATACACACACACACACACACACACACATATATATATATATAAAGACATAGAGGGAAAAATAAAACAGATAGACAGACAGACAATAGTCATTCTAACTAGAAAGAGATGGGATCTCAGTGGAGACTCTTTTTCTTATGATGTTGGTAAATAGATCCAGGTCCTTGTTGAGTGTTAGGTTAGTATGCTACTACAATATTTAGAAGCCACCCTAATTTTAGTTCTGGCAATATTGACTGTTTGTGTGTTGTCATTCTTATAAGCACTGGCTGCTCTTCCAGAGGACTGAGGTTCAATTCTCAGCATCCACATGGCAACTCAGTGGTGTCTGTAACTCCAGTTCCAAAGGATCTGAACCTTCTTCTAGCCTCTGCAGACAACGAGCATGCAGGCATATATACCAGCAAAGCACTATACACACAAAGCAATTAGAATTTTAAAACAACTCACTGTTGACCAACTTCATATAATGAGTTGTGTAGCTTTACATATATCTAATGGAGCAATTAAATGGAATCCATCATCTGCCTTTGAGAGTTAGTGTATTCGGCTGGTTTCTCCATTTATCCCTGACTCACAGAATCTGTCGAGGACTTTCTGTATACACATTCTAAGTCTAAAAATGTCTCAATATAAACTTTCCCCGTTTTCTTTTTGCCATGAGCTGACATTCTGTTTACTTCCTGGGGCTCCCGAGGGAGGGAGGCTCTGAACCTAAGGGGCCTTGCTACTGAGCTGCCTGCTCTGGGCTAGAATGGGGGCTCAATTAAGTGTCTTCTTGACTTTACGTTTACAAAAATGAATTCTGTGACCCTCGAAGCATAGCCTCCATCCATGGGAGTTTCTAGCATTAAATAAATATCTAAGTAGTCAACCAGTGGCGTTGGCTGAGTTCAAGTTCTGAGGCACTTGTTTGAAGTCTCCCACACCACATGGCGAAGCGTCTTACACACAGTGCCCAGAAGGCAGCATGTCTAATCAGGGAGTGTCGTCGTCATTACTGAAGTTACTCCACCCAATCTCTTTATGGTCCAGAGAAGGAGAACACCACAGAGAACGGTTATAATTAGTGACTGCCTGAAAAATCATACAGCTCCCAAGAGACAGAATCGGGACTAAAGCAGACGACTTTCCTTTAGTCTGCAGTATTTGATTTCTTCTTCCACATTGCTACACATGGGGAGAACGTAAGTGGAGTCCAGATGGTATCCGGTGCTAGCTGTAGACAGATAGTTGGTGCTGTAAAGAGGTGTGAACTAAAAGCAGAGTTCTTTTGATAAAGCTTAAGTGTAACCTATGTGCCAGTGAATTCACCCCATTGGAGAACAGAACTGAGTGGTTTCCATAGAATCCCGAGTAGGGTGACTATATAATTTAAAAGGAAACCGCATGTCGCTGGCAGTTACTCTCCCTCCTGCCCCGAGGAGCACCTGGCAAGGGCTAATCTATCAACTGTCCATGTGGATTTTTCTCTTCTGGGTTGTGTGAGTATGGAAGCATACAGAAGGGGATTTTTGTTTTGTTTTTTAACCTTGTGTGTGATTCTCAACCTTTCTCGATGTTGTATACCAAGTTCTCAGTACTTCATTTAATCCTATGTCAAAATGAGGTGTTGGGTGGACATACCACATGCTAAGCCATTCTTTGCACTACTGACTTTGTCCACTGTGGACAGGGCTTCTGTGAATATGCATGGACAGATGTTGTGTGTGGACATATGGCCTCTATTTTCCTGTATATATACATGGTACTTTTGCAATTGCTGAGTTATGTAATGGTGACTCTGATTTCACAGTCTTAAGAAGGAGCCAACAGTTTTCTGTTGGCTGCACCATCTGACATGCTCCCCAGAGAGCAGCTCTGTCCCACATCTTTGGCAACACTTGTTATTGTCACTCTTTGTGACAATATCGACCCCAGCACACGGGAAGTGCTCTGATGCTGGCTGGCAGTGTTTCCCTCAGGACCAATGAGTTGAGCATCTCCCCCATGCCCTTATCCTCTTTGGGGTGGTCTTTTGAAATTAGGTAGTTGTTTTGTTTTTTGTTTCAAATCAAGTTGTGGGAATTCCTTATTAATATCTTATATACAATTCTCTTACCAAATATATTACTTATAAGTCTCTTCTCCAATTCTATGAGTGGCTTTTTTTCCCACACCCTGGATAGTGCTGCTTGACTCAATTTTTGATAAAGTATAGTCTATCTACTCTTTGTCTCTGATCTCCCCTGTTCTTGGTGCTTTAAGAAGCTACGGCCTACCTCAGTGTGATGGTTTGAGTATGCTTCACCCAGGGAGTGGCTCTAGAAAGAGGTGTGACCTTGCTGGAGTAGGTGTGTCACTGTGGGATTGGGCTGTGAGACCCTCCTCCTAGGTGCAGATGTAGAACTCTCAGCTCCTCCAGCACCATGCCTGCCTGGATGCTGCCATGTTTCCTGCCTTTATGATAATGGACTGACCCTGTAAGGCAATCCCAATTAAATGTTGTCCTTTATAAGAGTTCCCTTGATCATGGTGTCTATTCACAGCAGTAAAACCCTAAGACACTCAGGACCACCAAAATGTGTCCTTGTTTCCTTCTGAGCATTTACTGTGCTATGTCAGGAATCTAGGACTTGAACCCATTTGGGGATATTTTGGTGTGTGGTGTGAGGTAGGTACTCAATTTTATTATTTTGCCTGTGGACAGCCACTTATAGAGACTTTTCCTTCCCCCATTGCGTTGTGCTGTCATTCTTATTGAAAAACCAAATGACATTGAGAGAGAGAGAGAGAGAGAGAGAGAGAGAGAGAGAGAGAGAGTATTCCTAGGTTCTCAACTTTACTTGATTAGTCTATGTGTACCTTAAAATTATTTGGATAAAAACAAGTAGCCCATCAGTTTAGTCACTTTACCAAAACCAGAAAGCAGACTAGAAAACTGGAAAAGACTCTATAATCTGCTTACTGTTAGTATTTTTGCTGTACTTTCTCTGAATAAGACTCATGTTCCCATCAATTGGCTGGACTGCTTCCGGTGCACTGGCCGGGGTGGTAGGTAGGCTAAGGGAAGCTCATCAGTGCTGATGGCTGACAGCACGGAGCATCAGGAGCTGACTGGAGGAGTGTCAGCAAGCGACTCTATCTAGTGTTACAATCTCTGAGTGAATCTCTGGCTTTAGGACCCTTGGCCCTACAAAATATAATTCTCCTGCAGACCTCAGGTTTTGGGACCCTTAACGTTCGGCAGTGTTACATGTTGGCATCATCTCTTGTGTGCTATGTGAGGTTGAGGTTGTCTTTGTATCAAGAATCAGCTGTGTCAGCGTTCTTTGCGAACATCTTCTCCATTGCCTTCTGATTGGTTTAATCAAAACAGCCTATAGCAAAGCAAGAGAGGAAAGGCGGGACTTCCGGGCTGAGATAGGAACTCTGGGAAAGAGTCAGAAGCAGGCGAATTCACCAATCTAGCAGGATGAAACTAGGGTGCCGCTAGTAAGGAGCGCTAGCAAGCTGTATGGCAAGATGGGGCTAGGTGGTCCCGTCTACTTAGTTGTGCTAGTTGAGAGTTTTGCTAAACTAAGGCCCAGCTTTCATAAATTAATAAAATGTCTCCGTGTCATTATTTGGGCCACCCAGTGATGCAACTCTCAGTTGAGGTCTGATAAGCTTGAGCACGGAGACTTAAAAGCTTCTGGAACTGTCGCGGCACCCAGAGCATGCAATTTCTCTTCCCCAGCTGGCAGGCCATCCTCAGCCTCCTGCCGCCCTTGCTGATTCTCAGCTTCCAGCACTTTTCTTCCCGGCCTGGCTGCTCCAGAACCATGAAGCCGCTGCCTGAATCTCCAGCTGACATGGAGCTGGCCGCCTTGCTGCTTTCTCAGCTGGGCTGCCGTAGGCTCGGCTACCACTGCTGACCTGCCCTTCTGCCGTTCTGGTGCCTCTGCCTCTCCTTGTTTGTGCTACCACCTCATCTCACTACAGTAGGCAAGGAAAGATGCCTTACATTGGGCCTAATGCTGCAATAACGGGGAGGGGCAGCACAGGAGAGTGCCTTCTACCCAACACTCAGGGTAAGCCTACATGGCCTGCTTATATAGCCCAGGAACGGGCATTTGGGCCATCACAGCCAGCCATCTGTTCCAGCCAATCACAGCCACATATCTTAGCACCAGTCACAGTGACCCTCCTAGGGGAAAGCCTTCCAGGGGAAGCCTACTGCTAGCCAAGGTCGAAATGACTACTGGGTCATTGAGAATTTGCTGAGCTTTGTGATTGCAAAACGTCTGGTGTAGACTGTTTGAAACAATTCTGGCTGGGGACTATAAGCTGTGTGACCTTTGCATAGTTGTCTTAAGGCATCTTGGAGCCATCAAGAACCTGGTGATGGCATGAGATTGTCTGTCTGTCTGGTTATAATGAAGTCTGACTGTTAGATTATAAATGTAGGTAGTCTGTTAGGTTGATAATTCATTTACTCTGGGCAGTCAGAGTGGATAGGGAAAGTCCAACAACTCATAGAGAGTCACATCACCCTCTCCCCGGTGTCTTTTCTTATTTATGGAAACATAAATATCAGAAAGAGTGCTTATAATAGACTTGAATTCCTGGTCCTTAACAGTGATTCCTCCCCAAGAGCCAGGAAGAGGCAGGATCCTTTTCTCTGTCTCATTTATGCTGTTTACTTTCTTATAATTATTGCTTCTACCCACTTTCGGACTGTTCTGCTTGTGCTGACCATTCCCTATGCCCTGGGGAAGACAGAGGAACCCCACAAAGCAGCATGGCTCCTGGGCTCAGGTCTCTCCCTCACGTGTACAAAAGCAGAGGGAGGAGTCGGGGTTTGGGATTTTGCAGAAACCTTGTTGACCATAGGAACTGAATTACTTAGTGCGTCCCCAGCTGAGGCTGGTCATCAGCTGGATGCTTTAGTCTGAACCCGATGCACACTGGGAGAGATTGTCAACATCCATTTTGATTCAGAAATGGCCTTAATTTAAGTAAGAGCATTCTGAGGCAAACAAACATTTTAAAGGCAGGGCTCAGGCCATTCTCTTTGCTCAACAAAGCTCTTTTACAACCAAAATAACTATTTAAGTTATATTTCTACTATTTCTATTTAAGTTGCTTTTTATAAATCTTTCAAATACCTACATTCTAATACCCATGACTTAATTTTTAGAAGCCTCTGTGGCCATATAAATGGATTGCTTTAGATCTAAAGTAGGAATCCATATGTTCAGAGACAAGAGATTTTTATTTCCAAAGAATCTGAGGAGACAGAAATATAAACCCCCAGAAAGAAGGATGTATGCTTTTTAAGAGCTACCCATGGGAAATGGTTTATATTTGCTAAAACTTACCTCATGATGAATATCCACATGCTACATATTAAATGATGTGATTTTGACAATGACCTGGCTGACATATTCACATGATCTGACAATGCCATGCTGCGTTTAAAAAAGTAAAGTGTGTTAATGAAAGGTTTTATTGTTTACCCTTTCAAGCTGTGTGTGCACAAAGTTGTCAACCAAGGGACATATGGGAAATACAGAATGAGTTGAAAGTCAGACCATTAGAGTTACAAAGAGCATTAGCGGGGCCCTGCATGCTGTGGTCAGAAGTGGCAGCCTCTCAGAGAGGAGAGAGCATGGCCAGTGGCATCTGACAGAGGAGGACACTCCTCATCTGTTCAGGTTACAGTAAAGCAGGCCACCCAGCCACAGCACGCTGGACCATTCAGTGTATGGCCCATCGTGGGCTTAGAAGTAGGATGTTATCTATGTACACATATCTCAAGCACTTGGAGTGGAGCCTGATCACATGGTCAATAACCCATCAAGCAGTACTCTGAAGTCCTGGGGAACCTGCACAAATGTTACAGATATAACTCAACATCATCAGTGTCTTGTCACAGCAGTCAGCTCCTGCGGAGACAACCCTGAGCGGCTGCAAGCATCTAAAAATGAGAGAAAGTTGTTTTGTTAGTTTTTGTTTCGTTTTGCTTGCTTTGAAAAAATGGTCAGAACAGCTTTCCCTCCATCCCTATGTCTGTGACCATTTACCATTGACTGTTGTGGGAAAAACACATTGTCTGAATGAAGCTTCCTCCTGTTTCCGAATTTATCCCTGCTTCTAACCTCGACTCCCAGTTCATTCAGAACTTTGTTTTCTGGACAGTGAGCTAAAGACCAGCTTGAGGGGCAGGTGTTCCCTTACCTGCCTCTTGGGCCTCTGCCCACAGGGCCTCTCCCTGGGGATCCTTCCATGGGGCCATGGCTTCCCAGTTCTTCGGAGCACTTACCACATTCAGGATGAAAAAATCAGTGATGCAGTCAATCCTGCTTCCAACGCCAATCTCAAAACCTCCGAGGGTAGTGAGGGTTCTTCACTGTTCCCAAAACCCAGTATAGTAATGAAAGTAAAGATAAACTGAATTAATCTCGCCCAGCTGCCTGGTGCTGATAGCTGACTCACAGATCCATTTCCAGCAGCAGTCTCATGGGATTGTTTGTACTAGTAAATAAATTTCTAAACAGTTCAAATACAGAGGCATTAGTGGCTTAATTAGAGAGATGGGACATTGAAAAGAAGAAATGGGAAGGAAAGGCCAGAATTAACCTATAGTTGCCAGCCAGTCAGGTAAACACCTCTGTGTGTGTGTGTGTATGTGTGTGTGTGTGTGTGTGTGTGTGTGTGTGTGGTGTGATGATTGTGGCATGTTAAATAAACTTTGCCAGCTTTTAGGAGAGTAAATATTAAAAGAATTTTGAATTATGTTTACATTTCATTTCATAATTTTATTAGCAATTTGTAAGTTGTACCCATAACATTATACAGATCATAAGGGACCATCTAGTGTAGAGTCTTACAAAATTTCTGTCATTTGCTTCCCTTAAAAACAAAAGGCTGTTTCTATATTAAAAGACCATGCCTTCCTAATTAAGAGGCGGCAGCTGCTTTCATAGCTGTTTCCCCATTTAATTACATAAATTACACTGACTGTGATGTAGTCACACAACCTCAATTGATAATTAGCATGGAGAATGCACTTGACAGTGAGATACAACAATATGAGTGGTATGACTTTGGCAGTAGGAAAATGCCAAGCTTGATTCAAATGCCATTGTAGAACTGAACGATTCCAGGCAGTTCTGGACTTATTCAGTGTTCCTATAAAACTTAATCAATTATAGTTTTTAGATCAGACCTCATGGAAAAGTCATAGTACCTGAGGCATAGTGCATATACGAACATTCTTATCTGTAGAAATAGTGTTATGGATATATTTACATGTCATTAAAAAGGTGTTTCCTTCCTAGTCCTAAATTCTAAAGAAAACCTTTCAAATTGTTCCTCTCAAAGTTGTTATCTTCATATTTCTAAATAATGTGTTTGTACAAATGAGCCCAATCTACACGTCTCTGATGTCTTTTGTCCCAGTGGATGGCACCTTCCTGTGGACTCTGCAGCCTTCTCTCCTTGTCTTTGTCCAGGTAGAGTTTGTGTTAACTCAAGGAATCCACAGTAGCATCTCAAGATTATGCAAACAATGTTTACTGTAGAGCCAGAGAAAAGTTTTCTTCCTCTGGATGGAACCCAGAGCCTTGGTCATTCTTGGCAAGTGCTCTGCTACTGAACTAAGCCCCCGTCCTTGATCTTTTGGGACAAGATCTCACTGTGAAGCCCAGGCTGCAGTAGAATTAAAATCCTCCTGCCTTAGCCTCCTAAGTGCTAGGATTGCAGATAGAGGCAGACCTTCATACAGCTCCAGTGTTCTCTTCACCCTCCTTTGTCTCTTATCCTATTTGAATCCCATGTGCATTTAATGCTTTCCATAGTTCCCATTAGCATAGGTGTTTTTATCTCTCACCTCCACCTTTCCTGCCTTCTACGCCTGGTCCTCCAGTCCCCATCCATACTACTTGTTCTGTAGGCCCTTTGCTTGATACTGGATTTTGTTCTTTGATTTTTTTTCAAGGATAATGGCTCTTGTATTCCTTATCTTCTGTTTCCTCACTTGTGTTCATGAAGCTCATAAGCTGCTTCTGATACATCTTTATTCTCTGGTTATATTTGATGGTTAAGTTATCTGGGTATAAAAGTTTATATTACTATTATTTTATTTCAGAACTCTGTGTGTCCTTTAGCTTCCTGTTCATTGGCTGGAGAGATACTCACTGTAATTTTGATTTTCCATCCTTTGTTTATACCCTGAAAAAAATCTTTTTGTTTCTGTTTATGCTTAGTGTTCTCAAATTTACAAAGCTGTGTGTGTTTTAAGATTTTCCTTTTCCCCAGCACCCTTTCAATCTACAGAGTTGTTATCTCCTCTCTATGATTTTTTTCTTATACTTATTTTCAATGATGCAACTCAAGCCCAGAGTTTTGTGTATTCTATGCAAGTACCCTCCTGCTAAACTACAGTTTCAGGACATTTTTTTATTTAGAGACGGGCTTTCACTAGGTTATTTGGGCTTTGAAATTACTCTATAGTTCAGGCAGGCCTTAAACTAGCGATCCTCCTGCCTCAGCTCCCCAAGTAGCTGGGATTACAAGTGGTCATCATTAGACTCAGCTTGTTTTTGTGTAAATCATTTCTTTCTGCTTTCAAACTTCTATCTACCTTCCTACAGCTCTCTAATAACCTTTCTAGATTCATACCCCGCACTACTTACATTTCATATGACCTACTTATTTAGCCCCTCTAGTTTCCTCTATGTTCCTTTATTTGCTTTCTAGTGTCTCTATTTTTTATTATTTTATAAAACAATATTTCTCTTTTTTTCAATTTGCAATGTTTTGAAACTTCTTTTTTCCTCAAACGTTTATAGTAATAATTTGATCTTACCAAACTTGTATGTTTTTGAGCGTGTGGAATATTTTTTCCTTCTGTTCCCTCCTGTTTTCCATTTCCCCTGTTTGCCCTCCCCATTCTTAAAAGCTACTTAGAACTACAGAGTATGTTTTTAGACTTTCTTTAGGAGTTATTTCATTTCTTGATATGTTTTTCTGATAATGCAAACTCTGAGATGCTCTTGCATTTCAGATTCTCATTAACCAGCTTGTTCTTCCTGCAGTGTGGCCCTGTGCTCAGAGCTGACATTTTCTGTGGCTTGACCCATGTGGTCTTCTTTCCTAAATGAATTTCTGGAAGAGTCATGAAAATAACAGGAAACAGACTTTTTAGAACTAATAGGCACACCCACTCCTAGAGCTTCTGTGAAGGGCATTATACTGCTGCCTGAACAGATAACACAGCTTTGTATATGATGTATGTACATTCCAGATGTCCAGAGACATCTGTGGAATGAGGTCTGGGTTTTTCCTCAGGTGTTTCTGACTGTGCAATATACTAGATATTCAAATTAAATTGGGAAGGCTAAGATATGTGTACAGCAAGAGGAAACATTTTTAGAATTATAATTCCCTATAACATCTTCCTTGCCATCTATAATGACTGTACATTATTGATGCTCTATTTATAGTAACATCCACATCTTTCTCTTGTTTTTAAAACACATTTTTAAAACAATTTCATCTGATCATGAGCTATTATTTGATACCGTATGTGTGTGTGTGTGTGTGTGTGTGTGTGTGTACAAAAATGGTGCACAGTTAGTTATCAATGGCTTATTTTCAATTAATTTTATTCAATAAGTCATATTCTCTAAATATTAATAAAACCATAATTAAGCACAAGGTGATGCAGTGGTCACAATACCAGATGGTCTGCAAGGGCTTCCTACAGTGCTGCTGTCCCTTTTAAGACACAGAGCTAAGAAGAGAGAAAAGTCTTTCAGAATGGCTTTCCTATGACATTAAGTTGATGCACCAGCATCATCATATCCGCAGCTTTTTATGGCTTGGGCAGTACTGACTGAGAGAAGTGGCATCTTCTATTTTCTGAGATCATAGAAAACGCTGCCCGCTGAAGCAGCTTCCAAATTGGAACATTTGCAGAAGCTGCCACAGTGCAGTACCAGAGCACAATATAGACTTTTTGTCCTTAATTCTAAATGCTTCCAAATCCAGACCATTTTTTTTAATGTCACCTACATGACACCACAAATAGAAGCTATACTCTGAACTTCATGTGACAGGCCAGTCAAAACACAGGTGCACTTAAAATGTTATGTAATGTCACCATCAGGATATATTCATAGGATATACAGGGGATATACATTGTACTGGTTAATTTTTATGTTAACTGAACACAAACTAGAGTCACCAGAGACAAAGGAACCTTAATAAAGAAAATGCCTCTATAAGACTGGGCTGTAGGCAAGCCTGTAGGGCATTTTCTTAATTAGTGGTTGATTGGGGAGGGCCCAGGCCATTATGAGTGAAGCCACCCCTGGGCTGGTAGATCTGGGTTCTATAAGAAAGCAGGGTGAACAGGCCATGAGGAGCAAGCCAGTAAGCAGCACCCCTCCATGGGCTCTGCATCAGCTCCTGCCTCCAGGTTCCTGCACTGCTTGAGTTCCTGTCCTGATGTCTTTTGATGATGGACTATGATGGAGAAGCATAAGCTAAAAAAAATCCCTTTCCTCCCCAAGTTGCTCTGGTCAAGGCGTCTCATCACAGCAATAGGAACCGTAAGACGTAAGCTGACTTTGCAGTGTCCATTCCCCTAGACATTTTTCATCAATGTAAGTATCTTAAAGTCTAAACAAACACATCTGAAACCTGAAACCATTCGGCCCCTAACATTTAAAATAAGAGATGGACTCTAGCTGCAATTGGGGTGTTCCAGATGGAATGCAGGATGGAGGGGTGAGGGTTTCATGGAGTGTACTGCTCATCTTTAGCTTAGAAATCTCATAAAGGCAGAAACAATTATTGAGTTGACCCAACCACATGCACCCCTTCCCTCCACACAGTCATCCCAGTCTCACTCTGGAAGTGACCCCGTGCCCTTGTCCTGGCCAATAACACAGACGTGGAAGTCTCTGGCCAGGAGCAAGTATTTACTTAGGGTTAAGATAAATAAACAGTGTATTTTAAGTCACATCCATAAAAATTACCAAGTCTTTGCTTCTGCCTCTGATTTTTGACCTGCACATGTCACTGTCATCCAGGGTATTCATTCTTTCAGTCTCCACACAGATCCAGTGGGAGATGGTTGTTCCCAGTGGTTGGAATTCCTGCCTGCTTGTTAACTTTACAGACATTTTCCTTCCTAAAACAGTCCCTTAGCATCAGCCTTGCACTTTTCCTTTCTGCCTATAGCATGCAGGTGCTGCCCACCTGCTGAGCTCATAGCTGGAAGCTCTGGTCATTGTCATTATTGCCTTTCTAACCCTCCAAAGGCCTTCCAGGGTCCTCCTCGGCTGCCACCAACCTGTGATTGATGGACTAACTGGTAGCCCTTGGCACCCATTTGGCTCGAAAGGGTCAATTCTAGAGCAAAAAGCAACGATGGGGCAGATAAACCTTTTAGAAGAGAGAGGCCCCTTCATAGCTAGTTTCCACACCCATGTGCTCTCAGCTCTCCTTCCTCACATACCTCTCCACAGTCCTGTTCCCAGTACACAAAAGGAAGGAAGGCATCTTGCCCCCTAGAATCTGACTGTGGTACAGAATAATCAGGAGAAAGTGCATCAAAGAGACAACACTTAGTTTTAATGAAAGCTAGCAGCTAGACTCTTCTACCTCTTGTGATAGTCAAAGACACTTTGCTACTGAGGAAGAGTCCAGAGAAAGCCTTGGTAAGAAGTATGGGAGTCATCAGCTGTCCATTTTGTGCAGGTATTAAATGTATGGCAAGGTTCTGCTCAACCCATTAAACAGGGTGGTGGTGGTGGTGGTGGTGGTGGTGGTGGTGGTGGTGGTGATGATGGTGATGGTGGTGATGATGATGAGATGATCATGGTAGTGATTATGAGGATGGTGGTAGTGTGGTGGTGGTAATGATGATTATGATGGTGATGATGGTGGCAGCAGAGCAGAAAACAAGTTCCAACTGAAACTTTTCTTTCTCTACAACCTTTCTGGGTGTGTTGATGGAAAAGGTGCAGTAAATGAGGGCTTGGCCAGGTTCTTTAAATTCCTGGGGACACCTTGGTGTGTACAACCTTTAGGGA
The DNA here is from genome assembly GCF_947179515.1 of Apodemus sylvaticus. Classification (NCBI taxonomy): domain Eukaryota; kingdom Metazoa; phylum Chordata; class Mammalia; order Rodentia; family Muridae; genus Apodemus; species Apodemus sylvaticus. The sequence continues at coordinate 67,636,886 of NC_067479.1, forward strand.
TACATCCCAGAGGTTAAGAAAACAAGTGAGCTTCCTGACTCACTTTCTATACAAAATGCCTCTGAAGGTCAGAAGTCTCTGTATCTTTGCTTTCAGGAAGCTCTCAAAATTACCTAACCACAAGGTGAGGAGCTGAATGGTCTCAAACATCTCCATCATCAGAGCACTGTGTTCATAACACAGAATCTAGAGTACTGATGAGTCCTCCCTAGTGAAGCTACACTGTTGCTCACTCTGTAAAGTAGCTTTCCCAACTCAGGTCTAGTGGGACCAGTACATACCAGTGATCAAGTCCTGCCTCACTCCAGCACTTGATCGTACTTTTTCATGGTTATCTGAACTAATGAGCTACAGTGGGGTCCCATTTATTTCATTATGATTTACAATTCTTTTAACTAATAAAACCACACTAGTCACAAATAATAATAATAATAATAAAGTAATAATAAAAATAATAAAAAACTATCAACAAGGTTTTACTTCTTTGATAAATATCAAATGTGTTGCTTTTATCAATTTATACCACTAAGAATTGTAACAAAAACATTCCAGTCCAGAAAAACATTCCAGCTTCTTCCTGTGCGTGGCCACAGTACATTAAGAGAAAACTCATTTTCATTTCCATTCATGATTCTTGTGTCAAAGGCATTCAAACAAAAGTACATTGAGATAAAACTGAGTCAACTCAGATGAAAAAGATGTTCAAGGTAAAAGTAGTAAAAAAACTTCTGAGTATTCTAAAGTATTTGCTCTTGTCTTTCTTAATGATCATAAGAATCGATGGTAAGTAAAGTTCATTAATGGCATTAAAAAGCAGTGTGTATTTATTTTATCATTTCTATGTGAAAAATAGCCTATCCTGGAAATTATAACTTTTGCAGCTATTTAACTTTATCATTAAAGGTTTCAAATGTTACCTTAAACGTCTGTTAAGAACAATACTACCTGTAGGTTCAATGCAATCTCTATCATCCTAATGACCTATTTTTGCAGAAACAGAAAAACTTAAGCTGGGTTTGGCCATACATACCTTTAATTCCAGTAATCTGGAGGCAAGATAATCATTTCAAGTTCAAGGCCAGCCTGAGCTACTTAGTGAGATTGTCTCTAAGTAAAACAAAACAGGGGAAAAAAAGAGAAATGCATGAGGAATGGAAAGGTTATCCTAAATTCTTATGCTATGTGCATGAACTCCTAGGTCTTGAGGACAATCTTGAAAGGGAAGAGCAAAGTTGAGGGGCTCGCAAAGCGAAGCTGCAATGTTCACAACAGCATAGTACTGTACTGTGAAGAGACAGGAATGTGAGCCACAGAAGTAGGAAAGGGGCTAGACACAGGCCGGTGAACACGTGGTGAAGAGGTTGTCCGTGTCTTAGGGTTTTGCTGCTGTGAACAGACATGATGACCAAGGCAACTCTTATAAGGACAACATTTAATTGGGGTTGCCTTACAGATCCAGAGGTTCAGTCCATTATCATCTAGGCAGGAGTACGGCAGCATCCAGTCAGGCCTTGTTCAGGAGGAGCTGAGAGTTCTACATCTTCATCTGAAGGCAGGCAGGATAAGACTGGCTTCCAGACAGCTAGGACAAGGGTCTTAAAGTCCATGCCTACAGTGAAACACCTACTCCAACAAGGCCTCCAAATAGTGCCATTTCCTGAGCCAAACATATTCAAACCACCATAGTCAACAGGGGTTCCAAGATCATTCAGCAGGGAAAGACTATTACCAGGAACTGACTCTGTACAGGCTAATAGAGGGTGCTTTCATTTTGTTTGGTTTGCCAGTGATTTTTTTTTTTTAGAGAATACATCAAAAGTACATGTAACAAAAGAAAGAGATGAACAGGAATTTAACAGAACTACATGTGTTTTGTGAAAATTATACTATTAACAAGTAAGAGATAAAATAGAAAAAACATTTGCAAAACAGAATAAGGAATTAGTATTCTAAATATAAAAAGGATAGCAACTCAATAACAAAACCAGATTTTAAAAAAATACTTGAATAACCAATGATATGCAAGTGGCCAATTCCTTTATAAAATTGTTCTCAATCATTCATCATCAGTTTCATAATGATATCACTGCATACCTGTTAGAATGGATGCTGAGGAGAAAACATCAGGAAATGAAAGGAAGGGAAATACTAAGTCTTGCTGAGGATGAAGAAAACTCATCCTGCTGCTGTGGAAGACTGGTTAGTGGGCCCTTTGTGTTATCTGCAGATTTCCATGGCTCCAGTGGTTCCCTGTCTATCCCAACATCTAGGACCCAACACAGAGCATTCAGGGCACCAAGTGGGAATCAACCCAAGTATCCATATGTGGATGAACCTACTTTGTCATCTTATCTTTATAAAAGACTAAAAGAACTAAATCTTGTAAGCTGACTGAAAAAGACAAATACCTTATTACTGAGATAACCAGAGTAGACAGATTCCTAGAGACTGAACATGGAATGGTCCCAGGGACACAAAGTAGGAGGTCGGGGGAGAGTGACTCATTGGGAACATAGTCTTGATGCTCACAAAGACTTGGGTGGAGGACACTGGTGATGGTTGTACAACCCTGCCGGCATACTTAATGCTACCCAACTGAATGCTTAGAAAGAAGTACCTTCAAGTGGTAAATTTTTTTACATGTTTGTCCACAGTAAATCATAAATATATTGAGGTGGTTTTTCAAGTCTCCAGATACTTGGATCTTCCATTTTCAGTGAGGGGGACACATGTAGCACTTTTTGCCTGTTTGGAATAACCTGCAAGTTGGAGATTCTTCCACTTCATTTTCCTTCTATTCACCCTGAAATGTACACCTTCCATACTCCTACAAGCTGATGCCTCTACTTCCAGGGCTCCCCCTGCCTTCCAGGGGCCCACCCTCTTTGGAAATACTTGCCAAATCATCCAGAGAGAATTGCAAGTTCCCTCTATGATGTTCCCTCAAAATTTTTCTAATTCCCTATTCAGATTGAATTGTTTCAGCACACAGGTAGCTGCTGATGACAGCATAGAACAGGAATATAAGCAGATATGGACTGTCTTTGAAGATGGAGAGGAGGACAGATTGCTTAGTGAGTCATTTGCCTTAGAAGCCCAAGGACTTGAATTCAATTCCCAGAACCAATCAAACCAGGCATGACGCTTGTAGTCACAACACTCTTGGGGCAGCAGGAGGATGCCTGGGTCTCACTGGCCAGAGGTCAAGCACAGTGGATGAGACCCTGGCTCAAAGGAGCAGGACAGAGTTTCAGAGGATGATACCCAAGGCTGACCTTTGAGCTCTGAATATACACATGTATACTTGTACTCATTCGTGAAGAAACCTAAATAAATAAAATGAGAATTCTTCTCTTACACTACGCAGAGAGTAGACAGGAGCTGTGGAGGTTTGAATATGCTTGGCCCAGGGAGTGACACCATTAGAAGGTGTGGCTTTATTGGAGTAGGTGTGGCCTTGTTTGAGGAAGTGTGTTATTGTGGGTGTGTACTGTAAGACCCTCATTCTAGCTCCCTGGAAGCCAGTCTTTTCCTTTCTGCTTTCAGAATTCTCTGCTTTTTTTCTGCCCATGCCTACTTGGATGGCAATTAAATGTTGTCCTTAAGAGTTGCCGTGGTCAGCCAGGCGGTGGTGGCGCACACCTTTAATCCCAGCACTTGGGAGGCAGAGGCAGGCGGATTTCTGAGTTCGAGGCCAGCCTGCTCTACAGAGTGAGCTCCAGGACAACCAGAGCTACACAGAGAAACCCTGTCTCTAAAAAATCAAAAAAAGAAAAAAGTTACCGTGGTTATGGTATCTGTTCACAGCAGTAAATCCATAACTAAGACAGGGACCTTTCCTTTCAGGTCCCAAAACAAAACAAAGAGTCCACACTTCATCCAGGCTGTAGCTCAGAGGAACAAGGGACTAATGGAGATGCCGTAGAACACCTGAGTTCTGTGCTCCTCTGACCATCCTGCTCTGTTGGAGCCAAGCACTAAATCTTACTGTCAATAACTTAAGAGCATTGTTTTATTGGTTATAAAACTCTCGTTCTCAAATACTTGCCATAGGTCCTGCCCATAAATGAAATGATCTTACACACATTTCTGCTACCCCCTGCATAACAAACCCCTGCCACTGTTCCAGTAACAGGAGGTGGAACACAGCTGTGTCATTAATGAACGATAGCAGATCCTAGCCAGTGACCTCCAGATGAAAGGCTCATTATTTCCTTACGGGTCTCCAGAGCCTTTGGTCCCCTAGCATGCCAGCAAGGGATTTGGACCGAGGAGCTGAAGCCTTGAACTATAAATTTTTTTTTTACGCAGTCCTTGATACAATTTAGAGCGATTACATTCTATTGTGCCAAGAATTCCTTATTAAAAATCAATTTAATTGTGCATACTCCATCTGGTCAGAATTATGGTCTTTTATGGGGGAGAAAACACGACTTCATATTTACCTGATATTCTATAGTTTAACAGTCTAACCGTGTAATTATGTAGAAACAGAGGCATTTCATAGTACTTAGAAATTAGTAATTAAAGACACTTTTAAAAATGTTTACCAGACTTCCCTTTGCTAACTTTGTGGCTTTGGGCCACAACAGTCAACTTGTTGAGTCATCTGAAGTTTGAATGGAAAGGAACAACAAAAAAGAAATAAAATCTGTAGTCACATGGCATACACTATATGCATTTGACATGATAATTTATTTGTTTTACTCTATGCCTTCTCAACTTCAGATTCTAGTCCTTTTAAATAAGAGCGTTCATATGCATGTTTTTATTTGAGGAATTTGGATAATAAATATTGCTTTTGACTGTCTGCTGGGCCAGATTCAACCATGCTAGAAAAAGATTGGAGTATGTTAGCTCAGAATATTACTAGGAAATATTTCCTTTTTTTCTTTCTTTCTTTCTTTTTTTTTCTTTTGGTTTTTGGTTTTCGATTTTTCCACACAGGGTTTCTCCATGTAGCCCTGGCTGTCATGGAACTCTCTCTCTGTAGACCAGACTGTCCTCGAACTCACAGAAAATCTGCCTGTCTCTGCCTCCCAAGTACTGGGATTAATGGCCTGTGGCACCATACCCCACAGGCAATATTTCAAACTAGAGTGGTGAGGAAGGCTTTTGTAGCCTGCTTCCCAAACCATAAGGGCCCTCTTCTCCTTTGACTTGACATTTGAGGAGAGTCTGAGGTTTTTTTCTCAATAAGTTTTCCATTTTGGAAGTGTTTTGTTGATATTACAGTCTTAAAGTATCCGCAGCAGATTAGTCATAGATACAGATTTGATATTTAATTGCCTTAATTTAAGTGTTTTAAAAATCACTTATTTGAAATGCATAGTTTACTGTTGATACCTGTGGCCTTTGAGGGTCGATTTCGTGTAGACCTGGTGCCTTGTCTTCTCTGTGTTCAGATTTTCTCACTGTGAGGTGGGAACAGGAGTTCTTAGGGTGGCAATGAAATTCAAGTGGGCTGATCCATCCGGGCTATTGCAAGGCCTCGGCATATTACAAGGATGTTACAAGGCATCCTCATAGTCCTTCTTTCCTTTGAAAAACTCAGATAGGGATCCACTCAGAAAGTAAGAATCCATTCTCAGGAAACAGTGAAGAATTAAGATGAACCTATCAGGTGCTCACTTGAAGGACTAGCAGTCTGTGCGCATTCATCACCACTATTTTCCAGCACTGAGCCAGCTCTGAAGTATGCTATCATGAATAAAACCCATATGACGTTTGGCCATATTGGAGTAGCCAGAAAATGCAAAATAAATAAATAAGTGTGATAGGCTAAGAGAAAGGTGAGTATAATGGGTACACAGAGGTTTTCGTCTATGCCATTTTCAAACGTTGAAGTCTCTCTTGTGTGCTGTGATAAAAATGGTGGCCTAAATAGTATTACCCCTAACTGCCTCTGCTTCTGCTCTGAGGTCAGCAGGAGGTCAGAGGGGTCAGCCTCTCGTGCTCTCAATTCAAATACATGTAAGAGCACTGTGTCATGTGCTCTTACAGAATCTGGATCCCACACACTGCACTCCCTTCTTATTGTTTACTTGTTCTATGGGGTTGCAGTGTTTGCTCCCATGTTTTCCCTGGCTAAGGGGGAGGAAACTCTTCCAGAGTTAAGACAGGGCTCTGTTTGGTTCCCCAATCATCTTTCACAGTCTCTGTTTCATTTTGGCTTCTCAGTCATATAACCTATCACACAGAACATCACCTGCAAGGAAGCTTCTAGAGTCCATCGACCCCCTACCCCCGTCATGTCTCATACCCCCTCCTCTGTATGCATCTTTCCCTTTTCCCCTTAGTTTTCCATCCATGTTTTTGAACTGCTTAATAATTCATAGATCTGCTGCAGTCACCTGAACTCCACCTAAGAGCTTTAGTGTCAGGGCTGAAGAGATGGATCCGTGGGCAACGTGTTTGCCAAGGAGTCCTGAAGACCGCACATAAGCTGTGAAGTGAGAGCCGACTCCACAGCCTTGACCTCACATGTCATACACAGCAAGGATCTGCTCACAAAGGGTCTCAGCTCCTGTGCCTTCATCCTGTCACCCACTGCCAGCAACACTGTACAAGGCAGCGTTTTTATAAACCAGTGCTTTTATCAATGGAAAATTAATTTCTAGAAACAGAATTTTAGAAAAAGAATATATTTGGGGTTTGTTTTTGTTTCTTTGTTTTTCTCTTAATTCATACTATCAGGTTAAATGGGGGCGGGGCAGGGGTACGCAGCAGTCTGTCTCTGAATGTGGTGTTTTTAATCCCAGTTCATTGTCTCAGAGTTGATGTGCAAACCACTGGATCATGCTGCCGTTGATTTCCTCAGTGAGTAATCAGCTGGCTAATTTAGCTCCTTATTCTCTATAGGACTCTTACCCCTTCTGTTCTCTTCCAGGCCCCTAGAAGGACAGGCCACCCCATTCCCCAGGCCAACACATTGGTTGCTGGCGGCGACCCAGAGCAGTGTGACCCACTGAGGTTGAGCAATGCAGTCGCCCCTCCAGACAGGAGCCTGTACAGTCAGCCCAGCCGACAGTTACTGTGCCTTTGGCAGTCAGGCAGGAGTTAGAGCAAAGAAGGAGCTTTCTCCGAGAAGGAAAAGCCATTTAATAAGTTTGGGTCAGTTTGCTCATAACAGCCCTATGTTTGAGGACCCAAACCCCAGGAGCTTGGCAAGCGGCAGTGCTTGGCAGGCCTCCCACCAACCCACCACGTCTGAGGCTGCCCAGCTCTGGGCTTTGGCTCGGTTCATTTAAGAGCATTCCTGGTTAACAAGAAAGTTAAAGCAGAGCAATCTTTTCTCCCATTAATCCAGAAGGGTAAAGCACAGTGGCCAGCAGACACTGAGAGCTTCGGGGCCAGGAGACAGACCATCTGTTTGCACTGAGGGTGGAGTTTGGTCTACAAATGCGAGAGCCAGTGGCCCACCAAAAATGACCTTGGTGTTCAGGAATTGGGTGGTGCTGCCTTTTATATATGAATTAACATTTGTATATGACTAAGTGGTGTGGAAGCCTGACTTTATAGTGTGTCAGAGAGGCATCGTGTACCTGTCTCACAAGTAAATAAAATAAAAACTAAGTCTGTTGATATAAATGTTTAAAAATACACTACATTTCCATACGCTTCCCTCTACCTATGGAAATCTTGCCAAAATGAAATCAAGTTTGAATTTTTAAAGGGGAAGAAACAAACAGCTCATGGGGTTTGAAATTACAAGGTGGACTGAAGGAGGAGACGAGACAATTTGTTTTGTGTATTTTGGGTTTCATTTTCCTCTACCAAAAAAAAAAAAAAATTCCAATCAAATAAAAAGGTCTAATCACCAGCGATGGACTGGTGATTGGAATGCAGATGAAAGGTTAAGAATGAGTTTGTTTACACTTGTCAGACCCCAGCAGCACCTGCAAATGATAAAAATGAGGATAAACACATCCAGACTGTGAGGAGCCAGGTCTGTGCCAGCTGAGCTGTGGACAGCAGCTGCTTTAGGGAGAGCTGTGGAGGGGGCGGGATGTCAAAGTTCCTGCTCTGAAGTGGCCACGGAGGCTTCACGGACACATCACTGTCAATCCAGACAAAAAGACAAGAACTCTCTTAAAAATGTTTTTCCCTTATTAGGAATTTTTACCGATGCAGGTGTCTTGGACATACTAAGTTTGTCCTAGCTCTTTAAAACAACTCTTCAATAATTTATTTTTATAACAGATGGCTGTTTGTAGGCTTAACCATATGAAATTGCTGAATTCATTCCCAGTGCTACACTGGCCCGGTAAGGCTCGGCCATGGTTACAGCTGCGTGGCTGCAGGTAGATTGTTATTATTTTAAGGGATGAAGCTTTCTGAGCCCCGTCCTGTTCAGACAGTGACCACATAGTCCCAGTTTGGCACACCAAGCTAGCCTAATACACCCAGGGTTTTTCCACAATGTGTTATGGACAGTTGGGGTCAAGTGAGGTCATTGTTGGGGGGCCTTCCTGGGTGGTATAAAGGGGTTAAACAGGCTCCTTGACCTCCCGACCACTCCGTGACAATTAGCATCATCCTCCATCAGGAGGTGACCATGAAGCTCTCCATACACCGTGAAATGTCTCCTCCTCGGTAACTCTCCCTAGTTGGAAACTGCCTCAGTTATATAAACAAAACACGGATGTTTTGAAAGCTCAAAGCACTTCGAGAAAGGCATATGTGAGCCTCCCCTTGCTACTCAGAACTTTCGGGAGATGACAACCACATATAGAGTTTATACCTATGCTTTGTAGCCATGACCTTTGGATGTGGGCTTTGCTGGGTTAGGGGGGAGGGTCTTAAGTTTAGGTTTAGATTTTGTTATTGTTTTGAAGGTTTGTTTTGTTTTGTTGCTGGGTTTGTCTTTTTGAGTGGGTAGAGTCTTGGCTGGGTAGTCCAGCTGACCCCCAAATTCTGAAGCACGGGACTTTCCAAACTTCCCTGTTTTGCAACTTGATTTTTCTTTTCCTTGATGCATCTGGGAGCTTTTTTTATGACAGCCGATGCATATGGCTTTGTATAGCTCTTCAAGATGGATTATTGTGCTTATTTAAACAAATGGGTATTGTATAGCAGCCATTATACAGTGTGTGCAGGTTCTATGTTTCAGATAATGTCAAAGCAAGCACTTTTATATTTTTATGTTGAGTGCCACGTGACTAAAGCTGTAAGATTTAAATAACTAAGTGAAATCCTCAAGTCAAAGGAAAGTGCTTCTAACACTTGGCAACAGTGCGAGCAGCTAGTCCTTCACCTTGTCAGATGTCTGTCTGTGTCCACTAGGTTTGTAAAAGATGATAACCTTGGGCAGGGGAGGGGCTTGTTTAATTAAAAATGAAATTCCAAGCCAGACAGTGATGGCACATACCTTGATTCCAACACTTGGGAGACAGAGACAGGCAGACTTCTATGAGTTCAAGGCCAGCCTGGTCTACAGAGCAAGTTCCAGGACAGCCAGGGCTACACAGAGAAACCCTGTATCTGGGGGAGGGGGGAGCTGGGGGCAGAGAGAGAGAGAGAGAGAAAGAGAGAGAGAGAGAGAGAGAGAGAGAGGGAGGGAGGGAGGGAGGGAGGGAGGAAGGAAGGAAGGAAGGAAGGAAGGAAGGAAGGAAGGAAGGAAGGAAGGAAGGAAGGAAGAAAGGAAGGAAGGAGGAAACGGGAAAGAAAAGATAGGGAAGGAGCAGGGTAGGTCTGATCCTGCTGACTTGTAAGACAAAGTTAGGAATTTGGCTTTATTTTCCTAATGCTTTCTCTCATACCTTTAAAACTCTCCCTCTTGTATGTAATACATGTTTCAGGTTTGGCATCTGCTGTGTGTCCTGAACTTTAACCAGTGTAACACACATACAGTACCACCCCCTCATCTCTTTGCATTGTCAGGCTTTGATTTGTCTTTAGCTTTGCTGGCTTGCTAAAGTCCTTGTCACGCCGCTGCTCCACCGACACTTCTAAACTTTAGCCACCAGCCTCTGTTCTGAGGTCCCACTGGAGGGAAGCAGGGAGCCGGCTTCATGGCTTCCTTTGGACGGCTCTCTCGTTGAATATATTGGATTAATTTTATAGCATTTCAAAATTGAATGAAGCTGGGGATGAAATCAGTGACATAGAGCATATACTCCACAGGCACGTGGCTGTGGGCTGGAAGGACGCCAGCCACTGTAGTCAGTAAATAAATAAACACATTAACTCCTGTGTCAGCCTACTTGAATGTTGACTGATCCACTTCTATCTGCTGTTCCCTTTCCCAAGACAGAGGATCCATCTTTTCATTTGCACAGTGAGGTTTTAGAAATTTTTTAATACTTTTTATTGTTTTGATATACCTTAAAAATTCTGTGGCTCAGAAAAATAATTTAGCAGTAAAGGTACTTTCTGCCAAGACTCACCCACATGGTAGAAGTTCTAAATTCTGTCCAGGCACCCACATGGTAGAAGGAGAGAACCACCTCTATCAAACTGTCCTCTGACCACCACATATGTAACCTGCTTCCAAACACGTCTGAAAATTAAATAGATTAAAAATGGTTTTGTTATTTATTTTTGTCATTTTTAAAGGTTTCTCTTTCTCTTAAGGTATCTTTAATCCTTTTCATAATATTGTTTTTTTAAATATTTATTTTTATTATTTCTATATAGGTGTGTGTGTGTGTGTGTCCACAAGTGTATATACATGCTTACAGAGGCCAGGAAAGGGCCTGGACCTAGAGTTACAGGTGGTTGTGTGCAGCCCGACATGAAGACTGGCAGCCAAATTTGGGTCCTTTGCCAAGTACCTTTAATCACTGTCCCATCTCCGGCCCCATCACACATTTTTTTAAAGCCTACCCCATCAATCCCTGGCTGTTTTTTATCAATATCAGTTTGTTTTTGTTTCCATTTCTGTGTCTTTAGTCTCTTAGCATCAGCCTTTTCCTATTCAATACCTTCTTTGTTGTCTTACAAATTTAATGTTATCAAAGAAAAGTCACATTTCATAGATCCTGCAGGCTCACTGAGAATCTTAGACTTTTCCTTTTTGGCTGGTCCCAGTCCTGTGTGAGGTTTTTGTTGTTGTTGCCGTCATCCATGCTCTGTTGATTTTTTTTTATTTTTAGGTCCTTGGGGAAGAAGTGTCACAGTTGTCCCAGGATGCTTTCTCATGGAATTTTGATTCTTTTCCACTGCTCACCTGTTACAGATCTTGCTGCCTTTGCTTCCTCTTGGGGGAGGACTCCTGTGATAGCACAGTGGGTCTCCATGCATCCTGAGTTTTCTACGGAACGACCAATCCTCATCAGCGTTGATTGCTTCTTGTTTTAGTCCATGTTCTGTTGCTGTGGAGTTACCATGACCAAGACAACTCTTATAAAGGAAAACATTTAACTAGGGCTTGCTTTTAGTTCCAGAGGTTTAGTCCATTATCATCGTAGCAGGAAGCATGGAAGAATGCAGGCAGGCAGGCAAGCATGGTGCTGGAGAAGCAGCTGAGAGTTCTACATGCAGACCCATAGACAGCAGGAAGAGAGAGACTCTGAGCCTGGCTTGGGCTTTTGAACACTCAAAGCCTACCCCCAGTGACACACTTCCTCCAACGAAGCCACACCTTAGTCCTTTTGAAGCAGTGCCACTCTGTGATGACTAAGCAGTCACTATATGAGCCTATGGGGCCATTCTTATTCAAAATACTATAGTTGCCATTTGCTTTCTTGATATCATTCTGATTAAGATGGAATTATAGTTTAATTTGTATATCCCTGAAGGCTGAAGTTGCTGTTTTTTCTCATGTGTTTACTGACCAGATCCTCTTGAGAATGATCTGTCCAGTTAATTCAGTTTCTTATGCTACCATAAAAGATGATTTGAGCATGCTTGTTTCTTATCATTGTGTGTTGGCCTGTGCTTGACGTGGAGGGCAGCCAGTCAAGGAAGTAAATATTTTGTCAACTAAAAACACACATGACCAACAAAAGAGTTTCATGGATTTTTATTATTTATAATCTTTATCTACAAAGAGACACCATAGCTATCAAATCAACTTTATGGGGGGAAATGCATGAAGTTAAGATTCTTTCAGTCAATTAAAAAGTGTTAACACAGAACGTATTTGGTATAAGTTCATTTCCTTGTAAACATGGTGTCTATAACCTCTCAAAGTTGATGCAGCCTTAATATAAATTTTCCTTAAGATACTGATATTTATGATATTGGAAATTTATATTCCTTGAAAGGACAACTGTCACACTGCTAGCATGCAGTCTCCCTCTACAGCTGTGTCCAGCTGGTGGTCCACATTCCCAGCTACTTCTCCAGTGAGGGGAAACATTTAGGTCAATATTGATATAAAACTTGACGAACTTTGTTCTCTTCCAGCTTTGGTTCGCCTTCGTTAATGGATTTTCTGGGCAGATTTTATTTGAGCGCTGGTGCATCGGCCTGTACAATGTGGTAAGCATTCCCCTTCCTGTCTGATAGCGTGGAGGACTTCAGGGGCATTCCTTTACTGTGTATGTCTGGGAAGTGTATCTAAGCCAATCATCTGTGTACTTAGCAGGCAGCACAAATATATCTTTAGGGCCTTTGTTGCTGCCACACATCCTGCAGAAGCCCAAACTCTCCACACATGGTTTCAATCATAGCAGATCATTCTTGAGTAGCCCCATGAAATTATTAACCCATATATCTTAGTAATGGACTCTAGCTAGCCCCTTGCTAAATGTCTCTGCAACATTTTCAAGGAAAAATTTCTGTCCTGCATCTAAACTCAATCCATTTTGTAACATAACTTCTGAATTCTTAAACATAGATATGAACCATGAATATATGACCTAGTGAGATTTTTGCCCTTTTTGGAAGAATGTCTTTGAATTCTGAGGGTTTTTTAAATAATTAATTGATGAATACATCCAAAAGTCAAAACCAAGTAGAAACTATAATCTAAAATGCCTAGTTTTATTGTTCCCCTTCTCTTTAGAGAAAAACAAACTAAACCAAAGTGGCAGTCATTGCTAAGTGCCATAGCTACTCATCTGTGAGTCACTGTAGAGATTCATCTCTTGAGTTGCTTTCTCCTACTGCTTGGAGCACCAGTTCTAGCTTCTTGCAGCTCATGAAGTTTAACCTCTGAAGTAGCTGCTCCGGGGAGGTGTATAATGGTGGGAGTGTGGCTCAACCATCTCACGGTACTGTGTGCATTTCTGGCTCTGAACTCACATCCCGCAGTGCACTTTTCTCAGTAGCTGCCATATTGGCTATAACATGCTGAACACACAGTGTGACCTGGGCACACACAGTGTGACGTGTTTATATGACTTTTAGGTGAAGAGGATCAGGTATATGGGCTCAGACTCTGGCAAGACTAAGTTCTGGTTTTGATAAGTTAGTTGGCTGTATGGCCCACTGCAGAGTGTGTTTCCTGCTTGTCCAGATCCACTAAAAGGTGAACAGGAGAGAGAGAAAAGCTGAATTAATGTGCTAAGAATCTCCTCTAACTATCTCCCCCAAACATATGGCTCAAGGGCCTTGCTTCTATGTCCTCCCTGAGGAGGGACTGGGGATAACTAGAAAATCTAGGACCGGAAGCAATATAGAAACCCGTCAGCACACCTAACTCAACCATGAAGCCGATCTCCTGGAAGCTGTGCTTTAGAGTTGAGGAATGCCTAGGATGAATGTCACCATACTGCATAAGTTGGATTTAGCCCAATTTTCATGCCCAGGTCTTTAGGGCAAGATGGTTTTCTTAGCTCTGGGTAACCCTAGGAAATTCAAGTTAACCCAAGAAATGTTATGTAATGGAGTAATCAAATGAGCTGGGATAGGCTGAAGCATGAAGTTGATCAAAGCAAGGGCCGCAGTCCACTCACAGGAAAGAAAAGCAAGGGCTTGTTTTTGAAAAATGAAGATTCCCGAGGCCCACAGTCACTCAATAGAGAGTGCCTCAGAGATAGGCATCCTTTTAAGAGAATGCTCCTGGAGATTGCTGTGTTCATGAAAGGTTAAGAACCACTGTGACCTTTAATGTATATGGCTGGGAGTATGTTTTGTGTATACAGTGCCCCACCAATAAAGAAGAGGACTCTGTACCAGAGAAGTCAATTCTGAGGTGAAATGACCATGGATTACCAGAGTCTGTAGAATAGGTATTAAAGGTGCTGGAGCCTTTTCTCCAAGATGGCACCAAAAGTGAAGAAGGAATTTCCTGCCCCTCCCAAAGCCAAAGCTAAAGTGAAGGTCTTGAAAGCTAAGAAGACTGAAAAGTGTCCACCGCCACAGAAAGAAGATCACATCACTCACCTTCTGGTGGCCCAAACCAGGAGGACCCTGTGGCTCTGGAGGCAGCCCAAACATCCCTGAGAGAGCACACCCAGGAGAAACAAGCTTGACCACTGTGCCATCATCAAATTCCCCCTGACCACAGAGTCAGCCATGAAGGAGATAGAAGACAGCAACATGCTTGTGTTCATTGTGGATGTCAAGGCCAACAAGCAGCAGATCAAACAGGCCGTGAAGAAACTCTATGACATCGATGTGGCCAAAGTCAACACCCTGATAAGGCCTGACGGCGAGAAGAAGGCAGCATAGGTTCACTTGGCTCCTGATTATGATGCTCTAGATGTTGCCAACAAGATTGGGATCATCTAAACTGAGTCCATATAGCTAGTACACTTTTTTCACATTACAAAAGTGGGTACTGGAACATTATAAAGGTGCAAGGGTATGCTGGGAGGTGCTGGGCATGCTGTAGTACTGGGGGTGCTGGGTGGTACTGGGGATACGGTAGGAAAGGTGTTTCTCTTTGCAGGAGACCAGGAGTCCTAGAATCTCTCACACTAGAAGCCCCAAACCTTTTGAGAACATGAAGGTATATTATTCATTTGTGGGTACCATAACAAAATATCAAAGGCTGAACACTTTATAGAGAAAACAGGTTTAGCTGATCACAGTCTAGGAAGCCAAAAGTCCAAGACTGGCCAGCACTACTTGTTCAACCCTGGTGAGTTTCTTCCCTAATCACCTTGCATTAGGTCGTACCTCTTAAAGGTTCAACCACCCCAGCACCCTCACACTGAAGACCAAGTCTTTAGCCATGAACTTTGTGGAAAACACACTTAGATCGTATGCAAATTATACTAGAGTTCTTCCATGGCAATTATTTTGGTGAGGAATATGAAAAAAATGAAATTAAAGAAAAATTACAAAAAGAAACCCAAAGAACTCTTCTAGCTGTCCTTCATTTGGATTACTTGATTATTAATACTTTGCTTTCATTTGCTGTCTCTCTCCAAGCATGTGCTCATCTATACGTGTAAAGACACATGCTTCACACACACATACACACACACACAAACTCTCTCTCTCTCTCTCTCTCTCTCTCTCTCTCTCTCTCTCTCTCTCTCTCTCTCTCTCTCTCCACTTCCGTGAAGTGTAATGATTAAATTGGAAAACCTGAGCATAGCTCTGTTTTGTAAATTTGGGAATCCATAATTAATTTTGTTGCTATTGTCCCAATAATGTCCTATTATGCAACTCGGTTCCAGTCCAGAGCCAGAGACTTTCTATAAGGGGCAATCTGTGAGATGTAAAAACATTTACAGTATTTCTTTCTTTCCTTTTCTCATCCTACACCATTATTCTTTAATGTTTGATTCCTCAGGCAGCTAATGTAATTCCTTGTTCTTCAGTTTGCCACACCCTGTTAAACAGAATGAAACAGACTAGATTTTGCTTGTCCTTAAAGACGGAGCTAACTATGTCACATTAGATTCTCATTACATTAGTTGCCTGCCTGTGATATCACTTTCTGAGGCTTCTGTTTCTCCAGTCAGCTACAGACTGAGCCTCTCAGAAGTAAGATTCCCATGTTGCTAAGACCTTATGGGTGTAGTGTTGGCATTACTAAGACACAGTCTCACGGAAACCTCTCTGATCCTCTGACTCTTACTGTCTTTCTGTCCCTCTTCATGACTATTCCCTGAGCCTTTGATACAGAAGTGTTTTGTATAGTCATTGGAACTGGACTCCACAACTGTACGTTGTGGTTAGTTGTGGATTTCTATACTGGTCTCTATCTACTGCAAAAAGAAGTTTCCTTGATGAAGGGTGAAGAATGCACTTACTTATGGAATAAGTATTTAGATTATGCTGGTTTAGTAAGTTGGCTGTTGTAGGTTCTCCTCCAAGATCCATAACCTCACTATCCCTGGGTAGTTGGCTAGGTTAAGTACAAGGCATGATGTCTGTCATGTTGAGTTAGCCTTAAGTCCAATTAGAGAGATGTATGCCACTACTGCAGCTCATGGGGCCTCACCCCACACATAGAACTACAAGCAATAAGGAACATTGAGACCCAGAGAAATGGTCTTTCCCAGGGAACAGCATTCCATTGAGATATCTGATACCAATGGTCAGCCCTGCAAACATATGTATACAAGTAACATTATACAGACTAAGCAGGTTGTATTTAAGAATACACAGACACACACACATACATGCATATCAACAATTTAAAAAAGAGATCATAAATCTAAAATCTAAAAGAATGGTCATTGGGAGGATTTTTGGATTGGAATGATGAAAGAGAAAGGGGAAATGATGTAATTCTAATCTCAAAAAATAAGTTTTAAAGTAAAATACCAGGGGAAAAAAACCTTAAGTTTTAATTATTTTCATGGTAGCATATTATTATGACAGCTCTCTTTTATTAATAGTTATCACTGTTAATCTTAATTGTGCCTAATTTAAAACTTAAAATTTATAATAGGTGTATATGATCATATATGATTGTTTATCCAGAAAACCCAGAAGAAACCAACAGAAAGTACTAGAAATAGAGAATCACAGAAGACTCAGATAAGACATTTTTTCTGTTCTAGTAATCAGTATTTCTATTTTAAAGTCTACCAATGGGCTCCTAAATACTGAAAAAATATGAGAACTCCTTTCAGAAAACAATTAAACACATCTGCGGCTGGGCAGAGTGGCACGTGCCCAAGTCCCAGCTTCATATGAGGCTGAGGCAGGGAGAACCATTTGGGCTCAAGATTGGGGACCAGCCAGGTCACATTGTATGATTGTCTCTCACGTGTTTTTACATTAAAAATTACATAGTTGTAATTTTATAGTATATGTATCAAAAAAATCCCAAGTCTTAATGAAAGATTGAAAATCACTTGGATTTCCTAGAACCTTGTGTAATCCTGGCTACTGCAAGGCTGAGGCAGGAGGATCTTAAGTTCATTCTACCTGTGCTGTGGAGTGAGTTCAAGGCTGGACCAGGCAGCTTCTTAAGACCTGTCTCAGTATTCAACAGTAAAATAAAAACAGGGCTGGGGATTCCATTTGGTGGTAATGCCCACCGTGCAGTATCTCCAGCACCACTAAAAAAGAACAAAGAAATAAAGACTTAAAACTAGGATTTAGATAGGAAGTGTACTGTTTTATTTAAATATGGGAAAACATTACCAAGTCATCACTTCATAAGTTAATATATACATTTACCTGATGCAAACAGGCTTGAGGGGCACAGGAGGAACTGTGTTACCCTGTAAGTGAAATAAAGGAGTTCTTGAAACCAGCTATGCAAAACACATTTAGAAGAGGTTGTAGAGTTTTACTATCAGACTAGCCCCGAAATCACCATCAAGAGCAGTATATTCCTTATGGACACAGAGTCAGAGACTATAGAGTTGGGTTCCATTTTCAGAGTCTAGAACAATACATCGGAGTCTAATAAACCTTAATAGTGACTTTTTAAAAACTTCATGGCAAAGTGTGAATTAATTGTGTTTTCACATCTGGCTCATTATCTGTGGGGGAAAAGTGAATTTTTAGCTTATACCCCATAGGAAAATAAATTCCAAATGGGAAAAATAAAACCATGAGACTCCCCTAACACGATCCTAAAAAGTATGCATAAGCTCGGGGTGGGAAAACTGTCAACAAGTCGACGGTCAAAGCTGGTTTCAACCACTTTTTAAACGCCTTTAGGTTGCAAAGGAAGCCATTTTTGGAAAAAAAAATCTAATAGGCAATGAGCACAACTTAAAGACCCAAAGAACTAGGGACTCAAAGAACTCTCAGAAACATAACCATGCATGGAAAGCAGAAAGGGGACCTAACTAAATCTTGCTCGAAGTATCGGATCCAGATGGTCGACATGTGTAGACTCCCTGGTACACAGGGACATGTAAAAGAGTTAATATCTGACTTTTTCGAACGAGAGAATAATAAATACCGAATAAAACCACCACAGATAGGAAAGCTGGCAAAAGGTCACTCTTGTTCTTTGCAGAGGGAAATATAAAAGATTGGAACCCTTTTTAGAACGCAAGCAGGCAACAACATATAAAATTAAAACTACATGTTTTCTTTTATGCCCAGCAGCTTAGGCCCATGGGAAAAAGCAAAGCATATGTTGTACCCTAGTATGGATGTTTGATACATGGATGAGGTAACAAAAAGAAAGGTAGAATCAAAATGAATATGGATGGATTAATAACTCAACTATGGCACATCCCTACTGTGAGTTGTTATGTGAACACTAGAGAACACTAAAAAGACCACATTAGTGTTAAATCCAAGGGGTTTGTGGGACTTTCTGTGATTTATTGTTTAGCAAAACAAGTATGAAGATAAATGTGTGTAAGTAACACCTCCGTTTTGTTGAAAAAAAAAAAAAGCATCAACAACAAAACTATGATTCCCCAACCAGTGTACATAGGTGAGTGCAGTATACTTAAAGGATGTATGGCACAGCTTGCTGGTGATGAGGGGTAAAGAGGGCTTGGAGGACATTGAGATTCAACCAAAAGAGAAAAAGAAAAAGCTAGCTGGGTCCAAGCTGGTATACGCTCGATGCATGGCCTGATGCCGAAGAGCAGAGATGAAAGCAGGCGCCCAAAATGCATGCAGAGCTCCAGAGACAGTCCTTGGCCTCTCCTCCTTTCTCCTTTCTCCTTGGGAAAGGGGGGAAAGGGGGGAAAAGAGGGTAAAGGGGGGAAAGGGGGGGAAAGGGGGAAAGGGGGGAAAGGGGGAAAGGGGGAGAAAGGGGGGAAGGGGGAGAGGGGGGAAAGGGGGGAAAGGGGGGGGGGAAAGGGCATTTCACTGCTCAGTTCTCAGTCTCCAAGTAGCTGGTGTGGGTTTAGAATTCTCTTAGCGGGGATTGTTAGATCCCATGGCTGCAGAGCTGGCTGGCTTTGTGGATATGGATTCCATCCAAGCAGAGGATAAATTATGAGCCAGTCTCTTTGAACTTGCTAGAACCGAGTGAGAGAGTGACCCATGGGCCACAGGTGCCCCGAAGTGAAATGGCACATTGCTGCCAGACCTATCTTCAGCATCCAGCTTTATTTTGCAACACAGAAGCTTGGTCCCAGCTGACCCTGAGGAAAACAGGTGAAAGTTCACACCTCAAAGGCACTCCCTCTGCCTCCAGTGCCCGGAGATGATTTCTGTGGGCTCCTTTCTTCTTTGTACTGTGTCCTCAGCCAACCGCGTCCTTTGTGAGCAGCAGGCTTCCCCCAAAACACGTTGTCAATTCCTGAGAGTTTTAGAAGGGTGCTGTTCTCAAAGGAGGTCCCAGAAGCACCCATTGTCCACAGTCAGCATCATCTTGCAAATCCTATCGGTCCCATGCTCTGCAAGACCCATGCGCTGATGCAGAGTCCCTTTGCTCAATGGTGCCATGACCTTCTCTCCAAGCAACCTTGCCAAGCCCCCACACTTCACATGCTGCATTTGTGTCCCACTGTGGTCACAGGTCACCTCCTCTGCAGGAGACATGGGGCCTCAGAAGCTTTCTGGCCTTTCTTCCTCTCTGAAGAAGTGTCCAAATTCTCAGCGTTCCACACAGTGTCTGCCCCCATCTCATTCAGCGTGCCCTGCCCTTGAGTGAGTAAATGGATGGACTGCTAGTGCCTCCTAAAACCTGAGGAGGGAGGGAGTCGAAGGTTACAACTCATGCAGCCAGCATCAGCAGGAAACCTGCTGCTCCCAGGAGCTAAGTGTAGTACACAGTTATGGCAAGTTCTACAACAGGAGGGCAGCTGGTCACCAATGAGTTCTTAGCTCATCAGGAATTTATGTTTTTAGCGGTCCGTGCATTCATTCACATGGATTAAGAGTTTAAAAGAAGTGACTTGTTTATTTCTTTTGTTCTGTTTGGAGGATGTTTGCAGGCTGATGTTTGTGCAGCCTCAGGTTTGGACTTGACTGTGAAAGTTAAGTCATCACTGGCCGAGCTGAAACCTTGGCACAGTGGGAAGCAGACAGGCTCTGATTAAGGGCTCATTGTCTCTGTACAGATCTTCACGGCATTGCCGCCCTTCACTCTGGGGATTTTCGAGAGGTCTTGTACTCAGGAGAGCATGCTCAGGTTCCCACAGCTTTACAGAATCACTCAGAACGCAGAAGGCTTCAACACTAAGGTAAGGAAATGCTGTGGAGAAACAACTATCACCTATGGAAGGCATAGCCCTCCTTCTCTTTCAGCTCTGATCACCTGGCTGTGAGGTAAGTGGTGTTTGACAGAGGGCATTGGCTGAGCCCCTTCATATCCGGCCGGCCCTGTGATGCAGAAATACTTCCCTCAAGTCCAGCCAGCTACAAGCCTGATTTACTGGTTTTAACTTTGTGTGTGAGGTATATGCACATTTGTGGAGGGAATGCACACACATGCAGGCGCATGCAGAGGCCAGAGGAAAATATTGGGTGTCTCTATCTGTCTTTCTCCGCGGTATTTTTTGAGACAGGGTCTTTCCCGGAGCCTGAAGCTCACTACTTAGGCTTCCTGTCCTGAGAGCTCTCATCTGCCTGCCTCTCCCCGACACCCAGTGCCAGGTTTATAGGCATGCCCAGTTAGTTCTGATTTTTACATGTGCAGAGCATTCAAACTAAGGTCCTTTCATTTTCTTAGAACTCAAAATATTTCCTATTTTAGAGGCCTTTTCAGGGCAAGGGTAGAATTTGGAATACTAGCATGTATAATACGTTTTGGAGATGGTGTCAAGTCTAAATATTGAACAAATGCTCAACAAGTTTTGGATTTTGGAGTATTCAGGATTTGGTGCCTTCAGATCAGAGATGTTCAACCTGAATAGATTATCCTGAGGAGACCCAGATGGAGGCTGGACCATCTATAAAACAGATGGAACAGTCTGGAATACCAAAATGGGCCCGTCATACAGGGCTCTGTCCCATGCATGCTAACAGTGGCAGTGCAGTTGGGTGCTACTGTCTGAAGGGCAGCCACGGGTCTCCCCTGAAGAGGAGGGAGGATGTGAGCCGACACCTGCCGTGGCGCGGTGTGGGATGCGGTGTGGCGCGGTGTGGGATGTAGCCATGGCGCGGTGTGTAGGCGGGGTGCAAAGCTGCAATGAACCAGCTCGGCGGGCTGTTCCCAAGCAGATGTGGCTGATCATTAACTGTCATGGCTGCCTCGTCCTTGGGCATGTTTAATAGGCAGATCCAGGAAGGGATAAAATAAAAAGCATCCCGTTGGCTCTGCCGTCTTCCACACACGGTGACTGACCTGATCAGCCGCTGTTTCCCGAGTCTCTTAGCGGGCAGTTAGAGGCTTCTTCTCCACACCGCTTTCACAAGTCAAGTCTGTGCTCTGCTGTTGCCTCTGTCAGGGTGACAGGGAAGCAGAAAGTTGAACCCACACTAAAAACAGAAGAACTGGGTGGACCTCAGCCTCCTGCAGACACCTAGCGGGTTGCTCGGTTCTGTGTTTTAGAGGAGGGGTCAGGAAAGGGGGTGGGCACAAGTGAGCACATAGAGCTGAGGTTATGGAGCCTTGTCACAGCATTTCCCAGCACACGAGGCCGGCCTCTGGGCCCAGTCATCATAGTTAGCTGACAGTAGGTAAACGGGCCTTATGTTAGCGTGTCTTTAGCTGTGTTCTGCCCCTAACCGCTGTTGAACCACCTTCGTGACATTCCCCAGAACTACCTGTCGACTGCTGGAGAAGTTTCACCTGGATTTACAAGCATCCTTGTAGTTAAATAGAATACTGAATGGGGCTGGGTTGGGGTAGAGTAGCCCAGAACATGCATGGTCTGGGTTCAAAAAAATAACTTTTAAAAACATGGAAATGCTCATGACACTGTCATTTAGAACGAAAAGAACTCTGTGCCCTTTTCTTTAACATTGCAAACATTAAAAGTGACATTTTCACTTCATTTATTTATTTATTCATTATTCACTTATTCACTTTTTTAGTGTGCTGAGAGGGGGGTGCTATGCCATTGTGTGTGGGTGGAGGTCAGAGGGCAGCACTTAGACCTCAGTTCTCTCTTTCTGCTCTGTGAGTCCGGGGACTGAACTCGGTTCCTCAGACTTGATGACAGGCCACCTTCCGCCATTGAGCCACTTTGCCAGCCTCCAAAGAGAATTATTTTAGAGTGTGGCATTGACCTCAAAGGTGACAGGAGGAAAATGAGCAAGAGGCAATTTAAGACATTAAGGAGGAAAAAGGAAATTTATATACAGAATGCGTTTTTATGTTTTCTAAATGAACAAAATTTTAGTTTCTTGCTATCCAGTTTTAGCCTGAGCCCCTTTTTCCTGAGCGATTGTGAGGTGAACTCTTGCAGTGAGGAACACTCACACATTGCAGCTCAGCAGTCTTCACATGAGGAAGGATTCTGTGTCATTCCCATACAGGCGTATAGAGGTTTGTAGGAAAGAAAAATTATCTGGAGAGCATCCTCTCTCTCTCCTTCTCCCTCTCTCCCTCTCTCCATCTCTCCCTCTCCCCCACCCCCCTCTCTGTATGCGTTTTAAATTAGGACTAACAATGTCCCCTGCAGAAGGCCCCAGCCCACACCAGGAGCCTTCACAATGCCTCACCTATTGCAGGTTACACGCAAAGACCCTGAGCCCCAACCCTCTGACTCCTGATTTCTCTTCCGGCAGGTTTTCTGGGGTCACTGTATCAATGCCTTGGTCCACTCCCTCATCCTCTTCTGGGTTCCTATGAAAGCGCTGGAGCATGGTAGGTAGTCCCTTTATTTATTTATTTATTTATTTATTTATTTATTTATTATATGTAAGTACACTGTAGTTGTCTTCAGACACACCAGGAGAGGGTGTCAGATCTCATTATGGATGGTTGTGCTGTGTGGTTGCTGGGATTTGAACTCAGGGCCTTCAGAAGAGCCATCAGTGCTCTTAACTGCTGAGCCATCTCTCCAGCCTAGGTAGTCCCTTCATGATGTCAGCATCAGCAAGGTTAGCCACCTGCAAGGCCAGTATGTACACCATTCTCCCCAGTGTGTGCAACATGAGAATGAAGACTGGGAACACAGACCTGCCCCACAACAAGAGCTTGTTTCCAGTTCCAGCATGCAAGTCCTATGCGTCCTGCCTTTTCTTTGAAATTATAAGATAAACACTAGGACCTCCATGCTCAGTTCATGATAACTGAGTCTCCAACCTTGAGGGAACATTTATGTCTCTTGCCCATGAGTTTAAAATCCTCAGTTACTTAATTAAGCTTTTGCTTCAAGTCTCTGGTGTCTGTGTGCACAGTCACTCGGGTATTATAAATCTAATGCCATTCCATGTTTTCTGAGGGCTTTTCCTTGACACACACTTTTAAAGTCACATACTCCAGGTTGGCCTTACTCCTGCTGCACAAGGACAGCCTGTGTTAGTTCACACTTTTTGATGAAAACAATCTTAGATAGGGTTTTACTGCTGTGAACAGATACCATGACCAAGGCAACTCTTATAATGACAACTTTTAATTGACTTAGCTTCGGAGGTTCAGTCCATTATCATCAAGGTGGGGCATGACAGTGTCCAGGCAAGCATGGTGTAGGAGGAGCTGAGAGTTATAGATCTTCATCTGAAGGCAGATAAGAGAAGACTGGCTTCCAGGCAGCTAGGACAAAAGTATTAAAATCTAAACCCGCAGTGACACACCTACTCCAACAAGGCCACACAGTCCCTGAGCAAAGAATATAAAAATCATCACATCCACTCCCTGGCTCCCATTGGCTTGTTCAATCACATGAGTCTATGGGCCGTACCTAAACACAGCATACGGCAAAATACATTTCGTCCAACTTACAAAGTCCCCAGCAGTCTCAACAATGTTAAAAGTCCAAAGTTCAAAGTCTCTTCTGGGATTCATCCAATCAATCTCCAAAGCAAGATAGGAAACCAGCTGGGCAAACTCCAAACTTGCATCTCCATGTCTGATGTCAAAGTCAGATCTCCACTCCTTTTTCATCTTTGTTGACTGCAACAAAGTTCTTTCTCCTGGGCTGGTTCCACTCCCTGTTTGCAGCTTTCCTCGGCAGGTATCCCATGGCTCTGGAATCATCTTGAGGCCTCCAAGTCAATTTCAGCTTCACTGCTTCTTATTCCAATGTATAGGACCCACACATGATCTTCTGGGCTCCTCCAAAGGGCTTGTGTCACCTCTCCAGCTCTACCTTCTGAAGCTTTGATTGACTCTATTCCTGGAGGAGTGACCCACACATTCATTCCAGATGGGTCTGTGCCCTTTGTCATCCTGCTTGGATTAAGCCGTTGTAGCTTCCCATTGACTTTAATTAGTAATGGTGATACTAAAAGATACCCTAAAGGATCTCCTGCACTCCAGACATAATCCTTCTTACCTCCATTGTGGAGAGGCAATCCAATTTCCCCATGGTAATCTGGATCTATCACCCCTCCTAACACTGTTATTCCTTTCTTAGAATGTTGGGTTAAGGATATTAGAAGCCCAAAATGACCAGGGGAAAGTCTGAGTTTCCAGTTTAATAGAATGTTTGTTGTGGCTCCTGGCAGAAGCATTTCACACTCTGGAACCAGAACTTAAGGTTGTGGGGACAGGAAGCAAAAACTTTCCCAGTTTTTGGGTCACTAGAAGTGATAGTAAATGGAACTATTCCCTTTTCTATCCCTTGATTCCTGGAACCATGGGTCCTGACTGTGGGAGATATTTTGTATTTTTATTTTTTCTCATATATTTTGTATTTTATTCTTTCTCAGCTTGCTCCTTTTCTTTCAAACACTCTTCATAAGAGTGAACTTTAGTAACTACACAACAGAATTTATACCAGGCTGGCTTTTTTGAGACTTCCTTTTTCAAAGCAAGCAATTTAAATCTCTTCACTATTTGCACAATTTCAAAAAGCATTGCTACAGTTTGCCTGGATTCCAGCATTCAAATCGTTCATTCCCCAAATGTGGCCCATGCTTCAAAGTTGACATGTATACACTTTTAGTAGATGTCAACAAGTGAATTTACAGTTTTGTTTTATCTCTTCCACTCAGTGCCACTGTTTGCCTAACAGACAAGTATCAGGACACGGGGATTCATTCCCATTTGTTGTCACAGCATCCTCATCATCTGTCTCATTTAGCATAAGAGTTTTCTGTTAGCAGTGTTGCAAGCAGCCTATAAGCTGAAGTGTTGGAGGGAAATAAATGACAGATATTAGGTACATTGGCATAGAGGCCACCTTTGTTCCTCTTGATCTAACAAGTTGAATGGCTGTTTTTGAACTCACTTGTAAAGTTTCCTACTTAGTTGGATGCAGAAAGAAGCCCATATGCATTCATGTTTTCATGACTTGAGAAGCACTGTGCTAGAGTTCATGGGTGGAAGATAAATGTAGGGGCCAACAAGATGCCCCAGCAGAAAAAGGCGCCATCAGGCTGCAGTCCCATGAACCCACATGGGAGAAGAAGAAAACTGACTCCCACCATTTTCACTCTGACCTCTGTATGCTGTGGGGCACATTCCACATACACACAGAATGGATAATAGATGTAATTTTACAAAATAAAGATAAATGTACAATGTAGGCTGGAGGTCTTACCTTTTGAATTTATACTCTAGTGAGGAGAGTTAGATTCAAGCATGGAAAATTCTAGAACATAGTAGAAATAACTATCTCAAGTAAATAGAACATAATTGAGCACAGCGCTCAAGAATCCATGGCATGTGGGTTATTACTACCTTTAAGGGGGCCATACCTAGGCTTGAACAGACAGACAGACACGCATGCATGCGCACGCACACACACACACACACACACACATTCTATACCAGCAGTTTATGTTCTTACCATATTCTGTGTTTCCCTATAATACAGTCATAACTTGTTCATAAGCAAAATCTTAAGGCATAACTCTCCTACCCCAAGCTGGAATGTGTCTTCTTGCATATCTGTCTGTGTGCTCCATTTTATTTGGTAGCATGTCAATGGTAAAAATCCAGAAAGTAATATAATATCCTAAATACAGGTGAACCTTTTTTCTCCCTCTCCTTCTCTCCTTCCTTCCTTCCTTCTCTCCTTCCTCCTTCTTTCTCTCCTTCCTCCTTCCTTCTTTCCTTCTTCCTTCCTTCCTTCTTTCCTTCCTTACTTCCTTCTTTCACCTATAACTCCAGCTCTAGGACATCTGATTTACTGACTTCCTTGGGCACCTGCACTCCAATATACAAAACCATACAGATATACACATATATACATGATTAAGATATAATTGTAGTAGTAGTGACAATAGTAATAATAACAAATCTTTAAAAAGTTAAGAAAGATGCAAACACTGTCTCCAAGAGCACAGGAGCATAGCAGCAGTTGACACAAGCCAGGGTGCTTTTCAAAGCTAAGCGCCCCTCCTAGCACAGGGACCTTTGGACCCTCCCTCCTCGGCTACCTCCAGAATTCATTTCTCAGCCTCAGTCCTATTTATAGTCCTAAAGAACCTTTGCTTGATGAGGACTAAGGTCTCTAGAGTGGCTTAGCATATCTATAAGCTACCACGTGGATTATGTCACAAAAATCAGTGAATTTTATCCTAAAATCCTCTCCCAACCATTGGTGGCAAAGGACTCAAGCACCACTTACCAGCCTGGTTCGTTTGTGCCAAGGCAACATGATCTAGGGAGGAAACAGTCTTGAGAAGGTGTGGGCAGGTCATTCATTTTCCGCAGTGTTTCCAAGGATTTTTCCTTTGCTTATTTTTGCATGGTTTTGGACAGACTTTCAAAGCAGCCAGTCTTGTTGATGAAGTTTGTGATGATTCATTCCAAGTTTCAAAATAAAGTTTTCCTCTCAAACAAATCAGTAAGTCAGATTTCTCTCAACTGTCCCACCATCAATCTCCCAACTTGATTTACCTAAAGCCCCCACCCTTTGATCTGAAAATTACTGTCGGATAAGATCATGGCCGGCACCAGAGCCTTGTTGACTGCTCCCAGACTTCTCCTGGCATTTCTAGTCGACGCAGTTGAGCAGGCCTCCTTGAAGTAGAATGTGGTTATTGGCAAAAGAACATAAAATTAATTTTGATTTGAAATGTTTTTTTCAGATTTTCCTTGATGACATTTATGGGGGAAGAAATGGGAGAAAGGGAATATACTTCCCAGAAGCAAAAGTTTCCTCTAAAATATTTGTGCTGCTTAGGTTTGTTGTTGTTGTTGTTGTTGTTTGTTGAGTCTATTACAGACTTTGGAAACAGCTACATGCTCTTTTGGAGACTCCGTTTATAAAAAATTGGGGAAGGACGGGAACAGTCAGCCAAGATCATCTCAGAATACAGGTGACAGCCACGTGCTTTCTTCTGTGTGAGGGCCGCACATAAGACCCTCCACCCGTTCACCTGAGTGCCGGTCTTTCCTAGGCACATAAAGGGTGTCATCAGGCTTTGATCTCATCTGTTATTTACTGATATGGCTACCCATGGGTTTCTTTAACAGAAGGACAACTTTCCAGAGCCCTCTTGTGCTTAGAGAGGACTGCCAACATAAACTAAGGAAGTGGATTTGAGGCCAGGTACTTTGCTCTCCCACATGGGGGTCTCCAAGTGTGAGAACTTTCCCCCAGGGCAGTGATTTGTATGCCTGTGTACTGTACTGCACTGGGCGCCAGCAGTAGTGAGGATTCATACCACAGGCTCCCCCAAGGGCACAGCCCACCCCACCCCATCCCCACCCCCACCCCCACCCCACCCCCACCCCCACCCCCACCCCCACCCCCTCACCTTCCACACTAGCAGGGGAGGATCATAAGGGTTGTTTGTTCCTGAAGGGATCTCTCACTTCTGCTCATAACTGATTGGCAAGATTTCGTTGGGGCTCCATCCAGGTACCAGAGGCTGGAGACTATCCATCACCTGTACACCCAGAGATAAGAAACACTGATATTTGGCGTCACCATCACGTTTGCTGTCTCTCATTTTTACTTCCCTTTTAAGTCTATTTTTAGTAAACACAAGAGGGGAAAGATATTGAAATTTGAGCTCTGTGTCCTTAACTTCATCCAGCTGAGATGACAGGAACAAGAAGAAAACCCAAAGGCTTATGTAACCAGGAACTGAGTCCAGCACCGTTGTGAATGTAATTATAATCGCTAACACTTGTATAAACCCTTCTTTTTAGAGAGTGCTTCCAACATTTCAGACCACTCCTTACAAAGAAGGGGAAGAAAATGAATGTTCTCTTTAGGAATATGTAGCTGGAGGCAGAAATAATGGTTCTGGCGACAGTGATAGTGAAACCATGTCCACAGGTTCGGGTCTGAAAGTTTATTTGTAAATCTAGTTATCTGGATCCTGGACAATATCTCTGCTCTGGATATAATCCTGGGAGTATCAAGCTGTCTGTAGCCCCTCTGAGCCCCTGGAGTCTGAAGAGGCTCAGACGCTTGCACAGGGCTGGTGGCTAGGCTGAGAGTCTGGAGTCTGCTCTGCTCTGAAATTGTTCTGCTGGAAGTTTCCAAGCAGAGGGACGAGAAGGCAGCAGGGACTTGGCATCGCTTCGACCAGCATTTCTTGGCAACTGTTCTTATGGCAAGAGAAGAGGCCAGTGTTGCTGACTGCTTCCTAATGCCTTCTGCAGGACAAGATGCCTGGTGGCTGTCGCTTTAGCTGTCCCTGGGTTCTTGCTCAATTGGAAATACACATATACATCTCACATCTGGTTTCATGATTACCGCATCGTATCTTCTTTAGCCACACAGCCCCGTGCTATGACATTTTGCCGTTTGTCAAAGCCACTCCTGAATATCCGCTGTGGTTTGGCTGGGTAATGATGTGGTGTTTTTAATGAACATTTAATTGCAACTGCGTCTTTGTGAAATACCATCAGCCTCGCCCTTTGGAATATTCTAAAGAAGTTCCCTGAGTGTTCTGTCTGTTCAGAAAATGAGACATGCTTTTTTTATAAATCGTGGCTTTCCCCACAACTATTTTCAAAAAAATTTGCATACAACATTTTGGGGACCATTACTACTAAGTAACAGCCGGGTAACTTTGGTCCAGTTGTCTGCAGAAGTCTGCTTCTGTGGCAACTGTGCCTCCAAGACCTCATCCGTCTAAGCCTACATTAAGTTGGTTCCCTGAATGCAACGTAGAGATGCAAACGATGTGTGTCTGGAACAACAGACCCCAAGCTGCTTGGGTCCTGCTCCTCTCCAGACTCTCTATGTCTCAGCGAGGCCTGCTCTCCAGGACAGCTCTCCTCCCTTGTGTTTGGCCTGAGCACCATCATGGCAGTGGGTCTGCTACAGACCATTCTATTTGTGACTCAACGGTGTCAACCCAAACACATAGGAAGTTGACTTTTTAAATTCATCCCATGGAAATTACCCAGTCAGCTTTAGGGAAAGATAATGAATGCTCTCTTTTTCCCAGATTAATCCTCCCTCCTCTTCAGGTCAGTCTTCTTCCTCTGGTCAGTCCTCTATCTCTCTGGTGAGTCCTCCCCGAACCCTCTGGTTAGTCTTCCATCCTCTCTGAAGTTCGTCTTCCCTCCTCCCTTTCTCAGATCAGCTCTTCCTGTCTCTCAGGTCAGTCCTTCCTCCTCTCGGACCATTTCTTCCTGTTTATTTTGTATGTATGCATAAAATGTGGAATGTATTCTAAGTCCTCTGTACTAAAAAGATGCTTTGCATCTTTTAAATCTCTTTTAGTCCATGAATCAGCCTATGTTGGAAATACTGGTACTGAAAGAGATTCCGAGTTGAGTGTGGTTTGCACACTTGTGATTCAGACGCTAGTGAGTCTGAGACTAGAGGCTTTTAAGTGTCATGGCAGCAAGGCTGCAGCAGTACCGTCTCTCTAAACCAAAGCAAAACAATGACTGAGGGTATAACTCCGTGGGGAGCACTTGCCTGGTATGTGTGAGGCCCTGGGTTCTGTCACCAGCACCATAGATAAAGGAAGCCAAACAGTTGTCAGGCCAGATGTGGTAGTGTATGTCAGTAACCCCAGCATTTGGAATTGTGCTGACAACAAAGGCTGCCAGGCCTTCCCTGCAGGCTTTGATTCTCTGCGTAGGCATTTACTCCATCTTGCTCTCCCACCTGGCCAGAGCTTTTTGTAGATTTCCCCAGGGCTTAGTGTGGATGGGCTATCCAGGCTCAAGAACACCGCTCATCTTATCCGCTCTTTGCTTGTGAATCACAGGATGGGTAGACTGGGAAATCCTGTCTGATGGAAAGTGAGCTGAGACGCTCCTCCCCGCCACCAAATGCATGGGCTGATTTAACAGCTAAGAGCATCTTAGACTGCTTACCCAAAGGGAAACTTTAGGGGTCACTTCAGTCATTGTTGCCGCATCTTCTTTATTCTCCATCTCTGACATGAAACCTCTGTATCAGAATTGAGGCTTGTAGGACCCAGCCTTGAATCTAAAAAAGATTCTCTGACTAGACCTGGGTAAGAGAGCTGGGCACACCAGAGTCTCCTAACTCTCCTGACCAGGATTTGTCCCCTAAGCTAATTCCTTCTCTTGCCTCATACTCCAAATCTCTTCTCTTGTGTACAGGCATGCTTCATGCTGGCCATTCCTGTCATGAACTGAAACCCCTGCTGGAGGTCCTCACGTGTTCCTCCCCCAGCCAGTCTTCCTGGGCCAAAGGACCAGGCTGCTATTCTCCATCCCAAGTCAGTGATGCCACGTAGTGAAAAGTGCTAACTCCCCATCCAGTACCATGGATCCTTGTAGCCAGTGCTGCAGGAGGAGGGAGTCAGCCCAGCTAGCTTCGTACCACTGTTAGGGTCTCACCATACAGGAGTTAGGAACTGAGTTGAGCTGGAGGATTAAGCCACAGTATGAGCCCAAGGTCTGTTCCCCATAGCACATGTTCTCTCTGGCAAGGAGGTCTTCCCTGGGACTCTACCAGTTTCTGTCACTTCCTAGCACCTCTGACATGGCCATTCTGGCCCTGGACTTCAGGAAGGTAGAGACAGTGTATGTGTGTGCTGCCCAGTACATCAGCTACTAGCCACACACAGCCACTGAGCATGTGATAGGTGGCCAGTGTGACTAAGGGACCAAATGGTCATAGCAGCTTCATCATTATATAATTGCATCTCTGTTTGCACTGCATGCACCCATTTCAAGGTTCAATTCCGGTTACGCAAACACCAAGTCATCGTTAACTTTCCAATGTTTCATCGCCCCCCAAAAGCTGCCACTCACCTCTTCCCCCCCCCCCCCTTAAGCCCTCTCGGCTCCTGAACCTACTGCTTTGCACCATGTCTGTGTTGAGCCACCTGCTCTGGACATTTTATATAAACAGAAGCATACAACATACAGCTTTTTGAGCCTAACTTTTTTCTCTTCTCATAAGTTCATCCATGTTGGGGCATGTCCCTGTACTTCATCTCTTGTTATTTCTGAATAATGCTCTGTTGTACTGATGCGCATCTCACCGAGTGATGGACATGGATTTGTTCATTCAGCAGCTGATGGACATCTGTGTTATGAATAGGCTACTGTGGACAGCAGATAATGGCGCTCATTGTTTTAGGCTCCGTGGGCACTTGTGAATGGTGCAGCTATGAGCATCCATGTATAGGCTTTTGTGTTTCGCTCACAGTTTCATTTTTCTTGGGAATTGCTGGGTCCTGTAATAGATGTGCGCAATCTTTTTTTAGGAAGTGCCAACAGTTTGCCTGAAATGTCTTCACAGTTTATTTGGTTTCCGGCTGTGTGTGACCAGTTACAAGTGCGTGCCCTCTCACTGAGTGGGTGTGAACTGATTCTTCAAGCAGTTTTGAGATGGTCTCCTTTATGACCAATCATGTTGGGCTTCTCTGAATCCCTGTTAGCCATTTGTACATCTTCTCTGCTAAGTATGTCTACTAAGGTCCTTTGGCCATCTTTATATTGAGAAGTTTTACGTTGTTGGATTCTTCCCATGTCCTAGACACAAGTTTCTCTCCATTCTTCTGTTCTTTCCCACTTTGCTGGTGGTGTTTTCTGAAGTGTAAAAGTCTCTAGTGTTGTTCAAGTCCAATCAGTCCTCAGATTGTCACCAGGCCTCCGTTGCCTTTTCTTGAGATCCTAAATCTGAAATTGAAGAGATAGGTCTCTCTCATTTATTCTAAAGGCTGTATTTTAGGGTCTCTATGATCATGATTTGCTCATTTTATATTGTGATAATATGTATAGAGATAAAAGAGATAAACTCACTGGTTTTAATCATTTCACTACTCAGAGCCTGCTGTTGTGGCTGTTTGCAATGTTTCATTGCCTCCGACTTTTAATCAGTTAAGCAATAGTATGCTCTCTTTTCCCTCCCAAGCAGCTAGGATTTTTTTCTTTTCTTTCTTTCTTTTTCTTTAAGATTTATTTATTTAATGTTACTGTTTCTATCTGCATGTACACCTGCATGTCAGAAGAGGGCATCAGATCACATTACAGATGGTTGTGAGACGCCATGTGGGTGCTGGGAATTGAACTCGGAACCTTTGGAAGAGCAGCCAATGACTGCTTTTAACCAGTGGGCCATCTCTCCAGCCCCTGGGGTTTCTTTTTTGAACCAACCTGTTTTTCAGTTTAACTGAAAAGAGCCAGAGTGCTGCAGTGGTGGACAGCTCTGTTGTCACCAACATCACCCACCTGCACGATTGGCCTGCTGCTGTTCCTGTCACATCCCATTTCTGTTTGCCTGGCAGCTGCACTGTTCCTGGGAGAATATTAGAAACTATTTCATCAAAGGCTTCACATCCTCCAATAGTCCTCAGTCATGATTACCACAGAAGCGTAGACTCTTTGGTACAGTCCGCCTCTATTGGCCTCTGGCTGTTT
Source organism: Apodemus sylvaticus (assembly GCF_947179515.1). Lineage (NCBI taxonomy): Eukaryota > Metazoa > Chordata > Mammalia > Rodentia > Muridae > Apodemus > Apodemus sylvaticus. Next base: position 67,669,926 of record NC_067479.1, read on the forward strand.
CTTGTCCCCCTGAGTCTCTAGCCAGACTGGTCTTCTTAAAGGACTTTAAGTGCACCAAGTACTGTTTTAGAATTTTGAGCAAGTTTTCCTCTTTTCATAAGCCCATTTTTTTTGATACTCATTGAACTAAGCCCTCTCTGTCATTCTAGTATGTTCACCTGTCACCTCTTTAACTAAAATAATGACCTCTGGTCACTGTGCATCCAGATAGTCTACTTTACATTTCTTCATGGCTGACTGTACCTCAGTTTGTTCACTTGATATGTCCTGTTCCCCCACTGCCGTCCAAACTCCACGGAGACAGGAGCCTTCTCTTCCTGAGCATGGAGTAGATTTGAGTACACAAAAGATCGAGCTTACTCCTTTGATGGCCATGATCTTTGTTAGACTCAAATAAACAATCCCTGACTAATCTTTGTCTTTAAAGTGCTGTGTCTACTGTTAGAATGACCTCGGACCCAGTTACTGGAAGTAGACTCTCTCAGTTTAGACTGGCTGTTTGTAGAGACAGGATGAATGTCCCTGCCTTGGGTCTGGAAGCATTTTCTAGCTCAGAGATTTTGGACTGTGGAATATCAGCATATATTTCACTCACTGAATATTCCTAATTCAAACCCTAAAAGGCGTCCAGGAGATTCTGAAGCACTTCAGACCTCGGGTTTTCAGAGGAGGCATGCACAGCCCACACATCAGTTTGTTGTCTTACTGAAACTAATTTAGCTGCTCCCTTTTAAACTTTAAAACTTTGAAAGCTTTAAACCGGGGTTTCCTACACCTTCACATGTCCCTTTACCACTCGCTCTCTCCAAGTCTCCAGAGAGTTCGTTTTATGTCTGTGGTGGAGTCTCTTTCCGATCTCCTAGTCCAGCCCCCAGCAGCAGCCACAGAACTTCCGTGCTGTAGGTGCCACACTGTGTCTCATCTTCCTCTGGTCACAGGCTTAACTTCTCAGGGCCAGGAGCAAAGTTATGCCCTAGAGCTGCGAACACTACCAGAGTCCACCTAGGACTCAACTTGATCATCACACCATCTTATGAAAGTAGACAGAGTCTTCGACAGGTTAGATGAGTAAGCCCGCCCAAATACGCATAGATAGCAGCAACTGTGCTGGAAACGCAAACCCAGCCATCCCTACAACCCAGCTCGGGGACCCCAGATCTGCACCTGAGTATGAAAGAGGGACCCTTACTCAGGAAGCCATCCCTGACTTTAAAATAGTTTTTGCACTCTTAGGATCAGAGTCATATTTCCACAGGGTGGGTCTTACCGAGCAGAGTCACTCTGCCATTGAGGCTGCTAGGGAACTTACAGGGCCACCCACGGAAAGAGAGAAACATGAAGATGGAACTTAAAAGTCCCAGTTATGCTTCGAAACACCTCTCACTGGGTCGCTTTTGCTCCCAGAAGCTCATGTGGTTTCAAAGGAGCATAAGAGTAATGAGTATCTCGCCAAGGAGATTCAGTCACTTGGCACTAACTGTGATGCAGTAACAGCCCTGAATTAGCAAAAAGTAAAAGAGAAAAACTAAGAAGTTTCTAGTGCTGAGGCGCTTGCTCAGACCGGTCCTTGCTGCTTGTTTTCCAGCCAGACAAAAAGAAACTTTGATCTTAGAGAAATATAAGTCCAATGCAAATCAAGCATTGGTTTGGTTTGAAAATCTGATTTTGTTTTTACTCATTTGGCTTAAAAATAAGATGAAAAACAGTATCATTTTTTTAATGTTCTTAAACATAAAAATGAAACAAAAAATATGAAAACAAAAACAAAAACAAAACTTGCACTGTAGCCTTCTGGAAGCTAACAGTGGTTTCTTTGTTTTCCAGATACTCCGCTCACCAGCGGTCACGCCACAGACTATTTGTTTGTTGGAAATATTGTTTACACGGTAAGTTTAGCTCCGTTGAGCCATTCGTAAAGGGCACACATGTGGGTTATAACTCCCCAGATATGTGCCGCTTTCCACATTAGCATGAGTGACTCCATGTCTTTATGGGCTGTGGATTCCTTGAAGTTAAAGGCTGATGGAGGAATGCTTGCGTCATACCAAATGCTTCTCTCTCTCTTTTTTTTCCCCACAGTATGTTGTGGTTACAGTTTGTTTGAAAGCTGGTTTGGAGACGACAGCTTGGACAAAAGTGAGTTTTCTTTGGAATTATTTCTTTCACTGTGATAGTTGTGTGCAGTGACCTCCATTTAATCCTTGAGGAAACAGTAGACACTCTACAGTTATCTTATTTCAAATTTTGCAAGTAAAAAAAAAGTTTTTCATCTTTATAAAGACCAATTTGGGATTCAGCCACACCTACTGCTTCATTTGCTTGACTCCTAATGTGACTTAAAGCTATTGACTGGGGGTTAGGGAGAGAGGAGGTGGGCCAGGGAGGAGGAGAGGGAATGCAGACGGAAAAATCGGGAAATGTAGTATTAACACATGACTTTACTCTGACATTCCTGTGTTGTCTCTCATCCTTTGTCTGTGTTCTCAGATAAAGAGGGTACACCGTGACACATACAGTTAGGTCATTTTATTTCCTCCTAAAGTTTCACAGTTTGAATCTTTAAAGCCCACTGTGAAACTATTGCTCATGATTAAAGAATATTAATTAGGTAGCTAGCCCAGGTTTGCCTTATTGGCATCCTATTTCCAATTCGGTTCTTCGGAGATGGGATCACAATCACCCTTCACCTTCACCGCACCACTCTGCCACAGGGTAACTGGCTCAGTTACCTGGCTTCCTGCCCTGATAAGCAATTGGGGTAGGAGGCAAAGTCAGCATGGAGCCCTGGAGTCTGTTCACAGATGATGGTGGTGATTCCAGGAGGTAGGAACAGTGCCTTAGCCTGGAGCATTGCAGGAAGCTGTGGTGAGCGCTGGGATACGGAAGTGCTTGTTCAAAAACAGAACCCAAAAGGCAGAGCTTGCCGAAGGGCTGGATCGTAGGTTGTAAAGAGAAAAGTCACAGATCCTATTAAGAGCACAAAAGAGAAAGACCAACAACTTAAAGGGGTTTAAGATACCCCTCTGGTCTCACAGAAGTGAAGGATAGAATTTAGGTTCCTAGAGCAATGGGCGAGCCGGGGGTGCAGGATACATCACTTAATGTTCTGGAGGAAGTGGGCTGACAGTACTGAGGACTCACTAGTTGTACCTTTCAATGCACTGTAAGAGGATTTCAAATGGTCCCCACATGGAGAAATTATATGTTTTGTAAATGTGGGTACACCAGTTACCTGATCTGATCATTACATGTATTGGAATATCACACTGTACCTATCAATGTGAGCAATTGTATGTGGGTTTTTGAAACTGTTAAATACTATATTTTAAGTTCTTAAAAGAGGTACTGCCCATCCCAAGTTGTTTTTGAAACAGTATCTGCAATAAGTAGGACAGATGTTGTCTCTAAATGACACGTAAGACTATTCTGTCTGTCTGCCCGGCAATGGCTGAACCCTTGTTCTACAAAGCAAACACTTGAGATAACCCAGAGGGGAGGATGGTGGCTGAGACGTGGATTTTAGAGGGACAATGAGGCTCAAAGCACTTTCATCTTCAGGCTAGTTTAAGTCACTGATAATTTGAATTCATCATTAAAACTTCTAAGACAAGGAACAAGACAGAGTTCTCCAGTCACTAGGACATCCCGAGTTTCTTTCCATCAAGAAAGGGACTTGGATGTGGGATGAGGGGTGGGCAACATCGTGGCTGGAGAGTACCCCCTTCTGAGGCCAGCAGGGGCTCTGTCTGAGCATTCATTTCTCCACAGTTCAGTCACCTGGCCGTGTGGGGAAGCATGCTCATCTGGCTGGTGTTTTTCGGCGTCTATTCCACCATCTGGCCGACCATCCCCATCGCTCCTGACATGAAAGGACAGGTCAGTACTGGGAACCGTGTGTGCATCTCCACTGTGGTTGTGCATGTGTGAGTGACTCAGCTTTCTGTGGTGTGTGACGGTGAACTTCGGTGAAGGCTTTTGTAATCTCTTTGCATCAAAACTTACCAGTAGAGGAACCAATTAGAACAGCTAGAAGAAAGAGGTTGTCTCGTCCACAGAAGTAGTATGAGAAATGTAAATACCATGAAAGATTTTACCTAAGTCCTCTGACTTACAGTGTGCCCACATGCCTGTAGTTCTGTGCTGATGTCCACAGCACTGTTTGTGGGCCTCGGAAGACAGGTGTCCGAGGGTTTGAAGCAGTCTTGAGCAAGGTTCCTGTTGATTACAAGTTCAGTAAGTATATAATTAACTGCTTAATTGGTAACTGGTCACTTGTAAACTATCACACTAGTAACTGTAGTAACCAAATAATTGGTGCGCCAGAATCTCTCTTCGTTCATCTCTTCAATTCAGTGAAAGATACTGAGATTAGAGCCCTTATGATAGTTTGATATTTGTGTTTACATTATTATGCCCTGTTGTCTAACATTGAGCCCCTAACAATGGCCAATTAGGCCATAGAAGGCAAGATGAAATTGACCAACTGTGTATCGGTGTCTTTTATCTGAGGATTCAAGGGAAGCTGGGTGGGGCTGGTAGCACTTCCCCTGGCAAAGTCGGTAGAGCATAAAACTATACTCTACAGTAGAACTCTGTCTCATCGGGTATGCAGGAAAGGGATTGGGTATGGCCTAAAGCACCAAACTTAATAAGTTCACAAGTGCAACTGTGTGAGTCCACCCCATAAACCCATGCTGCCTTGCACATCGTCAGAATTCTCCGAATGGCCACAGGAAGACGCCCCAAGCCCTAGTCTTTAGGAGCTCTATGAAGCTCACTAGCTGGGCTCATCCCCCTTTGTAAAACGCGGCACCATTGTGTTAGCACTTGAGGTCCATTCTCTATGCCGTGTTTCCTTCCCAGAGAGCTAGAAACCCAGTCTCCAGCTCTGCCTTGGCATCTCTCTGGACCTAGGTCTCAATTATCTGTGAAATTGTCCTTGTCTCTAATACTGGACACCTGTTATAGGGCAAGGCTTCCTGAGTTGTAGGATGCTTACAGTGCTGGAAACAGGTGGAGCTAGGAAGAGGTTAGGTTAGGATCAGGATATGGCATCCCTGAGCAGTGGCTCTGCATCATTCTACAGAAATGAACACAGAGCCCTGGTCTACCTAAGTCTAGATGCGTGTCCAAGAACTATTGTTCGTGAGACAGCCCAGGGCTGTTATCACTTGTCTTTTACCTGGTAAGTCAGCCAGCCAATACCCCCAGTGCCCTGGTCCTCCTTGAACGCGAGTCAAGCATGTTGGCCCTGCTCTGCAGCAGTGGGCTTGCAGGACGTCTTCTGCCCCGCCCCCGCCCTGCATTACATCTCTAATTGCCATAAGGAAAGGAATCAAATGGCACACAAGTGCACAAGTGTCTAAATTAGAGGAGAGCCACAGCTGGCAAGATGGAGTTGGTGGGTTCCTGACTGACAGATAAAAGTGTCCCTTTCTAAATGCCTCCTCTCCTTGATTGCTCTAGCAAGCCCTACCCTGTGTATACTCACTTTAATAACTACAGTTCTAAAGTGGAGAACTGGGCCATTTGCCAATCCTCATTCCCATAACATGGCTGTCTTTCAAACTACGGAGGGGCTGAGTTCATCATGGAGCTATTAGGGCGCTCACAGCTCCCCTGAGCAAGGCCAAAGGTCATGCGTGTCATATGTTGGATGACAACAGTTCAGTCAACAAATGACAACATACATTTATAGACAGCCCCATGATATCCTATAGCCCAGTGACATCATATCATAGCCATCTCGGTGTGTGTAAATACTCTCCATGGGAAATGAGGGAATCGCCGTAGGATTCATTTCCCAGATGTCCCCTTCATTAAGTGACGCATGGCCATCCTTGAGGTGAGCTGTTCCCACCAACAGGGAGTCAAGAAGAGCGCCTATTAACACTCCCAGCACTTTTGTATGAAAACTTTATATTTTACTTAAACGGTGGCATTTTCTTCCTTTCTGTCAGTTGGTTTCAGCAGGAAGCAAATGGGTCTTTTTGAAACAACATAACTAGGTAAGACTAAGGTTTCTGCTTGACGTCAAGCAGAAGGACGGCTACGGTTTTCATCAAAGATCTGCTTAGCATCTATCGTCTTCTTCTGGGGTAGGATCCACATGAGGAAGAGTGAGAGAGTTCAAAGCCTGGCTTTCATGCCACGGCTTGAAGTAGCATCTCACCTGCTGCTGATTCAGCAGTCTCTTGATTCCCTGACAAGTGTCAAGGACTCTGTACCGGTGCTGAACAATCGTGACTATAGAAAGATCACCTGGGACTATCCCGACATCCCAGATGAAGCCTAGGAAGGACTCTCTCCAGTCATAGGAGGAACTGTGTCGACAGAGATGGCAGCTGGCTTCAGGCTGACCAGAGAGAGACGATTGCAAGCATGCCAAGCTACTCCCAAGAGCAAGGAGCATCCTAGGAAAAGGGTGTTTATAGAAATTAATATTTTAAGAATGCACCAGGAGGTGGAGGCACATGCCTTTAATCCCAGCAGTCCAGAGGAAGAAGCAGGTGGATCTCTGAATTCAAGGTCAGCCTGTTCTACATAGTGAGTCCCAGGACAATCAGGACTACACAGGGAAACCCTGTCTCAAAAAAAAAATTAAGAATGCTTCCAGTGATTTTCATAAATGATTCTTTGTAGTTGACTACACAGTGGGGTTTTGGCAAATGAACATTCTTTGAAGCTCTAAAAATTAAAGTAGTATCTAATAATGGCCAATGTTATCCCTCTCCACCCCCCCACCCAACCCAGAGCCAGAGAACAGATGTAGCAGCAAGCAGTCTGTCTATTCATAACATCTTCAGCCATTGAAAAGATACATTGTTTCTACTGAGCTTTTCCCCCACCAATGTAATTAAGTATTTCTTTGTCTAGTCTATTCCATTCGGGGTTTTTCTCATGGGGTTGAAGGCATGTCTTCCCTTGCAGGCACAGGGAAGAAAGGGCATAGAATGAAAGCTCTTTCCCACTGTCAGAGGCTCATCTTCCCTGTGACACCTTGTGATGTGACACAGACACGGAAAGCCCAGCAGCCACCCAGGAAGTCCCAGTGAGCATCTGTGAAATCAAAGAAGCCCACCTGAGCATTCTTTCTAAAGGCACAGCATTCCAAGGATTTTAAGGAATTCTTCCTTTTGCAAGAAGCACACTTAGCTTATAGTAAGTTAAGGACTTGGCTTGTGTCTGTCATGGTGAATGGCACGGCCCTGGGCTAGGAAGGATGGGCAAGCATGGTTTTTCCAGGGTACCAGAACCATGCTTGAGAAATTTCTCCATCACACCTTAAGTGCCCTAAAGTAGAACACAGCTAAGTCCCTTAGCTTTCCTCCACGCACCCAAAGGTCCCTGCTGGAGTGGGGCTTCCAGGGAAACTGGAAAGCGAGGATGTGCTGTGTTTGGATTTTCTTCAAGCAGTTCCCAGGGCTTCTGACTTCAGGGTTGTGTGAAGGGAGGCACCAAACTTAACCTTTGCTCTGAAGTCAGGAGACAGAGACCCTGCCCCAGTCAGAGCCACCTCCTGGGCACATCTCTTGACCTTCGGTGACTTCCTAATCAGCAAAGTCTAATAAGGTCATCCACACTAATCGCTCTGGAGATGGCCAATGGGAAGTCAGGAGCACACACGGTCTCCTTTTCTGGAAGGACAAATGAGTTTTGAATCTTCCTGCACAGAAATATTGCAACAATTTAAAACCCCAATACTTTTGGCCAAGGAATTTTAGAAATTCTAAGTGAATTTTCCTCACTGATAGCTGTCGGCTGCTTGCATTAGACTCATCCAGGTTAACAGACATTAAAATGGCCATTCCTCAAGATAATATGTGCATATAATTATGCATATATACACATGGAGAGAGAGAGAGAGTCAAGTCTCTCGGTATATAGGCTGAGTTTAAAGATCACTGCTCTAAAATATCCCATTGTAACATCTTAGCTCCTGCCAGATGCATGAGAGATGGTAGTCCACTGAAAATACCCACATTTGACCAAACTCTCATGGCAGGAATTGTGTGAGATGGACCAGGGAAGTCCCTCAAGGCAGTTCAGCTTTCCGAACAGGGAATTGGACCAAAGACATTACCGTGGCCTGCCATGGAAAAATACTCCTCACCAACGTTTTCCCCCTTTAAAGTTCATTTCATTGCTAATAAAAGAGGAGGGAAGGCCGTCTCACTTCAAAGCTTACAAACTGCTAACTCTGACTGCACTGCCAAACACCAGGCCCCTGACAGTTACTGGAATGGAGCAGGGTTTTTTTTCCCTCCCCCTAAATATGGGAATGGATGTATCTGTGAGCTTTCCAAACATACTTGGGAACAGAGTGCATGCCCACCGGGCCGAGTGCAAGCAGAGAGAGGGACAGTGCTGGCTGGTGTCACTGAGTCAGAGTGACCTGCAGTTCTTCTTCCCCAAGACACCGTCTCCCTGGACTGTATCGCCCACTTGGCTTCAGTCTGGGGTGCCCACGTGGGATGTTGGCAGGTTGCATGTGCTTCCCCAGGTAAGCTGAGAAAGCATGCCGGCCACCTCGCCCAGCCACCATCCTAAGGCTCCCCCAAGGATGCCAGGTGGGCATTGTCCTCCACCCTCCTTCATCTTCCCAAGGCATTTGCACAGTATGTGACTTCTTTGAGACACAGCCCCTTGGGAGTCATTTCTTCCCCTAGCTACAGGGGAGTGCTTAACTCCTCTCTAGTAGGAGCCAGCTCAGAAGCTCAAAGGAGGTGTTTGCTCCCTCACGAAGTCTCTCACGAAGTCCTCAAGAGCCAGTCACCTTCTCTTCAGAATGGTATGGATGCAGCTGTGGGCCTGAATCCCAAGTGCTCCTCAAACAGTAAAATATGGCCGTTTTCCCAGCCCATGGCACCAACCAGACACCGGTCTTTAGGTCACTGGAAGTATGTCCTTGAAGGGACAATGGGTTTCCAGCTCTTCTGCCTTCTTTTTATTCCTCCAAGTAGGAAGTGATTTTGTTCTCTCTCTCTCTCTCTCTCTCTCTCTCTCTCTCTGTGTGTGTGTGTGTGTATGTGTGTGTGTATGTGTGTGTATGTGTGTGTGTGTGTGTGTGTGTGTGTGTGTGTAGTTGGAGACCCTGTGAACATGCTTCTAATACTTGCTAGCCACAGTGCTGGAAGCTCATCCCTGTATCCTACCTACTTCTCAGTAGAACTTAGAAGCATTAGCATTGGTGTGATGATGAGCTGTGTCCAAAGGCTTCCTATTCCGTATGGATTCTGTCTGTGACTGCGGGACCTGAACTAAATTAACCTGTAACTAGAGACATTATTTATATTATTCATGCTTGTGGTACTTCTGAGCTTCCATTTTTGCCAGATATGCAGAGTCAAAGGTATAGAAAGACAGTGTGTACCTGGGGATAAATAGAGAAGCTAGAAAGAAGACATATGTGAATAACATTTAGTGGTGTTCATTCCTCGATTTCTAATTGTCAGACAGAGCACAGTTGCTCTTTTCTGGTGGGTTGGCTCCAGGACCCTCAAACTCCCCCAGTTTCTCTACCTCCTCCCATGGCAGTACCGTGGATACCTCCATGTTCCCTTCCTTTTTTTCCTGGGTTCTGGGAGTCATACTCGGGTCCTTCCACTTGTGCAGCGAGCACTTTTACTAAATGAGCCATCTCCCCAGGCCCTGCCCACACTTTCCTAAACCATTTTCATCTTACGGTTAAATGCACAGACATACAGCATGCGTATGTAGAGGTTTGACTGTGTACATTTCACGCAGATATACTGTATTATGTGATTACACACATAGTGAGTTAAACAGTTTGTTCATGAATCTGCAACTGTTTGGAGAGACTGAGGCTTAGAGAATCTGTGGCCAGACAGGGTTGGCATGGGGATTCCCACAGTCCCTTAGACTTCAGAGTCTGAGGCACAACCCTCTGTTCCTGCAGACAGCAGCAAGGATAATGATAAAGCCGGTATCTGCTAAATGTCAGTCAATCTGCCTTAAACGTTGCATTACAATTTATCAAAGTGACCTGCCCTACACTGAGATGGAGTCTTAAACACACAGGTATGAAATTTCAGGCAACAGACTTTTGGGGGTGGAGAAGGATATAATAGAAAGCACCAGATTTGGGGGACCAGCTTTCCCCTCCCCCAATGCACAGCTCTCTCTGATTGGACAATTCATTTAATTTTGGCCACTTCTTCAAGGGGGCTATGTGTTAGAAGTCTGGTGGCTTTGATTGTTCAGTTAGAAGTTTTGTGGTGGTACCTGCCATTCATTCATGCTAATTTTAAATATCTGTCAGCAAATTAAAGTGCATGTTGCATGGTGATTTTGTCTGTGTAATATCCATGCCCAGTGGTCACAGAGTCTGATTTATGTTATGTAGTTTGGGACTTTTCCTTTCACATAGCATGTGGAAATGTGTCTTTAGTGACAGTCATGTTCACGTTGCACAAAGAGGCCTACTTGTCTCACATCTTCAGAGGGGCAATGGCCCTGCCTGGTATCAGGTGACCCATGCATCAATTGCCCTTCCCAGAGCTGGTGGGAGTCAAAGGGAACAGGGAAGGCCACCAAGTCAACGATGTATACAAGAAAACATGACTTGGATAGGTTAGATGAGAAATAGGACTTGAAATGGAGGTATAAACTACTATTTAACCACGGCCAGGATGTGGCTGTTTAATATAAATAACAAAGCTTTTGTATGAACACCAAGGCAAAGCCAGTGACAGACCAATTCAGTGAACAGGATTCAAAGAGGTGAAATTTCAAATGATGTCCAAGGCCTGGCGTAGCTGAAGTAATAAATTTAAGTATGGAGTTGTGGAGTTGTGGAAGAGGCTTGTGCAGAGAAAATGTCAGGCACAGGCTTTAGTAGCATCTGGCTCCCAGTAAATCATGGAGGTGATTTTATGGGTGAAGTGAGTTTCCTGGGGAATGACTCCTCAGGATGAGGGGCGGGCGGGGAGCTCCAGATGACTGGCTGCTGGAGAACTTGAAAGTGGTGAGTGGATCCGGCATCCCCGCTGAGGCGGATGTGGGACTCTCAGTGCCAGGTTCACTAATGTAAAGCACTTAAGATGTGGAATTCTGTCCCCAACATGGGAAGGACAGAGGCGGAGGACCAGGAGTGCTCGTGTGATGGAGAAGGCCAGGTGGAGGAAAGACCTAGAGAGGCTGAGACTGGGTGATGAGCTTGGTGGGAAGCTCCTTGGCCAGGTCTGGTAAGGAAAGAGAGAATGACCATGAAAAAAAAATGTCCTGTAAGGCTGGACTTTTCCCTTTCGTGATGAATGTGGGGAAAGTAATTCTAGAAACAAAACAGAGCGTGAACATCCTTGGGAGATCTTTCTGACTGCTGGATTGTCCTTAGAATGTCATTCCCTGTGGGTTTCTTCTTTTATGTATTTATTTTTTATTTACTGTTCAAAGAACATCACATATCACATTATGGTGTTCTAAGACTTCCATGTGACAGAAAGTTAATGATCATAAATAACATTTTAAAACTCTGACATGAGCTTGATTCTAAAAAATAATGTTGCCAAATAGATTCGGGAGTTGGTTGGCTGTTGTCGTGTTGTTATGGTGCTGCTGAGATAGTCATGGTCCTGCCCAAACTGCAAAAGGCTCCATTTAAGCCTTGATTTTGTGAGGAAGGGCCTCACCGTGTAGCTCAGGCTGGCTGCCAGTTCACAATTGTCAACCTCCCAAGTGCTAGGATGGCCAGAGTGTCACTGTGGCCAGCGACGGCTTTGTTTGTAATACAAAGCAAAAATCAAGATGCAACTGTAATTATCAAAGTTTTCTCTGAAGGACTTACCATCACCTAAAAAGTTACATTACTCCATGTTTAGATAAATTTATTAGAGTAATATTCTCTTTCCCAGCATGAAAGGGATTTAATTTTATGTAGTTCTGGCTTGGGCCATCTTGGTAAGAACACCATCTTCCAGATGCCATTTTAGTCTACTTTCTCAAAAAAAAATGATTTTTTTTTATTAAGAAAAGTAATTACTCTTTATTCCCCTGTGTCCCTTATGTAGCTTCCTAAATTGGGAGTGCTAGTCTTAAAAGTTATTCTTTGCATCCATATGTTCACCAGAGCCTACCTTTTCCATCTTAAAAATTCTGAGACAGTTTTGGCCTATGGAGATGGCTCAGTTGGTAAAAGTACTTGCTGTATACACATGAGGACCCGAGTTCAGTCCTCAGCGCACAGAAGAAAAAAAAAATCCCTGTACAACAATGAGTGGCTCTATTCCCAACACTGGGAACACAAAAACAGGCGACTTCCTGGAGCTCACGGGCCAGACAGTCCAGCTGAATCAGGGAACACGGGGTTTGTTGGGATGCTGTATGTCTCAGAGTAGAAGGGAGAGGGTAGTTAAGAAGGCACCCAGCTTTGACCCTCGGATTCTGCATGCATATGCACCTATATACATAAGGCACACACATAAGCATGCACACACACACACATCCCTGTGAGAGTAAAATGAGTTTCCAAAAGTCTTAAACTTCTAGGAGACAAGGCGTCTGAAGAGAAACTGTGGTTTGTGAATTCTCTCTCTCTCTCTCTCTCTCTCTCTGTGTGTGTGTGTGTGTGTGTGTGTGTGTGTGTGTGTGTGTGTGTGTGTTTTCCATGGCCTTGACCGTGCATCCACAATGCTTACATTTCTCCATCTGTAAGGTTCCCCCTCACTAGTCCCATCTTGGCCCCTCCACTCCTCCCCCATCTCTGCTGACTTTTGAGATCTTCCAGGCAACTTGAGTTTCAGTTTTAGGTCAAACTTTCACTCTGCTCCAGCTTTGCCTTACAATAGAGCCTTCTCAAGCTGTTTGTACCAAAAATCCTTATCACATGACTTTGGGAGCCATTTTCTAAGTCCCCAAGCCTCCAGGCTGCTGCAGGAAAGTAGTTCTACTCATTAAGGACTCATTAAGGACGTCACTTATGCAACTGCTGACAAAGGGGAAAGTTCCTTTTCTAATGACTTCCTAACAGAGCTTCTATTGTATGCAGAAAGACCTAAAGTGTGAAAGGCCACTCTTAGAAGGTTGCCCCAAGAAAATAACCAACTTGCTAAGTAGGTTGTAGAGGAAAAGCTAACAGTTTAACCACTTGCTTTCACAGTCAAAAAAAGGGGTCACTGCTGTCCCTAAGATAGGACCTTACAGATGGCCCCCACCAAAACAGTGAAGACAGAGATGACGCAGAGGAGATAAGCCATCGGAGTCCTCCTCCTCTCACTGTTCCTGATACTATTATGATTTGATGTATAGTTTATATCAACAATAGTGCTAGTGACTAATGCTATGGGGTAATAGTCAAACAGTAAATTGAAATAATTTGGGGTAATTTCATGTCCATCATGCATGCAAATGGCTTCCTGGTTCCTCAGACCCTAAACACCCAAAGCAAAGCTTCTGCTGCTTCTTGTAATCCTCTCTGCTCGGCCCCATCCTCCCCACATCATATTTGCTTAAGACCCTCAGCTGCCTTTCCCCTTCTCCCCAGTCACTTCACCGGGGCAGCCTGTGCCGCCTCTTGCTGGAGCATTCATAGCAACACGCATTCCACTGCCACGGGTGTCTACAGGGAATGTCAAAGAAGAAGCAGTCCAGTGTGTTTGCCACCGAGGACAGTGAATGCTATGGCGTCTGAGCCTGGACTTGGGATACCGCATTCTGCGTGGTTTGTTTCCCCCAAAAGTACATCTGAAAACTGAAACTCACTCCAGCATTTCTCTTATAAGAAATTCCTCTCACAGTGGTACCAAGTAGGGGTTCCGAAAGGATGGCCGGACGCTCAGCTGTCCTGACTTGGGGCTTCACCCAGACAGGCTACAGCATCATTAGCCATCACAGTCAGAATCCTTACATGTAGGAAACACCAACAAACCTCACCAAAATGGCATTGGCTTAAAAAACAGAAAAAAAAAAAGGAAACAAAGAATATGTATACTGCCGCCCAAATATCATATAAAAAGGCTGAATGGAGAACCAGGTTAAGAAAGCTGGGGGAAGTCAGCTGGGGTAATACACAACTGTAATCCCAGCGCTCAGGAAACTGAGGCAAGAGGTTTAGAAACTTCAGGGCAGTCTGGGCTTCATAGCAAAACCCTGTCACAAAATTAATAAGGAAATGAGAAGGAAGAGGTAGCTTCCAGAAGAGAGAGAGAGAGAGAGAGAGAGAGAGAGAGAGAGAGAGAGAGAGAGAGAGAGAGAGAAACCCCAAGGCCAGTGGCCAGTGTCCTGGCATGCCCATGGGGCAGAGGGCTGCAGATAACCAGATAATCTGAAAGTCAAATTTGACTACATGTATAACAATTCATAACCTGTCAGTGTCTAAAGCAATTTGAAAATAATCTTTATTTTTTACTGCAAGAAAATCCAGTAACTAATCCACAGGACTGCCTCTTGGCAAACTTGCTTGTCATAAACTGGCCAAATATCCCATCACATTAAAACGTGTCTTTTTTCCTCAAGATGCTGTCAGGTCAGGAATGGCCCAAAAGGAAGTGGGAGGGGCAAGGTGTGCAGCACCCTCTCATCATATTGATGGAAAGAGTGGCGCCTTCAGTGCGGGCAAATACATTTCTGGCACTGCGGAAAGTTCCTGATCCATCATCCTTGTGGGGAGGCCTTCTTTCTGGGTGCTGGACGGTTCCAGATACATTTGGCAGTGGCTGCATGGTTTAGCTTCTTTCTAGAACATGTTTAGGCCCCTCCTGTACATCTGCTGTAAGAATCCACAGTGAGGAAATGGGCCCGTGAGCTACCCTTTCTGTTTCTCTGAGTTTCTGCTAAGAGCAAAATGATCACCTATCAAAATGATCCTGCCCCAAACGATTCAGCAGAACTTAATCTTTCCAACAGAAGCAGCCAACTTTCCCAGCAAAGGAATCTGCAGCCTTTGTGGTTTGGGGGGAAAGGTGGTTCAGTTTTACTGGGACCTTGATAAAATATGTTTTATGATAAATTCAATCTTTCTTCAAAAAAAAAAATTCCCCAAATCTACTTCTCTGGGCAGAACACAACATGAAAGCTGCTTCTATTAAAGCAGCCAACGGCTGACTCTGTGTGGACCTAGGCAAACAGTCTTGGGTCCAAGGTTAGGAATTTTATTGCTGGAGGTACTATGTGTGTCTGTATTCTGGAAAAGCAAAGTCCAACACATTGGCGCGGGCTTCCCTTTTAACTGACTTTTTTTTGTTGTTGTTGTTATTTTAGAAGGAATTTTTCCCCCTTCCCCTTTCTAATCCCTTTCTACACTTGGTAGAATGTGGACGGAAGGGTCTCTGCCAGGAACAAGTAGCAGAGGAATAGAGTGTGTCAATACCCAGGACGACCGCTGGCTTCGTCACACAGACTGCAGACGGGGATACTTGAGCCCTGAATTTGGCATAGCATGCAGGAAATTCCTCGTTGGTCTGCCCAGGGCAATAAACAGACCTCCTGCATCTAACCACATCCACACTGAAGTTTCTCATGTGGGGTTACTTTAGCTTTCTGTGTAAAAGTTAAGGGTCCCAGCATTCTCGGTCTATGCTCCTGTAGCCCCTCAGCTTTGGAATTTGTGTTTAGAAGTGGATGAGACTTGTGGCTTGACGTTTCTCTGTCCCATCGGCCATCAGTAAAGGTAGAGGGGGTAAACACATCAGCTGTGGGAGGGAGAGAGATGCTATTTGGTCTTCTAGACCATGGGTTCCTCTTCCAGGAACTGCTTCTCCCCTGTCTTTCTACCCTAAGCAATACAGCACGGCACATATTTATGCAGCATTTGCATTTCATTAGAAACTTGAAGTCACCTACACTGACCTGAATAAACCAAAGGATGTGGGTGGGTTCTGTGGAAATCACATGTCCTCCCTTCCAGCAGCACGGCCTGCCTGAGCCCACTTCTGGACAGCCACCAGGGAAAGTGTGAGGAGCAGAGAAAGAAAGAGTGAGTGAGCCGGAAGAACATCACATGTCTGAGTCAAATTATGCTCATTAATTCAATTTGCGTCAGGAATGTGTGTCAGTAAACGCTGGCAGCTGCAGAGCTGTGTGTCCTGCAGGGTGCAGGCAGGATGCAGGGCCAGAGGACGGAGAGGCCTGACCGCTGTGGGTGCTGCTGCCCACCATGGGATGGCATTATCATTATTGCATTAGGGGGCTTCAAATGCAGAGTCACTGAGCCAAGCGGAGCCAAAGAGGCCGCCTCCTGCCCATGAAGTCTTCATTACTTGAAGAGATTAAGCTTCCGTGACTACCCTTCCCTCTGGGGGAGGGGACTCACCACAGATCAGAGTTCCTGGGTTAAAGAATGAATGTAGGACGGTGCCTTGCCTTCCCTTGACGTCCCTTACCGTCCCTGACCTGGCACCGTTTCCAGACAGACAACCTGCTCACAGCCACACTCCCAGGCACCGAGTCAGGAGAGCATAGGCTGAGAACAGTGAATTGTCAGTGGAGGACAAGGCCGGAGTGTCACGAGACTGAAACACTCAGATAGGTTTGATTTGGGGCAGTTCACATTCACAGACTGTTTAGGGGGTTGCTGATCGTCACCTCCTAACATTTGTCAAGCCCTGTGCGGCAGCCTGAGAAAAGACACTTGATGCCTAGAAGATGGCCCTCGCTGTCCTGAGACTTTCAGATGTTCTGCAAATAGTGTTTACTGTAAAGATTTGCCTGTTGCCCATCTTAATTAGCCATAGATTCTTTGTCCATACGCTGATGGAGTGGCAAATGAAAAGAGTCAGCTGTGTCTTTTAAGTAGTCTGGAGTTTCTTTGTGGCTGGGAGGGGTGTCAACAGGGTGACAACGATGACGATGATGATGATGATGATGATGATGATAATGATGATGATAATGATGATGAAGATGAAGGTGACGGTGATGGTTATGGTGATGATGACGGTGGTTATGGTGATGATGGCTGCAGTAGTGGCTAGTCAGAGGTATGCAATTTACTGTGTGCTTCATTTAATCTGTACCATAATTTCTATTCCATACAAGAAAAGAGGCCTTGTGGAAATTAAGGAAAATGTTCATGGTCATGAAACCTGTAGGGCAGTTGGGATTTGCCTTCTGACAAGTTTCAGGACCCTAAGAAGAGGCAGCAGTCCCCAGCAATATGCCTTCTTTGAGGCACTACAAGCATGCGCCCCAATAACTCTATTTTCCTCACCTCTCCCATGTTCCAGTGCCAACAGCATCGCTTCGCTTATGGAAAACTGGTTTTATGAAAATCAATGTGTGCAGGCCTCTCACTAAAGGATGGTATCATAAGGAATCATAGGTGAAGTCAAGCAGAGATGAGCCCCCCTCAGTGAGCAGCAAGTCACACCTCCCAAGTGCTGGCAGGCCAGCGTCTCCATCTCTGTGCACAACACTGGTCCTGTGGGAAAGGTGTGAGCCTTGATCCACCTTTCCTGTGTGCAGCAGAAGGCTGGTGCTTCTCACGGGGCTGCCTCCCAGCGTCTCTGCAGCGCACTGTTCCTGACTATGAAGTTTTCTTCCTATTAAATCTATCGTCTTGTTTATCCTAGAATTAAGCAATCACAGCCCAAGATGAGGACAACCCAGTCAGAGCCTGGTATTTGAGGGGCAAAGGCATTTATCTCCATTTAAAATTGGTCTTTTCACAGCCATGGGGGTTGTTTTCATGCTTTGTGCCTTAATGAGGTGTTTATTTACCTTAGCCTGAAACAATTCCCCCTGGCCCTGGGTAATCCAATATAAACTCATAATAACCAAGATTCCTAACGCAGGAAGGGACTTCTCAAAGAAAACTAGGGAGAACTCTCAGTTTACAGGTCCACTGAAGGAATGAAGTAAAGTCTACCAGAGGGGAGACAGGAGAGCAGCTGTCTGAGCAGGAGCCCCCTGGTTGGAACGCTGCCGTCTGGACTGCCCATACTCACCGGCCCTGACACACTTGGTCAGAGGAAGGTGGGTTCTTCACCCTGGATAGTACAGACATTAACTCTGACATTGGTGAGCAACCATATGGCAACTCTTAGGCAAGGTGTATGTTTTTATGTATCTGTCACTATCAGTAGTGGCAATAAGTTTTCCACACCTGATAGATTGAGTACCCAAGTCCTCTTTCTTACATATATCCCCGAAAAGGAAAGTTAGAATGTGAGGGTGGTGGTAGGGTAAAGTATCCATTGCTGGTGTGAGGTTGCACATCTAAGTTATCTTTTATTCTGAAAGAGTCTCAGTGTGGAAATGGTGGCGCATGACTCCCCCCCCCTCCCCCCTCCCCCCTTCCCCCTCCCCCTGCCCCCTGCATCAGGGTGCCTTTCTAATTGGAAGAGAATTGTATGTCTCGGTTTTCCACAAACTGCCAAATGGTAGGTCTTCTCCCAGTCAGTCAGACTCTTCTGAGTCACATCTGTGCTTTATAAACAGCTCACTGAATCTAGTCTCAGGTGTACACCATGGCTACTATACCACTCTCACAAGACACTGGACATTGACAGTGAGCTCAGCCTGACAGGGCTAGGCCTGAGAGTCTTTAGCCTAAATGGGGAGAGTGTCTCCCAGGCCAATCCACAGAAATCCTCTTGTAATGACAGTCCTAAGAAGCTATCCAGGGGAACACAGGAAAATATCCAAGGCTCTAGGCCTCTGAGAGGCACCATCAGAGACCCACTACCCTGTGGAAAATGCTGAGCAATGCACGCAGAGGCCGCCAGCCCTGGCCTTTTATTATTCTGTAGTATTACAGGTTGTTCATTATCGAATCAAGTTTACAAGGAAAGGGGCAACCAGCCCGAGCACATTGACAGCAGCTGGCCACAGACTTGGACTGCATTTCCTTTCTTAAGGAAGGCAGCCATCTACAATGTCTGAACTCTCTGCACAAGTATCAGTGTCACACACTTACCTGTAGAAAGTCCCCAGACGAGCAAAATCACCCGGTAGTGTTAGCGTCAAGAGTGCGGCTAGGCCAGGGTAGGCAGGGGGTGAGTACCAAATGGGAAAGGGTTGGGAAGCTTCTACAACAGTTCCTGGAGATTTTGATCAGAATGCTTACTCCACCGCATGCATTTTATAAAAATGCAAAAGCGTCTGAGATGCGCAGGTGTGATTTTTATGTAATAATAAAAGTTTACAAACTATGCTGTGATTCCACAGTCAACCATGAATAATAACTGATTCTTATAAGAGGAGGAAGGCGTTGGATACTTATAAGTAGTAGCACCCTGGGAGCATGGCTTCCCCGCCCCCATCCTCCCCCTGAGCACTTCACCTGTCTCGGAACTCCTCTTAGGAAGTTTTGCTTTGTCTGTTAAGAGCTCACAGCTTTGTTTTCCTGCAAGCACATCCAGTCCAGTGGAATACTTTGGAAGAAATGTTTCTTTGGACTATTGATGCAATGAGTAATATTCAGAACAATGTTTCCACATTCTGACATGAAAACTGCCAACACGGGAGTCCTGTTGACAGTCACAGAGGTAGATGGCACTGGCCACTAGGAGTGGGGTCCTCCATGCTGATTTCCATAATGGCTGGTCTAGCTCACATTCCCACCAGCTCAAAATGCACTATACTTTTGTATGAAAATGGCCTTAACTAACAAAGTATGATAATTAAAATATATATAAAGATTGAGTAAAGACGGTGGGGACATGACTTAATGGTAAAACTTGGGCCAATCCAGCCTGAGGTCCTGGGATCAATCTCTAACACACATCCCCAAATGTGGTCAAAGAGACAGAAGAGGCCGAGGCCCAGGGCCCCCATATATTTGCTAATAGCATTTGTAAAGTGGTTAAAAACCTTCTGCTCACCAAAGTTAGCACAGGTTAACCACGATACAGCAGTCACATTATAAAATGGACTATAACTCATTCGAACTTATTTTCCCAGTATTAAAGTAAAAATGGCGTGATATTGCTATGAAACTACCCACCTGGTGTGTTTAGTTTACAGTCACCACAAGTTCTTCCACTCAAGAGCTTTGCCCTAAAAGTAGTCAAACATTTGTACAAACTTCTCACATTGGCTGAGAGAATTCCCTCTGAATCAAGTCTACAGATTGAACTAGATTTCCATGTAAGTTAAGTTTATGTGGAAATTCTGTCTTGGAAGCCTACCTTCTAGAGAATTCTGTGCCTTGATGTGGCGTGTGTGGGGCTGTGAGCATGGAGATGCACATGCATGTGTGGGTGCGCATGCGCATGCAGTGAAGGCCAGCGTTTGCGTCTTCCTCGGTAGCTTTCTACATTGTGTTTGAGTCAGGGTCATTGGCTGATTCGGCTGCCAGCGGTTCTCAGCCTGTGGGCTATGACCCTCAGGAGTCTCATTGGATATCCTGGATATCAGATATTTACATTATAATTCATAGCAATAGCAAAATTATAGTTATAAAATAGCAGTAAAATAGTTTTGTGGTTGGGAGTCACCACAGTGTGGAAGGCTGAGGACCACTGAGCCAGACTGTCTGGCATGCAGGCCCCAGGTGTCCCCATCTCTGTGTCCCCAGTCCTAGGCCCCTCACATGCATCTAGCTTTGTGTGTGGATGCTGAGGTTGAAATCAGGCCTGCTTGCTCTGCACCTCAGGCCTTTAGCTCGCTAAGTCATCAACCCAGTCCCTTAATGTGGCCTTTGTTTCTCCAATGACCTGTGAGGCACTAGGCAATGGAGCAGCAATGCTAAGTTCCACCAAGGCAGATTGACATCCTCTACCAAGGAAGAAAGAAATATTGTTTACCGGCTTCAGACCATAAGTTCTTTGGTCATTTTGTAGTTGCTTCTTTCCTGATCTTTCCCCCTTTCTTTAAGACTGAAGTCTATCAGTTCATAATTTTTTTATCACTCATTTTCACATGTTTACAAATTATAATATATATTTATTTATATATAATTTAAATCATTTAAGTAAATATTTTACAATATCTGAGAGCTGGACATCCCTTAGGTAGAGGATTGTATGAATAATTTTTATTTATACCAATTTACTTTCTGTCAGTTTCTTGGCAAAAAGACTCTTTGGGAAATAATTCCACTGCTCTTTAAAAAACATTGCCATGTGGTCTGGCCACAGTTCTGTTCCCGGGTATGGAGGCCTGGGGTTAATGAAGTGTTCCTTTAGAAGAACTGTTATTTTAGGCCTAAGGTTGATTTCTGTGCAAACCTTAGTTCTCTTCCTGTAGGATGTTGTCCTATCACTTGCACCCTCCCTCCACACACAGACCCACTTCACTCCTCAGCGTTCCCCCCACCTCACCTTCACCCCACCCATCTCACCCTCACACACACACACACACACACACAACACCCATTTTCCTTACTGTCTGCTCATCTCCACAGCCCTTGCTTCTGAGACATAATTTTTTCTTGTGTGTCCTGACTGGTAATTTCCTAGGAGTTTTTGGTCTAGTCTTCTTCACGGCCCATTTCTTTCCTTTTTTTTAAATTAATTTATTTTTTCACTTTACAACCCAATATCAGCCCTTCCTCTCCTCCCATTCCCCCTCATTCCCCTTAGAAGGGGAAGCTCCCTCTCTGGGTGTCAATACACACACACCTAACCTCCTCCCCACAACCACCCATCCCCTGTGCCCCCTCCCCGACACATCAAGTTGCTGCAAAACTAGGCGTGTTTTCTCCCACTGAGGCCAGACAAGGCTGTCCATTTAGGGCTATGGGACCCACAGGCAGGTAGGCAACAAGCTCAGGGATAGCCTCTACTCTAGTTGTTGGAGGGACCCGCATGAAGACCAAGGCCGTCTGCTACATATGTGCAAGGGGCCTAGATCCAGCCTGTGCTCATCTTTGGCTGCCGATTCAGTATCTGGGAGCCCCCAAGGGTCCGGGTTAGCTGACTTGGTCTTCCTATGGAGTCCCTGTCCTCTTCGAGTCCCTCAGTCTTTCTCCCCACTCTTCCATAAGACTCCCTGAGCTTCTTCTACTATTTGGGAATGAGTCTCTGCATCTCTTCCATTGGCTGTTGGGTGGAGCCTCTTAGAAACAGTTATGCTAGGTTCCTGTCTACAAGTATAACAGAGCATCATTAATAGTGTCGGGGTTCTTGCGCATGGAATGGGTCTCAATTTGGGGCAATCATTGCTTGACCATTCCCTCAGTCGCTACTTGATCTTTGTTCCTGCACATCTTGTAGGCAAGACACATTTTGGGTTAAAGGCTTTATGGGTAGGTTGGTGTCCTCCACTGGGAGTCCTATCTGGCTATAGGAAGTGGCCACTTCAGGATCCATACCCCCACTGCTAGGAATCTCAGCTAGAGTCACCCCCTTAGGCCCTCTGGGGCCTCTCCCCATCCTGGGTCTCTGGCAGGTCCTAGAGATTCCCAGTTCCCTGACTGATCTTCTCTCTCCCCTGCTCTCTCTACATCTGATTCCCCTCACCCCACTCCCCTTCCCATCTCCTCTTCCACCCACTTCCCTCCCTCCATAGACCTCCCATATCTATTTGTTCCCCCTTCTGAAAAAGATTCAACTATCCTCTCTTGGACCTCCTTGTTATTTGATTATAGCATGAGTATCCTGTACTTTATACATAATACCCACTTATCAATGAGTACATACAATGCATGTTCTTTGGGTCTGGGTTCCCTCACTCAGGATGATATTTTCTAGTCCATCCATTTGCCCTCGAAATTCATGACATCCTTGTCTTTAATGGCTGAGTAGTATTTCATCGTGTAGATGAACCAGATTTTCTGTATTCATTCTTCAGTTGAGGGACATCTAGGTTGTTTCCAGATTCTGGCTCTTACAAATAAAGCTGCTATGAACATAGTTGAGCAAGTAAGTAAGTTGGTATCCTTGTGAGATGTTGGAGCATCTTTTGGATATATGCCCAGGAGTAGTATTGCTGGGTCTTGAGGTAGAACTACTCCCAATCTTCTGAGAAACTGCATGACCCATTTCTTAAATATAATTCGTCTGAAGGGTCCTTTCCTTGGCCACTTTGTTTTAATTTTTTACTTTTTTCTATTTTCTACCATATCTACTAAAAATCAATGTCAACTAAGAAATATATTTATCTTTAGTACAACATTTTTTTACAATTTGATTTGCAGTTGTGCCTCCATATCTGTATGCATGGGTTTCCCTATCCACGCATTCAACTAACTGCAGGAAAAAGAGGGAGAACAGGGTTGTATCTATACTGGACGGGTAGAGATATTCCTATTATCACTGTCCCTCCAGACAGCAGTGCAGCCCAATGATTCCCACAGCGTGTGCACTGTCTAGGGTGTCACAAGTCATCTGGAGACTATGCAAAGTGTACTGGAGTATGTGCACGGGTACTATGCAGGCACTGCCATTTTTACATAAAGGATATGCACACGGAGGAATTTTAGTCTGGGGTAGGAGTGGGGGGTCCCTCGAGCGTGCTGAGCTATAGCTGTACATTGTAAGTAGAGACAGATCTTTTTCAGTTTTTGTATTTCTTCGAATGCCTAGCAGTACCTCCATAATAAACATCGGATGTCTGGGAACCTGCTCCTATTGCTGGGACTTCTTAGCAACTGCCAGTTCCGTTCCAGACTTTGGTTTTAATGAGTCACTGCCCATCAATACACTGCCAGGATGAACACAGCTTTTTTTTTCTCTCCCGTGTACCTGTTTGTACCTGTCATACTTGGTCCATTCTTAATTAAAGTCTCTATTAGATGTCTTGCAGAAGAGCAGTGTAAGAACTAAGATGACACCTTACTGAAAGGATTTTCTTTATGACTATGGAATATTCTGAACATAAGTCTGTGGAGTAGAAAATGCTACCTAACACCCTTGGGAACAAGTTTTCTCATCATAGAAGCCTTTATTGCCAGAGGGAAATATCCTGTAGTGCTAAAGCAAAGACCTGTGAAATTTAACCTTTAAAAACAAAGCTGTTTAAGTTCTGTGGGAACAGACGGTATTGCTTTTTAAAAAAAAATGACACAGCAGATGGTATGAAATTTGTTTTAAAGCATTACTCTCAGGTTAAGTCATGTTTGCCTCCTTACAACCTGGAATGCATTTTTACAACTTCAGAAATGGAGGATCTGCAGCGTTGAAGACTGCATCATGGGCTGGACCACAGGCTCCTGCTGGGCTGTAGATGAAGGAGACTCCCATGGCTATAGAGGGTCCTTGCTGGCTTCCCTAGGTTGAGCCAGTAAAGACCATGTTGAAAATACAGACCATGCTGTCCAGGAGTTACTGTTACTTAATGAAAATGTGGCTTCATCCATGCTGTTCATTGCTGTTGGTTTCAAGTATCTGTGGTTTTTCCTTCCAAGCGTCCTGAATGTTGCTTGAAGGCATTTCCATGGGAAAATGATCGTATTCACAGCTCATCCTATTGGGAATGGTCTAGGAATGGCCTGCTTCCTAGATCTGAACCATATGTGTTCTCTCTCTCTCTCTCTCTCTCTCTCTCTCTCTCTCTCTCTCTCTCTCTCTCTCTCCCTGTGTGTGTCTCTGTGTTGCTGTCTCTCTCCCTTTTTCTCTTTGTCTCTCTCTTCTCTCTCTGTCCCTCTGTCTCTCTGTGTCTCTGTCTCTTTCTCTATCTCCCTCTCCCTCTCCCCCTCTCTCTCCCTCCCTGCCTCCCTCCCTCCCTCCCTTCTCTCTCCCTCCCTCCCTTCTCTCTCCCTCCCTCCCAGTGAATTTAAAACCTCCACCCTTGATAGAATGTCACAAGTTGATTCTGAGCCACAGTTTCCTGTGACAGCCCCTCCCCTACACCTAGAGTGTGCCCCTGGTCCTCCAGGAATGGCCAGTGTGAAATCCATAAAGCTTACCTTTTGTCTCACGCACTGGCAAACACCTCCAGGTAACATGTTTAACAGCTAGATTGGACTGGTGGTCCTTTTGCTGTTTGCTTGATTGTGAGACTTGGTAGTCTTGAAGAAATGGAAGTATGGCACTTTCAAAGACTTTTTAATTCTACAAAGGATATTAAGATATTCACAGAGGTAGAGGTAGATAGAGATATTCAATATCAATGGGGATGCCTGTCTTTGATTATGATTCAATTTGTTTTTAGAAGTGAAACTTCTGATGCTTGAAAACATAAGTTTAAAAGCAATGGAGACAAAAGTGACCTTCCTGCCACCTCCCCCCCCCACCCACTCCCCCCCAGGTCCCCCACCTTCCCTCCTCTTTGACCCCTGCCCCCCCCCCACTCCCTGTATCACTCACACTCTGAGAACCCAGTGTTCCCTCTCCTCTGTGGACGGGAGCCTTTTACGGCAATCTCCAACTTTCTCATGGCCTGCCTGTTGGCACCAGAGACTTATTCAGGACTATAAACTTATATTGCTCTTATATAAAACATGTAGAATTTTGGATTTAGAGGGTACTTGTTTCGTTTTGAGACAGGGTCTTGCTATATAGCCCTGGCTGGCCTGCAACTCTCTATGTAGAGCAGGCTACCTTCAAACTCGCAGAGATCTGCCTACTTCTGCCTCCCAAGTGTTGGGATCTAAGGCATCTGCCACCATAGCCATCGGTTTGTTTGATGTGCTTGCCTTGTGCATGAACATGAGGACTGGCTGATTCTGTGATGACTACTGATAACATTCCAGGAAGAATTCTGTGATAACTACTGATAGCATTTCCAGGGAGAAAGCCTGGAACTGAAGCAGGTGAAGTCTGTGCTAAGTGTTAGATGGGAGGGAACCTTAGCCAGGTACACATCTAGGACTGTCCCCATCAAGCAATTAGACACATTCATCACATGGCTTTAGTGTAAGTCAGCAGAGACTATTGTTGGCAAGCCCAGATAGAGCCTACCTTGGCTCCCAGTCTGGATGCTGGGCCAGTTCCTGGTAAGCCTCCAGTGTGTCCTGACAGACCCTGTAAAGAGGGTCTGCTTGACTGGCTCTCATGCTGTAATATCTCATGGCTCATCTCGTATCCTAGATATGACTGAGCAGTGGAGGCCATGGGACCGTTGACTCCTAATGACTGCCTTAGTAAGCAATACATCAAAGACTTCTCTTACTTCAGACTACCATTCCGGAACGCATCCATTAACACCTCTACATGTATCCACTCAGCACTTCCTATACATGACTACAAGATACAGGCATTGTCCTGAGGCTTATGCACAAGGTCACACAAAGACTAAGATGTACACAGAGCATCTACTCTAGAGATGGCAGCTGTGTGGATGGGCAAGCAGGAAAAATGCAAGACAGTGGTGAGTGACTGGGTACTCACCAAATGTTCAGGTTCTAGAGGCCTCTAGTGGGCTGCTATGTTGGCAGGGATCTGAGAAACAGAGCCATTGTCCCCAGAACATGGTAGATGGTGTGGCCTTAGTCCAGGGCAGTGTAAGTCAGGCAAGAGCCAAGATGGGGAGTATTGAAGAAAGAAGGGGAGTAAAAAGTGTTCAGACACCAGAGCTTTGCAAAGGGTAGAGTGATAAACCTGGGGTTTGCTCTAAATGAGATGGATATTCTTTGTGGAAAGTAGATGGTTTGGCAAAAAGGAAGAGCAGGAAGGTCAGATTAGAGTGTAAGCTGGCAGCGGTGAGGGTGGTTGCTGTATTCAAAATGTATAGAGCACATACATGGGATGGATTAGAAGCCTGGGCACAGAGTGAGACATCTGTGGAGTTCTGTCCTGAGTGAGGGAGGGATATGAAGGCAGTAGGGCTGCTGACTTGGGCAAAAGGCCTAGAGCAGGGGGGGGGGGGGGGAAGGAGAGAAGGGGAAGGGGGAGAGTGGAGGGGAGGGGGAAGGGTAGGATGTTCCTTACATGTCAGTTGCCAATTAGAAAAGGCATAAAAGCAGTCAAAGGACCAGATGAAAGAAAATGTCAATTCTTCACCAATCTAAAATATAACCCATCTAAGAATCTAAAGGGGAGTTAGTTTTAGCTCATTTTCTGTTGCTATTACAAAGTACCAAAGACTGTACTGTTTATTTAGAATAAAGATTTTAGCTTCTGATTTGAGAGGCTGGTAAATTCAAGAGCTTGGCATTGGATTGTCCTAGCTTGTCAGAGACCTCATATGGCACAGAGCCAGTGTGCCAGCTTACTTTTCTCTCCCAAGGCTCACCATTGATAAATCACCATTTGGATCATGAGGACCCGCCCCCATGACAACTAATCCTAACCTCCCCAGGCCCTGCCCTCCCCCAATGCCACTAACACAAATTTGAGATTCATTTTCCAAAGTCTGAATGGGTGGGAGGTCCCAGCAGCAACAGGGTGTGGTGCAGAAATATCAATATCTGCCTCAGCTTGGAGTTCTCTTCAGCAGCCTCTACTCAGGTAGAGTAAGCCTTTACCCACTGAGCCATCTCACCACATAAACATGAGTTTCTTGGCTGTGTTGCAGAACAGAATTCCAGGAGGGCCCAGGAGGAAGCAGAGCTGGAGGTTCCTGAGAAGGGGTTAATATAAATGCATGGCTTCACAGAACCGTGCTGAGCACAAGCATAAAACACCCAGTGCCCTGCTGCTCCTCAATGGAGATTCTCACCTCACTGTCTGAGCAGTGGCCATGTGTGGGACTTTGGTGGCTCCACGTTTCAACTCAAAAGGTTGCTGAGAAACTTTTTTTTTTCTTTTCTGTCCCTCTCTCTCTCTCTTAATAAATGAAATCATGAGGTGGCCCCAGAGGCGCCTTGGGTAGGATTACAGTTCAATAAGGCTAGCCATGCACACAAGGGCTGCTGGAGGCGGGAAGACGTGTTTCACTATAGATGGATTTCTTGCAAGATTGCACAAGATTACAAGCTTATGCCTTAAACCTGTGGCATTCTTTGTCATTGCTGCCACAGAGTTTCACTGTCTGACTCTGGCTGATGTGGAACTCACTATGCACACCAGGCTGCCTTGAACTCAGAGATCCTCCTGCCCCTGCCTCTCACTCTTAAATGCATCGAAGGCCTGGCCCCCCCCCCCCCACCTAGCAATTGTCTCTTTCCCACTTGAAATATCATTATATGAGCGAATATTGTCTCTGTGTTGGCCACTTTCACAGTATGTGTTGCTAATGCATGGCTCTCAACCTGACTGCAGAGTGAGGCGCCCCCTTTCCCTTCCCACTTCCTCCTCAGTCTTACCTGGCTTCCTCTCCTGCCTCTGGACCTCACATTCAAACCATAACAGTGGTGTGGTTATGATTGAAAGGAAGGGACCAGGAAACAAACTCCCATTGGCCTACTGGAAGTAGGAGAAGCTGGGGTCCAAAGGGAAGCAGGGTGGGAGACAAGGCTAGGCTTGAGGCTAGCTGCGGGAGGCCAACCAGACAGTACCAGACTAGGCTGAGGCGGGGCAAAGAGCATGGCAGCCTGGGAGAGACTCGGCTTTAGGGATGGCTGCCAGCAGCCTGGGTGGCACTGGAAGTGGCCACGGGATAATGTTGGGTTTCGGGCTTTGTAAGTATCCGTGTTTTGGGGAAAGCAGAGTTGGGGAGAGGGGGGAGGGATAGACCTGAAAGCGACTTGAGAGTTTGGTGCGACAGGAAGGCTTTGCTTAAATAAGGGGCTAAAGCAGCGGTTTATTTTTCTGTAAAGGGAGAGTATTACATGTGATACTTAGAGTCGGGAAGCTTCAGGTGCCTGTGTATGCCTTCACAGGAATTGCATTTTATACTGGCAGGTATATATACATGTATCTGTATGTATATGTGTATACATATAAATATATTTGCTGTAAGATATAATTTCAGTAAGAGATCTAAATTTGCAACTATATTACATGCCCATCACTGAATTTGTGAATTGAAGAAAAAAATTAAATCAACCCAGAAAAAAAGGAGCACAGAGGATTGAATTCTGTCTTTCGCCTGTTTTCGATGCAGGGTTCAGAGCATGAACGGGCAGCGCGTTTCAGAGAGTGAGCCGGCGGCTGTAGCGCTGGCCTTGATGTGAGCTGCCGTGGAGGGCTGAGGTTTCACCATTAGGTTTGATTTCAGCCGCTCTGGAGTTTCTTAGCTAAGCTAATAAAGCCATGGAGGCTTCTTCTGGCCTTTTGGCCCAGAATCTGTCTCCAGACAGGATGCAATGATTATTTGTAAATGATCGTGTCTCTCGGACAATGATCTCAAAGGAATATCTCTTTCTTAAACGGACATAGCAAGATGATTTGAATGAAAACATTGTTTGCACAGCATATAAACACTGGTGGTCCTGCCAAATTTGAAAATGCCTACATAGAGCTAATTCACAGGACTTTAGTTACATTAATCTAGATTTGAGACCTGTTGAGAACTGGCCCAGGAGCGAAAGAAAAGGATAAAAACAATTTTAGCAACCAAATGGACGAAGCATGTGAGATTTAAAAGGGACAGTGAAAATTTTAGCAAGAAAGGAATGGAGATTGTGGGCTTTGGAAACCATTCTCCCACTCTGCTTGCATTTCAAAACACAAATGCAATTTCACTCAGGCTTTTCTGAGGGAGAACAATATGCTAGAGTTCTGTCTGTCTGTCTGTCTGTCTATCATCTATCCATCAACCTATATATATATATCCATATCTATTCCTTCACCTCCCTCTCCCTCCATCTCTCTCTCCTCCCTTCCTTCACCCCTGAATGTGGGTCTTCTGAACACAGATGTCACCTACTGGTGTCCCTACACTTTCAGACCCCAGTGTGCTGTGCTCCCCAGACCTCCTCCTGAACCTCAGGCAGGCTCATGATTGCTGAATAAAATTTAGCCTACCTAAAAGGACTGTAGTGGCTGGTTTTGTGTGTCAACTTGACACAGGCTAGAGTTATCACAGAGAAAGGAGCTTCCCTTGAGAAATGCCTCCATGAGATCCAGCTGTGGGGCATTTTCTCAATTAGTGATCAAGGAAGGGGTGTCCCTTGTGGGTGGCACCACCTTTGGGCTGGTGCTCTTGGGTTCTATATGAGAGCAAGCTGAGCAAACTGGGGAAGCAAGACAGTAAGAAACATCCCTCCATGGCCTCTGCATCAGCTCCTGCTTCCTGACCTGCTTGAGTTCCAGTCCTGAGTTCCTTTGCTGATAAACAGCAATCTGGAAATGTAAGCTGAATAAACCCTTTCCTCCCCAACTTGCTTCTTGGTCACGATGTTTGTGCATGAATAGAAATCCTGACTAAGACAAGGACATTTGCTCTTAAACAACTAAGGTCTTCAGGCCCTCGAAGACAGACTCAGTAGGCAGAGGCAGATGGATCTCTGTGAGTTGGAGGCCAGCCTGATCTATATACTGAACCCCCTGTGTTACTCCTCCTTGACTTCTCCATAGCTAGCAGCCCCCAGGTGGCTGCTTTAACCCTCTGTAGCCCTGTGCTTTCTGTTCTTGGTACTTTGTCTGTGCTCTAGCTGTAGACTTCTAGGTGAACTGTCTTCCCCCTTCCCCTCAAGGCAACCCTTCCTCCAGTGAGGATCCAGACTTCCTAATTCCTTCCCATCAACCCCACCCTTTCCATTTGCCTCCATCCCCCACCCCCAATATATCAACTTCCATTGTCCTGTTGGAACCTTAATCATTTGGGATGATCACTTGTCCATCAGAAGCCCCCTCGAGAGTCTGATTTTACTCAGGATGCAAGACCACCCTTCTCATCTCGCATTCTTCTCCACACTTTGATTGTTCTTTCACTTATCTCTGTGAAGTAGGTTATGTTTGGGAGAATTGAGCTTACTACCCATTCCTGTGCTCTCCTCAGTCCACTGTACTTGTTAGCCAGAGTCTCTGTGCTGTCCTCTCTGGTGCTCACAATGCACTCCACATACACAATCCTCCACCTATATAGTCCTCCACATACATAGTCCTCCACATGCATAGTCCTCCACATACATAGTCCTCCACATGCATAGTCCTCCACATACATAGTCCTCCACCTACATAGTCCTCCACATGCATAATTCTCTACAAACATATCTACTTCACCCCTGTTCCGGGTGTTTTTTATCTCCTCATAGCTGCCACTTACCTACAATGTCTCTTTATTGGTTGGCAGTTACCCATGTGTTTTAGTCAGGGATTCTATTCCTGCACAAACATCATGACTAAGAAGCAAGTTGGGGAGGAAAGAGTTTATTCAGCTTACATTTCCACATTGCTGTTCATCACCAAAGGAAGTCAGGACTGGAACTCAAGCAGGTCAGGAAGCAGGAACTGATGCAGAGGCCATGGAGGGATGGCTTACTTCCCCTGGCTTGCTCAGCTTGCTTTCTTGTAGAACCCAGGACTACCAGCCCAGGGATGGCACTACCTATAAGGGGCACTCCTCCTTGATCACTAATTGAGAAAATGCCCCACAGCTGGATCTCATGGAGGCATTTCTCAAAGGAAGCTCCTTTCTCTGTGATAACTCCAGCCTGTGTCAAGTTGACACACAAAACCAGCCAGTACACCATGGATATGTAAGATCCAAAAATATTAAATAGGAAATTCAAAAAAACCTCATAAGCTGTCCATTGTAACTGGTGTGTTGAAATTCTCTGTCTGGACTAGGACATGAATCATCCCTTTGTTTAGCCTATCCATACAGTAAATGCAACCCTGCCCTGTTAGTCACTTCAGAATTGGCTTCATTATCAGAACAGCTGTAGGGGTATTGTAGTGCCTGGGACCGAGGCACCTTATTTCACTTACTAAAGACCTGGAAGCTCAAGAATAGTGACATAAAGGAGGTCACAGTACTAAAAGCCGTAGACGGATAAGTTAACCCTGGGTGAGGGGCAACCCTGCAGGGCGTGTGGAGGGAGATCACAATATAGGTATGTGGGTGAGTTTGATATTCTGCATTTCAGACATGCACTAAGTTATCTTGGGGAATATTAAGATGTACACTCATTTTATAATTATAGGAAAAAATTGATTTAAAAGAAATGAACAAGAGTCATCTAAACAATATCTTAAAAACATTGTATGATATCTTAGGTTCAAGGAACTTGGTGGAAGAGGGTACTGAAAGATTCTACGAATCTGAGGATCAGGGACGGTTGTCCTAGGAGACTGTGGCCCCAGTAACATCAGAAGCTACACCCACAATGTCTCACCAATGTGATCACCCAAATGAGAGCTAGACAAGGAGGAACACACCAAACTAGACTGGAAAAAAAAAAAAGGCTCAGGAGGCCTCAGCCCAACACAAAGACTACAGACAGCAGAGGAAGGCTGGGAGTGTGAGTGGTGATCCTCCCCAGGAAAGAGCACAAGGAAAGCTGGGAGGGGAGAGGGTCCTCCCCAGCAAAGAGCACAATCATTGGGTGTTTATTGCTAAATGGCTACCCCTGAAAACACACCAACAAGTATCTTTATTATATGGATTCAACAGGTGTGTGTGTGTGTGTGTGTGTACAGATGGATATGTGTACAAATAAATATATGTATGACCACAATAAAATTGATACTTTTTAAAAAGAAGTCATGAATTTGAAGTAGTTGTAGGGAGGGGCATGGGAAAGAAAGCATTTGGAGGCAGTAAAGGGAAGGGAGAAATGTAGTAATTAAAATACAACCTCAAAAGTAAACAAGAGCAAACACCTTTTGGGAATTCTGCTTCTGGCCCCTGGGATGAGAAGCCAGGATGTGGACTCCAGCACACACATCCTCTCAAGGTTCCTGGCACCCGCTGTCCTGCCCCATTGAGAGCCACTGCTATCAGACTCCTTAAGCCTTGGACTAGCTCCACTTTCTTCTGGAGTTTCTACCCGGATTTTGAAGGGGACATCCAAGACCCTTTCTAGAGACCCAGAAAGGAAGGGACCTTACAGCTCATGGCTGCCACCCCCCTGCCTGTGCTGTTTGCCACCTGGAGGAGCTTTTGTCCTCCAGAGTGTGTTGTGTTGCGAGGCCCTGTTCAACCCCAACGCATGCTGGTTTCTGCCTAAAATGCCTCCTTCCCACTCCACTGGGTAAATTACTGGTGGATAAAGTCCTGATTTCAATGTCAGGCTTTAAGTATAGTGTTGTCTTACACCTTCTGTGCCCCACACTCTCTCCTATATATAATTAGTGGTCACTTTCACAGGACATTGTCTGTTCCCTCCAGATCATGTTCTGTCATAA